>NC_090925.1:60939982-61243012 GCF_040938575.1 Ambystoma mexicanum | reverse complement strand
CACATCAGATGTCCGCGGACATTGCGCAAGCCGCTCGGCCAATCAGGGCACTGTCTGCAGAGCGAACAGAGAAGTCCGTCCGCGAAGCGAACAGAGATATCACTAATTTTTTTGCCTTACATTTTGGTCATTTAAAAAAAAACTACTGGACGGATTTACACCAAATTTGCAAAAGCACCCTTTCGGGACCAAGCCCCCGCTCCTGCCACACATTTGGTGTAAATCCGTCCAGCGGTTTGGGCTGTAGGCGTGCGCAAAGTTTTTTCCCATTATGTATATGGGAAAAAACAAAAGTTTTGGGACCCCGCCTATATCTTTGCCCCCCTGGACCAAACCTCTCCAAACTTTGCAAAGAAAATCAGAGTGGGCCATATACTTTTTTTTGCAAAGTTTGGTGAGGATTCGTCCAGAGGGAGCGAAGTTATAAGCCACCCAAAAAATGATCTTCCTATGGAAACACCAACTTAAATATAACTACATGGACGCTACCGCGTCCATGTAATTTAAAATCGTTTTGCAAACGTTTGTGCCGGTGCGTCATGTGGCACCACATTTATAAGCCTTTACAATATTTTGGGACCCCCTGTAATTTGCCCCATCTTTACAGAATCCCACCAAACTTTGCAATAACTTCCGGAATCAGGTCTAGAATAAAATTCCAAAATGTTATACAGTTTCATTGAGTGGTGCCAAAGTTATAAACCATCCAATAACTGCTTTTCACCAACCATGTAATGCAGAAATAGGCACAGATGCCCCTGAACATCTGAAGTGTCCATGAACATCACAGGACTGCCTCCGAACATGCAGTGTTCGCTGAATTTTCGGGTGAAAAAACACAGTTTTTGACTTCTTATGGCCATATCCCATCCCATCCTCATCACCCCTTACCTCCCCAGAGATTGTTTGATTGGTTTGCCAAGTGCAATGTTGTGTTTTTAATATGTTTTTACTGCAGTGTCTGCGGACACTGGCGAATGTCGCTGAATCCAACATGGCGGGCGTTTCCAAAAATGTGACGCACTTCATGCTTTTGAAGAGCCAATCAGTGGGCGCGTTGGATGTCCGCAGACATCACACAGCCCTCTGGACCAATCGGATTCCGGTCCGCGGACTGCTCAGGGAAATGGGTCCGGGCAGCAGGGCCATATATCACTAATATTTTGGGACCTACAATTTGCCTGTTTTTAAAAAAAATACTGGTCAGATTTTCACCAAATTTACAAAAGCACGCGTTTTGGGCCAAGCCGCCACTCCTGCCGCAAATTTGGTGAAAATCTGTCCAGCAGTTTCAGCTGCTGGCGTGAACAAAGTTTTTTCCCATTCAGTATATGGAAAAAAAATGTTGAGGCCCCTGTATAACTTTGTCCCCCCTTGACGAAACCTCACCAAACTTAGCAAAGGAATTCAGAGCTGGCAATGTACATTTTGCTTGCAAAGTTATAAGCCGCCCAAAAAGTGGTCTTCCTATGAGTTGAGCAATTTAACCATAACTACATGGCTGCTGCCGCAGGCTGTGTAATAGAGCTAAAGCTCTGCGTGAGTAACGCCCTGTTTCCTTCTAGCGCCTGACATGATCAATATACAAAATGTTGTAATCAATTGTAAAACATGGGAAACAAATATGAGACACATAAACATGATTGCCCAGACACCACAGAAAGCAGGACTCACACAAATTCTCCAAAATATTTTCTGTCTCATGCCACTATCAAATATTTGGAATTCCAAACTGGCAATGGTCTAGTGTAATCCAGGCCTGGCCTAGTAGAAGCTGAGCAACAGATTCCTTACCCCAACATAAATTAATAATTGAGGACATTCCGGAACTTTTATATGATATTACAGCTAGTTCACTAAAGGTTTCTCACCTATTGCACGCCCACTCACATATTTACAGAAAGCTAGCAAACCAACTGCATATGATAGGGACTACTGGAGTTCACATTGCCATCCCCTTTGCTCATAATGATAGAACCTTTTATTTTAGAAACAGATTCCCCAGGCATCAAGTTAAGGGACGTTCTTTCACAAGAAAGAGAGGACCATGAAATATCCATCCTTTAGATCAATTGGAAACGACTTCCTTCAGAACGCGATAGTGCCACAGTCCATTTAGACTGCTTGGTAAAAAAGTGGGCCATTGAGGTCTTAAATGCTATTCACAAATTGTTTGTTCATACCTCTTACTGACCAGGCCACTTTAACATGGTTAGCAAGAAATAAGTACATGTAGATTTTCTTAAGCTATCGCTTTTTTTTCCCACCTGGGGGAAGACTCAAGGAGGAGCCTGAAGGAAGGGGCTATGTGACAGAGCCCCAGGGTTAAGACAAGAAGAGGGGGTATCATATACATTGGGGACTAGGCAAGAACACATACAATGTGAAGTCTTCTCAGAGGTGGTGTATGTGGGATTGCAAAGAGCATCTTTGCTTGAACTCTTCTCTACAGAGAAGCAGAGACATGCCATCACTTATAGGACTATGGCTGCATTTGCACATATTGTCAGTGTGGCCCACAAATCCCTACAACTCAGACTCACCCAGTTTATGCACACGGTCCACTGCACTGACCACACACTGCCGCAAATCTGGAATTTGTAAAGAGGCAGAGTTTTAGACATGAGCAGGATACTGACACATGAAGGATACATTCCGAAGACAGGTTGATGTCTTGACAGGGCCGCCTGATGCCCATTATGCATGTACTTGTTAGGTGGTATTTTCAGAACCAGACCTATGGGAGAGTTCTGAGAGGTTAAACTGGGTGATGATCAAGGACTTTTCATACTTGGTCTTACCCAATTCCTTGAGGGTGGCTTAGGATGAGCAGTAAGGCAGGATATTGGTGTGAAAGTACAATTAATACAACTTAGAGATCATCAAGTAAGGTTAGCCAATATGCTGCACTTAGAATTGTGAAGGTTAGACTATGTGTCACACTTAGAAGAACAGTGTAGGTTAGCCTGCGCATTGCACTTAGAAGAAGTGTGAAAGGACCATTATGTTACACCTAAAGGAATTGTGTAGGTTAGCCTATGTACTGCACTTAGTGCCTGTACAATCTAGCTTCTGACTCAACCTAAGTGATTTGGAGTGTAGCCAACATGTCTAATTTAGGTACATTTTAGAAGTAGCCAATGTTTTGAACCTGGTGGCCCTCCATGCATATGGAATTCTAGCCGACGTCATGGCCACCTAAACACACACATCTGCCCTCATGCACCATTCAAAAGAAACTTTGCACAACACCTCTGCCATACGAATGCAGCTTCTGTTTACATCAAAAATGTGATAGGTATCTGCACACATAATGACTATCTTGCTCTTGCATGCCGTGTCTAGACTACTTCTCACCACTCATGCACATGCAGCTCGACATGGGTGGCTAACAGGGACTTGGCCACCCCTTCATATCTTCGCATTGGCCAATATGCACACACACACACTAGCACCTCCTCGAAATTTCCCATGCACGGACGCCGGTCCCTGAGGGCATTTAACCTACTGAGGGTTGTGAACATACTAATGTTGAAAGGCGCTATACAAATGGTGCACTACTACTACTACTTCTACTACTGAAAGAGCAATAGAGTTCCACACAGAATTCAGAAAATATGCAATTTATTAGGCCTGGCACACATATATACAAAGTAGCAATCTCAAAGGGAGACTCCACCACACCATACAATAAAACACTATCATAAACAATTCACACAAGTAAACACTGGAATGGCGTTGAGTGGCTGTCTGTCTAGTACAGACCGAGATTGCAGTATTTTTTTCATTTTGTTTGAGAGGCGGAGTACCCTACCTAAACCCAGCACCCACCCATGGAGCAGTACGGAGTGGCATTGAGTGGATGTCTGTGCTGGGACAGACCGAGATAGCAGTTTTATTTTTTCATTTTGTTTGAGAGGGGGGGCTCCCTACCTAAAATCAGCACTCACCCGCAGAGCAGCGTGGATTGGCGATGAGTGGATGTCTGTGCATCCTGTGGAATTTGGGGATCACAGCCACTGGACCAAACGGGAAGTATGGACGCAAACACTCCTCAGTGCACCAGAAGCCAAGTGCGTCTACACTCAAGGTATGGTGAAGTACAGCTGCCATCTAATGTTTCAATGAAGGCAAGAGTGTTTTCGGTATCTGAGCAAAGTAGTGACTGTGTTCCCTCAAATATATCAGAAGAAACACATTTAGGGGTGCTCCTCATGCCCTTAAATGAGGCTGATACTACTGGTCTGATATAACAGACTAAAAATCTCCTCCTACCCCATCAGCTTAGTGAAGGCAGCAAGTATACTTTTTTTCCCAGCCCCTTTGGGAGAACCAGCAATGAGTGAGAGCATAAACGCTGACTAACTGGAGGATGTTGAAGAGCTTGTGATGGAGAGGGTTGTAGTTAATGATTGCTTTGAGAGGGCTGTAGCTCACAGTCACTCTGCTTCATTTCTATCGGCTGCCCCCGTGTTTGAAGCCCTACCCCAGAAATACAATGATCATAATTCTCCACCTGTTGTGTGTCTCTATAAACTCTCAAGAGCAACCCACCGGGGTCATACCTGAGTGTAGCAGATTTGCAATGCTCGATAGTGGTGAGGAGGGCACCTCATCTAAACGTAATGGTCTGAGTTGTCTGTCAACAGTGTGAAATTATCAGGAAAGCGAAAGACAGATCCCGGAATGAATCCTGGGATGACCGAGGCCACAAAGATCCACCCGTCACTGCTTGTGCTCATGCTCCTGGTTTCTATGCAATTTCTAATCACCCAACACACATTTCTGAAACTGTTATAGAGCAGCACTCAGACCTAGAAATTGAACCAGCATGTGCACTTGCAAGCGTCCCTGGTTACAGCTGCCTTACACGACACTGGATGCCAGACATATATGCCTGCTGACAAGTACAAGGTTTGTACAGAAGCTCAACATATTATAAGACAACCAACTACCTCTCAGTTGAGATGTTCTCCATTTCCCCCATGTTTGACATCCGCTCATGAGAGAGGCACTGAAAACTCATGCGTCTGAAAGGCTTCAGAGCCCACCAACAACAAGTACCTTGTGAACTGAAGAGTTCCAAAAGCAGAAGTCATCAAATCCCCTTGCATCTTGCATGCAACACATATTATTAGCGAGTACTTGCAAAACACATTATTAAAACATAAAGACTACAACATTGTCATGATCCCATCACAGGCACATACTGTAGGCAGGGCCTGGACACAATGGGTGGCTGGCTGGTGAAGGCAGCCGTTTATGGATACTGCAGCCACCACCAAGATGGCCCCCTGATCAGGATGCCATAAAGAACCTAAAATGGCTCCCAGATATCAATGCTCTAAGAATCCTTGGTGGTCTAGTGGTGCTGGGTGTAGCCCAGGGCTATATAAACACACCCTGGGCCACACATGGTGCTTTGCGTTCTCTCCCACTGCCGAGCAGGCAGTGTAGTGCTTATTGCTTCAAGTTCCAAGACATCCACGTGCTGTGACATTTGAATACTGCTGGGTATTCTGCTTGCCTGTTTTTTCATTCTGACATCCTCTGGCACTCCGGCTGTCATCTCTACACTTACCACAACCCGACTGTTGCTCTTTTCCAATGTGCAGGGTGTCCGCACCTGGGAAGGAAGATGAAAGACACAGTAAGCATTATCTCAGAGATACGATCAAAGCCTGTATACTACTGCTAACATCACTGCAGCACTTTTTACAACCCGCTCCCCTGCAGCATCTACTCCTTGTGTCCGAGGGCCTTCAGAGGACATGCAGGGCTTCAGAAAAACAGGAAACAGCAACATCCTGAGAGTTCCATTCCACCGCACATAAAAGGGGAATGAGAGAAGATTAGCAAAACAGCATTTAACATGCTGGAATAACACTGAGAGAAACATTTCTTGCACGCTAAGACATTGCAGAAGGATATTTAAACCACAGAGAAGACAAGTAGAAAGGACATAAATATAGCCGGACTTGCTGCTTAACAAGAAAAATGTCATGGATACTCACCTTCAATACAGCATCCCGTGTGCCGCAGCAGGCCTGGGCCACAAACACCAGTGAGGGAACTGGAACAGGATGCCTACCGATACGCCTCAAGCCTAACTTCATTAACAAGGTGAGCCAGACCACCAGCCAGCCAGCTAGTACACCCTGGGAAAACAAAGGGAGGTGGGGGGAAGGTTAACACAAGTACATACTAACAGTCTCCTCTTGTTACTCGCAGATCGACTCATTGGTGGCCTATCATCAAACCCACAACATTGAGGGTCCTACCGAATCACTACCAACCATATTGTAAGCTGAGCAATTGTCTTTCAGCGAAGCGAGGGGAGAAAGTGTTTGGGTCAAGCATCCCACCTCAAGGGCTAGCATCCTGCACCAGGGGAACCCACTTCCGATGATCCAGACAAGCCACTCCTGCAGGGCACCAGAGGTAAGCATTACAGACATTGAATCAAACTTGTTGTAGCCCCCTCCATGAAACTAAACAAGTATGTGTGTGCTATGGAGCTGATTCTAGCTCAGATTCTGAAAGCGATCTGTCTGATGACACTCCAGCTCATCCATTGAAGGAGGCGAACCATAAGAGATATGCGCGACATGGGAGTAAACGGACCAATAATCTAGCCAATCAAGACAGGATGTCCACTGCCTTTGATACCAGCTGTAACTTGATGTCAACTTTAGCAATCTCTCTTTCACTACTGTTTCTTAAACTTTATGAGTCCATTAATAAAAGTTATACGGACCAAGGCACTTTGTTCGCTATGATGCATTCTAAACTAGTTCATATTGAAACTTTAATCACATCAAATTACTATCAGACCATATGATGTAAATTGCGTCCAGTAAGAAAATACTTGAGGCGGCTAAAGAAATACTGAAATGGGGGAAATATGTGGCTAAAAAAACAGCTGAACCCGATGGTTGACATAAAAGATGCCTGTCTTTCAACACCTCAACCAACATCTCAAATGAACCCTAACATATTTCCTGAAGAGGTAGAAGAAATAGTAACAGCTCCAGAATCTCAAAATCAAGAGCTTACTACCAGTACTACTATACAACTCTCTTCTAAATCATCAGTTTAGACAATAAAGGATAACGTAATTCTTGGCTCGGATACCGAAACTGATAATGAGATTTCTCCTGAAATGAGAGATGTAATAAGTGAGGCCATGGCTGAGTCTGTACCACTTCCAAACGAAAACAATGACAATGAGATGCCTGAGTCCACTGATATTACCATTGAAGAAACAATACAAGATCAATCCTCGAGTGATACCTATGAAATCTTTTATTCTAGGAAAAAAAGAAAACAACAGTTACGTTAAAATAAACAAATAAATTCCATCGGGTGTTTGGCATAAACTGAAAGGCTACTTCTGGCGAGAGATTCTGCGTTTCCCAAAGTCGACCGCTGTTTCAGCAATCAGAAGAAAACTGGGCCTACTCTCGCTGAAAGCAACAGTGGAAGCAAACAAAATGGCTCTCTTCAGGAAAGTGATTATCCTGGATTTGCCCCCTCTATACAACATGATAAACAACAAACTGCAAAGAGGAGGCTGTAATTGTAAATGCTGTAAATGTTGTAAACATTGTAAATGTTGGCCCTATCAAATTTAATATTCTCATTATGAAAAGATGTCATGCCAACATCTCGAACAAAAGCAAACACAGCTTTATTGACGTTGTGCCTTGCTTTTTCCATTTGTGGACCAAATGAACTGGAACGCATCCACATCTCTTTCTGGGCAATGCGTGAAAAAATTATTTTCAAATTAGGGAACATTTCCTTCAACTTTCCAAATGTCTCCTTCATTGCAAACTGCAATGAAATTCCAGCTACGTACCCGAAACTGATCCCTCCATAATGAACAATAATTATGTCTGGATGTTTCAATTCAACCATATTTGTACAAAATGAGAGAAAGTCCACCCCCTTCATGTCTCGCACTCCATACCAGAACACTTCCAATTCAGGAAATCCAAGATTTGTGGCTATTCCACAATGCTCAGCATACACATTCAACCAATGAACCCAAGAGCCCTCCAAATTCCAAACACTTTGCATGCTGAAAGCCATTGCCATTTTCAATCCTCTCACAACTCCTACTAACAAAACTCATGCTACCCTCTCTTCCTGCACACCAAACCCAGCAAATCTGATTGGGTAATCCCCAAATCCCCTTTCCATGCCAGGCATCCACAAAAGGCCTGATGTTGCACAGGCTGTCCGCGGACTTCCACAGGGTCCACCGTAGCACAGGGGCAGCCCTTCTACCCTTTCCACTTCCATGTTCTCAACACTCACTCATTGGCTGCTTTCAAAAAGTCACACATCCATCCACCAATCACATCCAACACATTTACACCTAACCCTGTCATCTCACTTCAACACTTCAGATGTACACTTGAACTCTCAGTGTACATATCTCCTGTTAATGAAAGGCACCTGCATCAAAAACTACTGTGCAACTGTCTATTTCCAGATTCAACAAGGTCTGCATCTAGTACAGGTATGCTTATCAAAAAAAAAAATGTCTTCAAGGGTTCCTGCTACTTACCCTGTAATAAGCTTCTCAATAAGCATATTCTCATTTTTAACCACTATAGCAAATGCCATGGATTGCAACATTCTTCACCTGCTCACATGAAGCAGCAAACAATTACAATGCTCTGCACTTCAAATTGTTTCTATTTACAATCAATATGCCTATTTACGAGATTTGCGGTAATGGAAATACGATGCTGGTAAGGGAATACCGGCACCGCATACCGCTCCGGCCGATTACGAGTCGACAAACCGGTACCAGCCCCACTGCTGAGACTGTGCTCCTCTGTACGGCATGCACGCAGGCACACAGCCCATCGGGCCGGCAATACCGGGATGCCGCTAACAGGAGGACATCACAAGTCATGCTGACATGCACCTACTGTCATCCCGAAGGTGGTAATAAGGGATACCGCGATGCGGGCATCACCAGCATCACGGATCACCCACTAATAGCAATGTGCTGTATTCCCAACTGCCACAGGTGCACGCAATCAGCACAGGTGGAGGCAATGGAGTCTGACCCAGCAGAAAAGGAGCAGACCCACACACCCCTTCCCACACCAAAATGATCCCACTTGCAGTTGTGATATTGGGGCTAGAGGACATGCTTGCATTGCTACACCATGAGCAACAACTACAACAGGCACTACAGAAGAGACGCAGGAGGAGAAGGAGGGTGAGACAGGCCCAGCAAGTCCCACCAGTGCAGCCAGTGGTAACATGCAGGCAGCCTCCAATCCCTCGCATCACAGCCAGTCCTTTCAACCTAACTCCTGAACAGATCCACACCCTGTACCGCCTGGACTGGGACACCATCACCACCATTGTGGACAAGATACACGACAACATTGTCAGCCTGATTGAAATCTACACTGCCATCCCCCCTCTACCGAAGGTAGTGTCTGTGCTCCACTTCCTGGCCACAGGCACCTACAAGCACACAGTGGGGCAGGTGCATGGCATATCACAACCTTTTTTTCACTCATGCTGAACCAAGTGCTGGATGCCCTCCTGAAGCACTCAAGCGACTACATATCCCTACCACGGACTGCCCAGGAGATCTTAGACACTAAAATTGGCTAATATGCACTGGCAGGCATGCCAAATTGTATCAGTGTCTTCAACTGCACCATTGTTGAATTGGTGGTCCCACATGCCATGGAGGTGGGGTACCGCAATCGTAAGCTATGCTACTCTGTCAATGTGCAGATGGTATATGACTCCAGCAAGTTCATCACACATTGTTGTTCCTGATATCCCGGATCAACTCATGATTCAATGGCCCTGCGAAACTCCACAATACCATGCTACATGGAGCCGCATGCTGGACGAAGTGCCTGGCTGCTTGGTAAGTTGCATGACAGGCACATGACAGTGTAATGGGGGGATGCACACCCCACACAGGTGAGATTGGGGTGACTGGACAATGCCCATACTGTGCCCCAAAGCTTCCCAAACTAAACGTGACACCTAAACCTCATAGAAATGATGGAAGCTGCACACCAATGCCAATATGCCAGACTTGCAACCAGCCTACATCCCTCACACATCCACTGCACATCATCAGACCGTACCCTCTGTAACACAATGCAGCAACAAGTTGTGAGTATGCACAATGTAAATGACTGCAGCAAAACACAACAGAGGACATGCATCCATGAGTGCGCACAAATTAATCCCACCAAGGGAATACACTTATTGTCAATAGCCCACCACCACAGTAGCGCTGCATGTCACCATGGGAATATTAAGCGATGAATGACAAATCATGATGAGACTTGTGCCAATGCTGCTAATAAAAATGCATATGATTCACTCCACATCACATATATGATTGCAAACACAGCGGTAGGCATCCACAGTGCATGAACACCAGCAAGGAAGTGGACAGCCTGCATCATCTGGACGACGCAATCCACACCTGTAGACCATGGAACAGCACACATTGTGGCAAAAGTAAATGTGTGCATACATCAAGGGACACGTGCTTGTGAACACCAAGTGTCTGCAGGCATGTGAGTGATAAGTACAGGTGTCATTGCAGGAATTGACTCACACATACCTTGTTTTGCTCCCATGCAGGTTATGCTGGCTATCCCTAGAAGCTGTGATCCTCAGCACTGTTCGTAACTCACAGAACAGGCACGAAGAGGACTATAATCAGGCCCATACCCGTACCCGTGTGGTGATCGAGCAGACCTTTGGCCTGTTGAAGTCACGGTTTCTCTGCCTCAGCAGGTCGGGTGGGGCACTCCTGTACGGGCATGAGAAGGTGGCCAAGTTCATCATGGAATGTGCCATGCTGCACAACATGTGCATCCGATGGAATGTGCCTCTGCCCCCTGACATTGACCAGCATCCACCAGGTGAGGATGAAGATGATGAAGAAGAAGGGGTTGCACATCAGCCAGGTGGTGATGCACAGGAGGGAAGTGCTGTGCCCCAGCCTGTAATAGGCCAATATTTCTAAGACACATGGATGCAGATGGTGCCGTGGATGTGGGACTCTGGGCACTGGGTGTGGGGGTACATGGATACTGTGCACTGTAAACCAATAAAGCACACATACACAATAAGCAATGTCCAGTCATGTGATCTTGTTTGTACACAATGGGTGTATTAAACATGTGATATGTACAAAGTGCATTTTCCCTCCAACTCCCCCACACCCCCTCTCCCTCTCCCCCCACAACTCCCTAACACACCCCCACACACACGCTCTTCCCTCCCCCTCCCCCCACAACTCCCCCACACACCCCCTCCTGCTCCCCCACAACTCCCCCACACATGGTGTGTAATAGTCATTGTATGCAACATGAGTCTAAATTAGTCTGCACATGCAGGCTGCCCCTGCTACTGGAGTCCTCTGTTGGCCTCCGGGGGCTGCATGTCAGAGCGCTGTGTGGTGCGTGAAGACCTACACAGGGGGCTGGTCTAGGTGGAGCTGGCCAATGACGCTGTGCCTGCATGCTCCACTGTCGGGGCAGGACACTGAGCCTCCAAGGCCTCTGCACTCCTGGGCAGGACCTGCCTCACTGCTGACAGCTCCTCACAAATGAGCCTGGTGCATGACTCCATGGCCCCTGTCATGGCCGCAGTGTTCTCACGGGCCTCCTACCTTGTCAGGGCACCATCAGAAACATACTGCTTCACGAGCCCTTTGAGCTCCTGCTGCCGCCCCTCCATTTGTGCCATGCACCACTCTCCGTCCCGGATGCCTGTTGAAGTGAATGGGACATCTGCCGAGGGGCCCAATGCAGGTGAGTCTTCTGTGGGGCTCCAGTCCTCTGGTATTGCCTCTCCTCCTGACTGGTCGAGTGTGGTGCTATTGGGGATGCTCAGTGGGGTGTGCTGGGGTGTTTGCCCAGGGCTGGGTGTGCCTGCCACATCAATGGACAGGTTCTCGTCCTCAGGGACACATACCTCAGCCTGGTACTGTCCTTCATCACCACTCTGGGGCACTGTGGCATCTGCCTCCCTTACGGAGCTGTTTGCAGCAGACAGGGACCCATCTGCCACTGCCTCAGGATCAGTGGATTCCACCAGTTTAGCCTCTGTTGGTTTTGCAGCAGTTCTTTGCCACCCCTGTGCCTTGGCATCCTATGTTGACATTGCTTTGGGTGGCTGCTGTTGCTTGCCTGTGCCCTCAGATGTGGATGGCCTAGTGCCATCATCCCTGCCCCTGGCCTTTTTGGATGGTGTCCTGGCCTGTGCATCTGTGTCCTCGGCATCGCTGTCGGAATCTGAGCCTGTGGGGGACCGAGAGAGGCACATCATCAGTGATGGTTGTACATGCATCATGCACACATTGGTATTAGTGCAGTTGTACTCATGTGAAGATTTGCTGTCTTGGAGTTGTGAAATACAGGTTACTTGCTATATGGGGGGGGGGGGTTATTCAGGCATACACCTGGTTCAGACATGTGTAAGGTGGTATATGATGTGTGACATGCCTTTGTGTTGTGGACTGCGTGCAGTGTGACACATTCTGTTTCGCTGTTTGTAGGGTGTGTCTCAGGTATGGCAATGGCATGCTGGCTGCATGTTGATGTGACGGTGCTGGGGACAGCATCTAGGCAGGGCTAGTCCATGTATGTGATGGCCCATGCATTGGCTTATGTCACTGTCACATTTTTGGCCCATCATCATGCTTTGTATTCCAGGTGGTTTGTGTGGACACTCACCTCCATCTGCCGATGATGGGACTCCATGTTCCATGTCTCCCACTCCCTCAATGGCCTCCATGCCAATTGTACTGGCACATGTTTCCTCCCATCTGGTGAGCTTTATGGGGGAGTTGGACCCGACGCCTGTAGCCAGACCCTGGCTCCAATTGGCCGATAGGATATTGCACACACAGAGGCGCAGGTCATCCCACCTTTGTTTACCATCTTTGACGGTGCGGGGGGTGGTGCCGACCGCACTGAGATTTTGGGCCACTTCCTCCCATATTTCTTTTTTTTTTAGCTGGACAGGTCGCCTGAGGTCTGCTGCGAATGCCACTTCTCCATTCTGGGAGTGTCTGGCAGCATATTTAACTCATCCTCCAAGAAGCGCACCTTTCACTGACGAGAGGCACCTTTTTTGATGGCCTTAGTTATTGTGCTGCAGATGTAGCTGGTGGTGTGTGGATCCAGGTCCTGTGTCTGGAGGATTGCAATGGATTGTGTTTTTCAAGATGGCCGCCGTAACATTTCCCGTTCCGGTGCGATGACGTTACTTCCAGTTCTGGAATTGCTGGGCACGGTATTGCTGGACCCGTTATTGCTGGTGCCAGTTATTGCTGGTGCCTGTTATTTAGGGGTGGACGAAGGTGTAGGAGGTGTCAGCGCTTTGCATGATGCCGCTAACGGGGATTTTAGGGTCATTAATGGCATGCCGGTACAGACGGTACAGGCATTCCACTACACGCATGCATGCATTCTCGAAATCGGCCGGTGTTAGCGGCGTCAGTGCTTCCAGATGCGGTATTGCCTCCATGCCAGTAAGGTTTGGTTTTAACCGTGAATTTCGTAATGAGGCCATTGTAATGAAAGTAAAACAATGTGTATGCAGCATCTAACAACTCTGACAACCTGGTACAACTCAGACCTCAACACACTTAAATGCATGTGCAGGGTGGCTGAGAGGAAATGGTGTGCTACCGGTACATCCGCTGACAAACTGCCCAATGGTGGGAGATGTCCCCACGTTTGTTTACCTGCATATATGATTTGGACCATGTATTAATAACTAACAATATGGTAGACAGAGCCATTTGGTGAGACATGCAGACTCCATTTTGTGCCACCCAAAACTCCATCTTTTGCTAGGCCACACAATGATCTCTAAAAGCCTGTCCCTCCCTCTGACCAGCGCCGCGCTCATTCAGCCCCGGCCTCCCACCTTCACCTCCTGCCTGCTACGCTCAGAGCCATTTCTCATGGAAGTTCAGACATGGATTGTTGCAAATGTTCAGTATCCTTTCTCTTCCTATGAGCTCACTGCCCTGTGTGAGACCCAAACAACCTCGCCCATGTCCATTCCCATTCGTCTCCACAAACCTGCCTGTACTCGCTCACCCCCACCATTAAAATCGCAGCCTACAGAGCCCCTGACCCTCTATCTCTTTGTTGCATGATACACATCTAAACCTTTGTCCTAGCCACACCAAGTGCCCACCACAGCTGTAATCCTCTCTCACCATATGTCCACGGTAGAAATAACACATGTCAATCTATATCATGAGGCATCAAGTAGATCAACAAGCCCACAGATAAGGCACATGGGAGAAGGGCCAGTGACACCAAACCCCCATAGAATGCATGGGTTAGATTATTAATATATCAGTCTGTACTTCACAAAGGCACCCATCCCATGATACGTTTATTTCTACCATTATTTTCTGAATGTCAATGATTGTAGTTTAGTTTAAATTAGTTAGAAGTGTAACTTTTTGTGAACCATGTTTGACCTTCACATTGCGGAGAGGAGCCCAGATGGCCCACGTGCCAGCCGAACAACCCAGGCACATCAACTAATTGCAGCTTGATACCACCTATAGAAAATGCTGCACCATGGTGGCTGACCAATTGAAGCTATTATTTTATACTGTATGTGATGACATCACTTATGACATTATTTATATTCATAATGTGCTGTCCGTGTATTGTTTGGCATAGCGCTCTCAGGGCAGCAGAGTTCTCTGCATGCATAACTTTATATAAACTTTGTTCAACTTGCAATCCATCTCCTGGTCTCATTCCCTAGTGGGGTGTGTCCTTTATTTGGCTTATTTTGGTATCATGTTGGGACCAGGCACCGTCACTTCTCATTTCATCTCTAAAAATCAGGACACCCTGTCCTCTCTCTCTTTCTCTCCCCTTGCCCCCTCTATTCCCTGCCCTTCCTCTGGCCCTTCCTCTGCCACCTCTCCTCCCTCATTCTCTGCCTTTCCCCTGTTCTCCCTAGATGAGGTTTCTAGACAAGTATGATCTATGAAAGTCTCATAAAAACAGGTTCACCCCTGTTACTCCAAAACCATCAAGGACCACATTGACCCCTTCGCCCCTGCTCTAGCTGACTTCTGCAACCACTGCTTCGCCACTGCAGTCTTCCCTTCCCCTGAAGCACTCCCTTGTGCAACCATCTTCTTAAACCCTCTGCCGACCCGTCCTGCCCAGCTAACTATTGCCCAATCTCCATCACTGCTTTCCTGGGAAAACTCCTGGAAAAGCTGGCCATCTCCCAGCTTAATCTTCACACTGAATCTGTTGGTTGTCTACATGACCATCAGTCTGGCTTCAGAGGAGCCAGAATCACGTAAAATTCTCTCCTGAACATCCGTGAAGACATACTCTCCAACCTCGACTCCAACACCCCCTGTGTCCTCTTATTACATGATCTCTCTTCTGCCTTTGACATGGTCAACCATGCCATCCTGCTCAACCGTCTCCGTGATAACCTGGGTATCACCGATCAGGCCCTGGCTTGGCTGACCTCTTTACTCTCGGATCCACCCTCCTAGGTCCAACTCAGGTCATTCCTCTCCTCTATCTCTATCTCTACCAGTGGTGTTCCCCAGGGGTCTAACCTCTCACCCTGGCTGTTCAACTAATACCTGGCACTTCTGGCCCACTGCGTTGCCGCTCTCTGCCTCAACTTTCATTGCTATGCGGTTGACACTCAACTAATTTTCAGGCTCCCTTCTGCCACCTCTTCTCCTTTTCTCATCTCTGACTGTCTGTCTGCTATCCAGGAGTGGTGTGCCGCCAATGATCTCTGCCTTAATGCCAGTTAGACTGAGATTCTCCTCATCAGCCAACCTGCTCCCTCCTTTAATGTCACTCTCTGGCTGGCCTCTCGTTGCCCTCTTCCTGCTCCCACCTGTGAGTCTAAAAACCTTGGGGTCATCTTCAACTCCACACTCTCCTTCTCTCCTCACATCTCTGATGTCTCTAAAAAATCACAGTACCGGCTGCTCCTCCTCAGAGGTATTCTTCCTTTCCTCTCTTTCCCCCAGAAGTTCACTGACTCCAGAGCACTGGTTCTCTCTAAGCCTGATTACTGCAAAAGCCTCTTTCTAAATCTGCCTGCTTCTACTCTCTGCCCTGTGCAACTCATCCAGAACAGGACTGTGAGACTTGTCCTTGGCATCATGCCCAGGGATCGTATCTCTCCAGGACTGAAATCTCTGCACTGGCTTCCAATGGTTGCGAGGATTAAGTTCAAAACCCTCTGCATTCTCCATAAGGCCTTCTGGGGCCTGGGGCCTTAATACCTTCAAATCTCTCTTGCTAAATATCTTCCTTGTCGAGCACTTCGCTCATCAACCTCCAACTCCCTTAGGGTCAGTCGCTTCTCCAAGCAACGAGTTGGTGGTAGATCTCTTTCTTCGGCTGGGGCCTCCCTCTGGAACATCCTCTCTGCCTCCCTGAAACTTGAGGAGAACCATCTACGGTACCGGAAGCACCTCAAAACGGTCCTCTTTGCTTCTGCTTTCCCTCCTCCCCTCCCCTGCTGAACTCCTGACTGAAAGTGAAACTACACTGGTTACCTGGATACCCTCTGATCCCGGGCCCAGGTCCCCTCTCCCACCATTTGCACACCTGCACTGCCTCATTGGCATCCCCCACACTTGGTGACTGTTGTCTGTATGTGTACAGTGCCTTACAAGCACTTGTCACCTGATGTCTGCACTTACCCTTGCACCTGCCACCAGCTAGGCGTACTTTAACTTTTTGCTTTTATTATTCTATTTATTTTTACTGTCAATCCCATGTACTGCACTGCCCCCTCCCACGCACTTTTTCCCCTTCCCCCTTACCCTTCACTTGCGCGATCTCAATGTCACCTGGCATAGTAGGATCATTGCCTCTGTCTTCCTTCTGTTCCCCTACCATTGCGTCATCGCGCCTCGAAACACTTGTTTATAGGCGCGTTATAAATGCCATATCATATCATACTCTATGTCCAGGTATTGCAGCACTGGGTCACTGTTTCATAAATTAAAGGAAAATCAAATAAAATAGATCTTTAGACCATTTTTAAGTGGCACTTCGTGTTTGCCAGTTTACTATGTTGGCAGCACATACATATATCCCAACATCACCCATTCCAATCTATAGGTGCTTATTAAGCCTTTATTTTTTCCTTTGCATTTCCAATTAATTTCACCCATTATACAACTCAAACTACAAGTACCAGGAGACAAAGAAAAAACACAACTTAACTTCAAGATTGAAACTGTGACATGCATATCAAATAAACATATTGAATGCTGTGCTTTTCAACATATTTCTTTAGGGAAGCATTTTGAAGAAAGTACAAAAAAAATTAGCTTGAAAATCTAACAGCAGAAATGTCATACAAAATAACTGACCCCTCAACTGTTTGCACGTACTGCAACACAAAGCTTGACAATAACCAAATGCCATCACATGCTATCACTAATAACTTGTACACGGGCATTATAATACAAACAGTGCATCCATTTCAAGCTATAATACGCCATCAACCAGAATCAGACAAAGTACCTCCATCTGAGTTAATAAAGGGCATCCGTGGCAAAGTATTACATTAGCCATTAAATCTAAAAGAAAATGTGCAAACTCTCGGAGTACAACAACCAATAGATCAATCTTTGATTATACTAGTTAATGGTGTGACAACAAAAGACAAAACAAATTTGGCAACAACTACTGGACTTAAACAAAGTTAGACAAGCCCTCCAATATCGAAAAGAAAACAATCAATACTACAAAGATATAAACATAGAGGAAAACCTAAGAGAAACTACACAAATTATTCAAGACTCACCAGCAACTGGCCAATTGGAATGTGTAGATCCTGTTACTGCAGCCATCATTTTACACCAGTATACAATTCACCCACTTCACTCCAAAGACACCATTGACAACGCATTAGAAACATATCAAATGCATCAACCCAAAGGATCCCCAACGAGCATATGGGAGAAAAAGTGTAGAAGCATGTTCTTTTCCTCTACTCTTTCCTACAGGAAAAGCAGGAAGATATGATTAAAGGTCCACGCAAATGAGTGCATCAGAATATCACTCTTTAAGAACGTATTCTGAAGACACCAGATTGAGACAAAATGCTGAATACATTTTCCATCTCCTCTTCGAAAAGTGAATTAGCAACTCTATATCATGGAGCTGTGCACACATTAAAACCAGGCTCTAACATGATGAGGTGTGGCAGTCAAGCATTACAAATCTCTTGGCAAACATGCATGGTAAAAAGGAATTCCGGTTCCAACGTCATGCTGATGTACGTTGTATGCTAAGGAACTTAGGCCCACCAACATCGTTTGTTATTTTAAGTTGTGCAAAGCACAAATGGGATGGCTTTGCATGACTTCTTATGCACTGCAAACTAAAATAAAGACAGAATAGACATTAAAAAAACATGAGAACTCTGTTCTCTTGACCCTGTCAATGTATCAAGGTACTTTGACTATCGCTTTATTGCCATGCTGCACATCATCTGCAATAAAACTACCCTGGAGAAGAGCAACACTGATTTTGGAGTAAAGAATATCAATCCAGAGGAACACCACACAGCCCCATGCTTTTGTGGATAAAAGATGCTCCTAATGTTGGCCAAAATAGTGACGCCAATGTTTTACAGTTTATTTAAAAATACATTACATGCAACATCCCTTCAGAAATCACATATAGAGACCTATATACACAAGTCATAAGCTTCAAAAAACATAAGTGTGGCAAATAGCACTGACGTAGATACACAAACAAAGGCACATACTATACCAAATGTTGATTTGGCTTTCCTAGACCAGTGTTCACAAAAGGACAAGTAAATAGCTTGATGTCTTCTATTGGACACAGCGTAAAAGGCAAATCCCCTAAAAATACATACGACATTAAAAGGGAGAAAGCATCCAAGTACTTCAATGAGTAAAACGCAATCATTGCCCTCTTGTGGAATGCAAACATAGACATACAATACATTGCAGACAATTCCACTGTAGTTGCAAGATATGTCACAGCCTGAGACAACAGAGCTAAACAATCTCTGGGATGACATAACATCTGGCAAAACACTATCACAAAAAATTGTACAGCTTTGGTATAAAAATGCTCTCCCATAGAGAATGCTGGTGCTATGAAGCTGCAGACCGTTTAACACGTACAGACTTACATGTCAAATCTGAACACATTGTATGGCTGGACTTTGGACCAGCTTCATTCCGAAAAAGAGTACTAAAATCCTACCAAGAGATAAACAACATAGCCACAAATGATCCCAACCGCCAGGGCATTTAAAACAAAAAATAAAAACGAATTAAATGACACATATGCCCAAACAGAAGTACTGCTTTAGAAAACATGTGCTTGTACAACATAGACCAAAACTACTCCTACAAACATAATTTCACTCCAAATGGCACAACTGGAAAAACTTCACTCTCAAATTGTGAAGGGAGTCTAGCGAAACTCACCAAACCCAGTCTAATTAATCATATAAAGTTATCATTTAAATCTCCACAACATAGAGAACTCAATTACATGGCCCTACTCCAACTTTTTCAACCTTGGGGAAAAGAAAAATAATTATTAGGTGACTATACTCATTTGAAGCTGCAGTATAACAAATGACAATTTCAAACAATACAAACCATTGTTGACAATAAATGCCAACAAGAGGAAGAAATTGAAGCCCAACTAGACAAAGGCACTCCTGATGGCAACAACCTTCTCTTACAGGAAGCCATGAACAACTTGGAGAACCACTCATTCTAAATAAAGCAGAAATAGCCATGACTGAGGTAGAAAATACCATGTATCTACAAACAATCTGAGGAAGACTTGTCAGTGCTGGAATCACAGCTAAATGATGAACAACTCACCATTTATAAGAGTCACACTAAAACCTGTAGCTGCAAACATTATAGACCTTTGCTCCTGTATGTAAGTGGTGAAGCTGGTTCGGATTAAACATTCTTAATTAAAATAATCAGCACATTTCTACAAAACCTAAAAAACAACAACCATTCAGCTGTAGTTATAGCCCCCACAGCTTTAGCTGCCTACAACATAGGAGGTGTAACTTTACACTGACTACTGCTCCTCCCCGTAGAACACCAAAACAAATTAGAATATTACAAATTATCAGCAGAAGCTGCTATTGAACATTGCAGTATTCGAAAACAAATGAAAGTGTTTCTTATAGATGAAATAAGCATGGTTTCCAACCTCATGTTGGCTTTAATTAATTTCAGAATGCAAGACACCTAAAAACCAACTACAAAGAACTGTTTGGAGGAAAACATAGTATTGTTTTCGGAGACCTCCTACAGTTGACACCAATGAAAGTTAAACCTATCATTGAAAAATGTATCCATGCCATGCATAAACATAGAAACTCAGAAGGAAGGAATGTCTACACGTAGTTTGACACCTGTCTCTCCAGATAATAACATGGACTTAGAACAGTTTCCGGCTAGCGGACAACCTGCCAGACTAAAAGACAAAAAAGTACATTTTGATTTGCAACATATTGCAAACGTATTGTAAACACAGATATTCGAGTGAAAACTCACTCTTATTTTGCTCATGTCATAGAATTGCCTGCTTCTCTCTGGGCACTATCTGACTTTGAAGGAGATAATAGTGATTTGTTGGGTGATAAAATTAAATGTGACCTAGTGTTATTTCACACCTTTAGTTCAAATGTATACCCAACATTACATTCCAATGCTAACATTCTAGGACCAGAGTGTGAATGTGTTAGGGAAGTGTTTTTGAGAACAACAGAGAACAAAGAAGGAACAGGAAAGTGTGGCGAAAGCATGGCCATTGGCAGGAGTTAATTGAGCATCATGCATGTATGGTGTGTACAGGTCAATGCATGATTCAGGGACCATTTTCTAAATATTGGAAACAGTTCATCTCACAATAATGGTTGGCAAGAAAGGGGTTACGTGTTGCTGTGAAACACCAAGCTACACAAACTGAGGACCGGGTGCCCCCTACTTTGATATCACTAGCTTTGGGTGTCCTTCTCAAGTCACGATAACACATAAATAACACCCTTGTTGTGAGCTTCCCACCTCAAAAGGAAAGGTGGACAAGTGCCTACCAGACATACGATACGCTTGAAGGCACTCGGACAGCGGTTCACCATTACCCTGTCTGGTGATCACCACAGGTCAGAGTTTCTTATCTTTAAAAGAAGATATATATTTTAAAGCCCATCACGGTCACCTCTTACACACAGTGTCAACAGCCTTATAGTAAAATGGAACATTCAGCTATTGTTCTGGTTACATATCACCAGTAACTTGCTTATGGTTAGAAAATGCAGTTTGGTTTACAAATACAGATTTTACCATCCATTCCTAACAAGCCCAGTAGGAGTGGTCTCTTTGTGTTACAAGTTAGGGAAAAGCTCTACTTGGGTGGGAATGTATCCCTAATGTAATGTGAATGTATGCATGACGCAAATGGGCAGGTCTTAGGCAGAAATTAGTGGTGGGAGAAAAACACCAACCTCCTGTCCTGAAAACAGTGGGTACCCAAGGCAGAAGTATGTTCAACTGGGGGAAACCTTTGGATAACTGGCTCTGAGGTTATTATGAATTGCACTACTAGATGTGCCTGAAACAAGTCTACACAACTGCTATCAATAAGAGGCACGCACACAGAGGCAATTATTATTACTGCCGGGGCAGGATTGTGGTACCGTAAATTGAAGAACACAGGATGGTATAGGATGTGTGGGAAATTAGAATGTTCAATGTTGCCCTCCAATTGGTCAGGCACATGCATGATAGGAGTATTACGGCCAACTATCAGCATCTATACTCCAATTAGTTGTCAGAAAAGTTCAACAAATCCTCTGGTAGGGAGGGGTACAGGGATCTATGCTTTCATGAGAGAATATTTTCCATGCTTGTTAGGCAGAATCATATGCAGTACCCCTTGAGAACATCACACACAATTAAGGCTACAAGTGTAAGTACAAATTCACCTTTGGTACAAGCCTGTACTACACAGTAAAGTGGTAGCGATGGCTGAGCAGCCAGACTTATCTCAAGAGTAAAGTGAGCGTATCAGAAGTTTCACAAAGCAAAGCAATTGCTATGGTTCAAACAAACACAGACTCAAGGTTTCTGAGTAAAAGAATATACATTTATTTACACCAACAGTTATAAAACAGTTCACTATTAGAAAGCAACAGAAAATCCCAATCTTAATATACTACACACCACCCAATTCATTCTGGACAAGTTAAGCTCAAAATGAAGTGTGAGCAAAATGGCACTCCAGTAATTTAAAAAGGGAGGGAAAGACAATGTTATTCAAAATCAAGCAGAATCAACAAGTAATAGGCAGGGCAATCTAGAAAAAGGCTTACTACAACAAGGATTCAAATCAATAGGCCGGTGCCAATGTTAATGGTTCAGAGTCTTTGCAGAGGGTCACACAGTTCAGAGTAGTTTGTGGTTAAGTCTTTGCCAAGAGTTCAAAAAGAAGTTGGTCGGAAGAAAAGTTATTTAAAAGAGTAGAGAAGGACAAGACCTCGGATTAGCGAAAGATTTCAAACACTTTCACCGCGGTTGGACGGAACAACGACCGGATTTGAACAGTACCTTAGTAGAAGAAGAATGCTGTAGCTGAGGCAGAAGTTCCTGGCAGCACCTGCAGGCTCACGGTTCCTGAAGCGATTGTCAGACTGACAAGAAGGCGGAAGACTGGAGGGTCCTGCACTGCCCAAGGAAGAAACCAGCAGCAGAGCAAAGCGAAGAATAAAAGGTGTGCTTCTTAAAACCCAAACAGGGTCCAGTCCTCCTGGCTATCCGGTTCACTGCAGCGATGTACAGCAAATTTGACCAGGAGAGGGAGGCCTTGCGTGGTGTTTGGCGAACTGGTTGGTCCCACCAGCTCAAGGGGAGAAGATTCCTTGCAGATCTTGCTTCTCGTTGAAGTTTCAGGCAATTCGGACCCACAGGAGGGCTTCACCGGGAGGTTCAGTAGTTGCAGGAGTCCTCTTCCTTCAGCTTCTCTTTGCTTCTTTCGATCCAGTGGCGACTCTGCCTTCCAAGTCCCAAAGACCTGCATTGTATGCAGTTTTCCCCCATTCACACAGCCTGGCTGTCAATCACACAGCATGGTGGCAGTCGTGGCAGGACAGCCACCTATCCAATCAAACTAGAGTGTGACTTAGGTCTCCAAGGAGACCCTGTGCAGGTGGCCTCAAACCCCTCCCTCATCCTGTCCACCCAGGCACTCAGGTGCCTAAGGAGGGCTTCTGCGTAGAAGCCTGCCAAAGGATGGCGAACAAAGCAACCAAACCTGGTTTGGCGCGCAGATTAAAACAGGAGAAAGAACTTTACAAAAAGAAATGGTGAATAAACCCAACTGGAACCAAATAAAATTAAATGGGGTCCAGCGGGTTATAGTTCGAGGCTACCACCATAGCCTCTAACAGTACCAGGGCTAATTTATAGTCTGCGGTAGAGAAAAATGGTAGATACCACTGGCACCAGCCACATCTTAGAGATAGGGGAACAAAATAATGTTCCATGAGAAACAGACAAAACGGGATAACTGTTAACCCTTTCCAGTACTCTATGGAAGATAGTTTGTACTGGGTCTGTGATTTTTAAAAAGACTAGTAAAGTCAATGCCAACTTTACATGTTCTGGGAGACAGTAGTCAGTCCCAGAAAATGGAGTTAACAGTGGGAAGTCTAAAAGACAACCCTGTGTCACTGCACTAAAGGTGCTGTGTGACACACAGTAAAATGATCATGCTTATGGAGTAGGTGAGACTCCATGGTCTATGAACTCAAAAATGTACAACACATAGCCTAAAACACATGTAAGAGTGGGGAAAAAAAGACTCACACTCTTACCAGGTGAAAACATAAATCCTAGAAATCCAGCAAAGCTGCTGAGGGACTCAGTAGGTAAGGGAAATTATCCATTCTGGAGAATTCTCCCTAACACTGGTTAGGAGTCGTAGAACAGGTCTTGAGATATTTGCAAACTCAACAACCTTATGTGACAAGTCCCTTGGGATCATCAAATTTCACTGGGAGGGGGTCCAATCCCATGGGACTAGGGAGATGAGTCCATTACCCGATAGTCCCCCTGGGGGTGGTACTCAGTGGGAAGATCCCATGCGAGGGGACCACCTCTGTTGGAAAAGTGAGGACTATCGAGGGAGAAAATG
Source organism: Ambystoma mexicanum (assembly GCF_040938575.1). NCBI lineage: Eukaryota > Metazoa > Chordata > Amphibia > Caudata > Ambystomatidae > Ambystoma > Ambystoma mexicanum. Next base: position 61,218,746 of record NC_090925.1, on the reverse strand, counting down.
GCATGTACATCATCATCATACCAGACATGATTCATTCAACCATATTTATAGGGCCCAAGCACCACTGCTACTATTTTCTCATGCATAGCAGCTATGTTTATCAGCCAGATGATGCTGTGATGAGGAAGAGTGAGGGAAGAGCAAGGATGGATGACTCCAAAAGTACTGACACAAGGAAGAGCGGGCGATGAAGAACCGATACAAACATACTAGCTATTTGAAGCTAGAAAGTCAATCTGCCATGAAAACTAATGAAGGACTCTCCTCGATATCAGTCCTGCCAAAGAGGAGCATCACGCTGGAGAGAGAAGCCGCACGGAGAGGACGCACTGCAGACATGAACGCCTGGTAGGGAAAAGTGGGGAACGGCAAGGCAGAGAAGAGCCATGACCTGCCTGAAAGCTGGGAAACCCGACACCCGGTGGCAGAAAGGCAGACATCCGAGTGGGCCAGGTGAACGCCTCCCAACGTGCAGGGAGAAACCATATAGTGGAGCTGCCAAAAGCCAAAAGAGAGCCCAGTGGAAGACATAGAGGCTTACTGGTGTTACAGAGGACAGGAATCCTTGCGGGGAAAGGCAGAGTGGACAGGGAGGCACTGGGAGACCCCTCAGGCTGTGATTCGGAGGAAGTGCAGAATGTATTTATTCAGAGCACCGCGCAAAGCCTAGAGACATCTAGGCTCTAGTCACATACAAGTGAAAAGTACAAGGAGGGACAGCAGATAGATGGTTAATTGAAGAGGTTAGTTTTAGGCTTCATTCTGAATCAAGAAGGGTAGGAGGTTTGTTCCAGAGGGTAGGGGCATGCACTGGGAAGCTGGATCCTCCTGCTTGGGCTTCTGGGAGAGGTAAGTCGTGCGTGTTTGGATAAACAGTGATAGGTGATGGAAAGAGTCTTAAACTTCATTGTTTCTCTGATAAGGAGCCAGTCAGCAGTTCTCATAGCTTTGGAGATGTGGGCTTGTGTATCCAATTCCATTACTGCCCAAAGGGAACACATACATTTATTTATTTATTTATATATTTATTTAATGTATTTATGGGTTATTTAGAATGCACCTATAAACAATGCGTTTCAAGGAGCAACAAGACAAGGTGGGGGGAACAGGGAAGATTAAAGAAAATGGTCCTACTAGGCCTTGTGACATTTTGATTGTGCAAGTGCAGTAACAAGAAGTGCAGGGGAGAGGGAGGAGTGTTTGTCAGGGCGGAAGAGCCCATGGGAAAAGCGAGTGCCAGGGGAGGCGAGGTGGGCAGAGGCCGGGGAATGCTGAGAGTACAGGGGAAGGAGGTACAGGTCTGGAGGGCTCAAGGAGTACAGGCCAAGCCAGACCAGTGCAGAGGGAGGGGGCTAAGAAGGACAAGTGCAGGATAAAGGGGGCAGAGCGGTCAGCGGAGACAAAGTGAAGGGGTAGACTCGATGAGGAGGGCCTAGTGCCCTGTAAGAATCTGAAGAAATCAGGCAGTCAGTCAAGAGGCAGACAGGGACATTAGGTTAGGGGGAGGGGGAGGAGGAAGATAAAAGGAAGGTTTTGAGAAGCTTCAGGAACTTAAGGAGATCCGGCTCAAGTCTGAGAGGAGCAGGGAGGCCATTCCAGAATGAGGCACCTGCATAGGAGAGAAGAGATCTACCCCTCCACTCTCTGCTCGGAAAAGCGTCTGATTTACAGAGAGTTGGAGCTAGAATATCAAAGGGCTCTAGCAGGAAATAATTTAGGGAGAGAAAGTTGGATGTAGCTGGGTCCCAGGCACCATAAAGCCTTGTGGATGAGGCAGAGTGTTGTGAACTTGTTCATCACAGCAACTAGGCATAACGAGTGCGAGGCGATTTCGAAATCCCACTTCGGCTCCTCCACACTGCGTTGACCCACAGAGCCTCATCAGAACCATTCAGTACCGACTACAACATCTGCAACGTGGTGCTTCGAAGCTGTTAGGCTTCGTTATTTGCCTTTGCAGTCCCTGTTGCTAGGCAACACCAATCCCTGTGCCCATGACTGCAACATGGCACTGAACATACTTACTTCGAATAAGCAAGCTCTGATTGGTATCATATGATATGGCATTTGTAGCGCACCTATACACAAGTGTTTCAAGGCGCGACACAAGTGTTTCAAGGCGCGAGACAAGTGTTTCAAGGCACGACACAAGTGTTTCAAGGCCCGACGTCTTCACTTATACCAATCAACCTAACCATCAGGCAGAATCCAGTTATACGCCTCAAGGGCCGCAGTTTAAGGGCCTGTCTGTGCCTGTCTGGGCCAGAAGAGACATAGGGGCCTATCCAGCTTCCCACCATTAATCACCCACTGTACAACCAAACTTAACCGCCCAGAAACACACCACATTTCAGCTATCCGTTCCATGAATTATGTATACAGCCTGTGAGCTGGTAAGATGTGTGCATGTGCAAACCTGTTGCCTCTCCTATTTATGTGGCATTGTCTTTAGTCATAAATGCACATCTCCTTTGCAAGGCAGTGCCTTCAATCTAACGATCTATTTGTGTAACGTATATGGCCTTCAAATACACGCTTATGTGTTCTCTGTCGCATACACGCATGTTCTACATCCTCCCCGCACTGCCTTTGAGCCCGATGGGGTATGCATCTGCCCTCGCCAACATAATTTCATATGCCGGACATCACTCCTATGTACACATAATACAACTTAATTTCTTGTTTTTTCTATGATTGTAGACCTATAGACTGTTTTGTTAGTTTCGCTATCTGTAGCACTGCAGGCTGACTATGCCCGCTAGCGGGTTGTTAATAGCACATGTTGTGACACAGCCATCACTCGCCACCACACCCCCTGCTAACAAAGTATTGTATGCCTATCTCGATTACGTTCTGAACTTTACTGAGCACCCCAAGCATGTACCTGGCGCCCACTAAGATCACAGTATTAACCTTAACAATGTGCTGCATCAGCTCCCTCCTGTAAGACGAACACTCCCTGGATGCAATGGTTGAACCTTCACCACTGCTGGCTGATAACACAACCACTGCCAATATAGACACCTCCATTCCAACTACATCTCAGCTACTACCCCACTCTGACCAAATCAGACCTACATGCTTCCTGCCACCTTTATGTCCCACAAAGATTAAACCCAACCAAGTGGATTGCACATCCTCTTTATCACCTAACCCTTTGACACCCACCCAGTGGATTCAACTATTTGCCACTAGACCCAAGCCAAATTAACCCTGCCTGGCCTGCCTTAGAAATCAAAGGCTAAGATCTAGGTGCAACAACATTCCCTCATCTACCTCCACAGTAAGCAATACCTTATACATTCCAACACCTAACATAAGCAAGGCCAAACCTAAATCCAATAGAGACTCCATTGTGCAATTGATACCTCAACTTCAAATCCACCGCCCTGACTGTCAATAAAAAACAACACCACTGATCAAAGGGGCAGTTATCAAAGCCAGATGGTTGGTTGCCCATGCTACTGACTTCACTGATCTCATCACAGCTAATCAGCTAGACTTCATAGCTATTACAGAGACCTGGCTTCACCCAGCAGCAGGACCCTCTCTTTCCTTAGCAATTCCAGAAAATGATTCCATTCGCAGAGTAGATAGAGAAACCTCCAGAGGTGGTGGCATTGCTGTAATCGCCAAATCTAATCTGGGATTAAGGATCACACAGCACCCCCTATTCCCATCTGGTGAACTCTTGTCACGAAAACTACCTCTCTCAGCCTCTCACACCATCAACATGCACCTCATATATAGGGCGCCAGGACCCATTTCAACATTTGAGGAAGACATCACTGCCCAACTTATCTCGAACAACAAACCAGGCTCACAATTTATAATACTTGGAGATTTCAACCTTGGCTTGAATGACCTCAATGATGCCAATGCCTCCATCCTTACCAATACCATCCTGGAAGCAGGGCCTAACCTCAGGATCAATATGCCCACTTACATTAAAGGTCAAACTTTAGATTGGATCGCTGACATTAATTGCACCACCTCCATAACATCCATTGAACCCTGCGCTTGGACAGACCACCATCGTATCTCCTTTATCATTCAAGACACCGTCCAAACCAATTCCACCACTCAAATGGCCCCTCCAGCCTTAACAAGAAACAAAAGAAACATCTCAGTCGATAAATTGCTACCACTCCTCCATCCCATCATGAACCTGGCAGACCTCAGCACAGACCCAGTAGTGCTAGTCGATCGCTGCAACTCTACACTTAACTAAGCCATTGATTCACTAGTGGCGCTACAACTATGCAAAGGGAAACCACATGCTCACCTGAACTCCCAGCCTCAAAGCTACTCGAAAAGAAAAAAGACATGCAGAATCCCTCTGGAAAAATAATGCATCGGAGCAGAACAAGGAAAATCTCAATAAATGATCAGCAAGGTATAATCGGGAAATCCTCCAAACTAAGAAAGACACCTACAATGAAAGAATTATAAAAGACAATTCTAGCACAAGGGAACTCTTTACCATTCTAAGAGAACTAGAATCTCCTGCCACTCCAACCGACACCTGTATCAAAAACAAAACTTGGTGCACTAATATCCAAGATGCCATCTGCAATAAAATATCCATGCTCCAAGATAAAATTGCAGCCAAAAAGACGTCCCTCCCACAAAACAACTTACAGTCACAAGAAGCCCATGGCAAACCTACTAAACCAACTAATCAGTTCAAATTTGCACCTGTCTCTGTCTCAGAAGAGGAGAACATAATAATGTCACTCAAACCATATAAATGCCCAGGGGACTCATGCCGAGCATCTATAATAAAAGAGGCAGCTAGTGGCCTAGCACCTTTCATTACCTTATTAATCAACTCTTCCTTCGACACCTGCACTGTCCAGGCAAATCTTAAAGACTCATGCGTTCTCCACCTTTTAGATAAAACAAACCTAGACCCAAGTATACCCACGAACTACAGACCAATAACAACTGTACCATTCCTCTTAAAAATATTAGACAAGGCAGCATACCTCCAGATCCAAATTTATATTGATACCAATAACCTGCTAGCCACTCGTCAATCAGGAATTAGACTACGGTACAGAAACTTACTTATTGACCTGCAAAACCAAATGGACCTACTGAAGGACAAAGGTGAACTAGCCTTTCTTCTCCTGTTGTACCTATCTGTTGGTTTCGATTTAGTGGACCATAATGTGCTGTGCAAACATCTTACCTCAGCTGGGCATGGATCCAAGCCTTCTTAGACAATTACACTATGCGAGTGTTCTCGGCCACATCAACAGCAGAACCAGTACCGGCCCCTTGTGGAGTGCTGCAGGGCTCTTGCGTTTTGCCCACTATGCTCAATATATTCACAAAGCCTCTATTTGATAAACTGGTCAATCTGGCTGTCTCCTACACTAACTATGAGGACAACATCCAGATTCTCATCCCGATCTCAGGAGACTATGACACTGACGTGGCAGTTATCAACAAAATCTACAACTCGTGACCTTTGTCTCAATGACGACAAGACAGAGCTCTTACTCATTGGGTCAGCCAACAGACTAAACAAACTTAATAACCAATTCAAATCACTGAACATTGACGGCACACATATCAACGTCTCTAAGGAGGGGAAGATGCTAAGCTTTCACTTGGATTCTGCACTCAAACTAAACAAAAAAAAATGCCACTGCCTCAGCCACCAGCTACACATGCAAACTCATTAACGCCTGCAAACCATTTTTTGCAACGAAAGCTGCATCTCACTCGCTCAAGCCCTAATTCTGTCTAAACTAGACTATTGTAATGCACTCGATCTTGGTACTAGCAAACATCTTTAAACCTCACCTACATATGTCCTGCCAACCTGTCACCAAAATATTTAGAGGACAAATTCACCAAACATACCTCATAACGCTCTATCAGAACCTCTATCAGAACCTCACAGGCCAACAGCCTCACGGTCCCCAAATTTAAACTCAAATATAGACTCACCATCTGATATTATGTGAGTGTTTTCTGTATTATATGACCTATGATGTAAATAACTGCTTGTTCTTATACTATTATGTAATATGTCTGCAACCTTGTAACATGCAATGCTCTCAGATACCCCAGGGTTCGGTGCACTTTACAAATAAATAAACAAACAAATAAACAAATTGGGAGTCAGTGGAGGGATTTTAGGGCTCGAGAGATGCATTCCCTGGGCTTGAGCCCAAGGATAAGTCTCACAGTCCTATTAATGATAAGTTGTAGGCGGCAAAGAGAGGAGTTAGGCAGATTTAGAGAGAGGCTGTTGCAGTAGTCCAGCCTGGAGGGGACCTGAGCTCTGGAGACATTGGGTCTATGTGGTAAGGTGAGAAAAGGGAGAATGCCTCTGAGGAGTTGCAGCTGATAGAGGGGACTTCTTGACAAGGTCTGTAATGTGAGGAGAGAAGGAGTCAAAGATAACACCAAGGTTTTTTGCCCCACAGGAGGGTGAGGGAAGGGGGCCAATGGAGGGCGGCCAGACTGTGCGAAAGAAGGAGGGAGCAGGGGTCCCAATGAGAAGTATCTCTGTCTTACTGGCATTTAGGCAGATATTCTTATCAGTGCACCATGCCCGAATAGCAGACAGGCAGTCAGGAATGAGAGAGGGTGAGGAGTAGGAAGAAGAGGAAAGCTTGAAGGAGAGCTGTGTGTCATCCGCATAACACTGGAAGTTTGGAGGGAAGATGGAGATCAAATGGGCTAGAGAGGACAGGTAGATGTTGAGAGGATAGAGCCTTGAGGGACACTGCATGTGGAGAGTGAAATGGAGGAGAGAAAATGGCACAGTTGATCCTGGGTAGGTCGGTCTGAGTGTAAGGAGATCAGCCAGTCCAGAGCCAGGTCTGCGATACCAAGGGTACCACGGAGCTCATTTATAAGGGTGGCATGATTAACCATATCAATGGCAGAGGAAAGGTCAAGAAGGATGATAACAGAAGGAGAGTTGGGATTGAGATTAGAGAGTAAGTCTTCGCAGGTGTTCAGGAGCGCATCAGTGTCCATGCCTCTGGCAGCTCTGAAGCCAGACTGGTGGTCATGGAGACAACCAACAGATTCAGTGTGGTAGATAAGCTGGCAGATGGCCAGTTTCTCCAAGAGTTTATCCAGGCATTGCTTTGTGTGATTTGTAATTTTTTCACTGAATTGCAACAGAGTAATGTGTTACAGTAGTCCAACTTGGAACAAATAAGTGCCCGGGTTACAGTGAGGCAAATTTCTGTAGAAAAGGAACAGTTTGCTCATGTAGATTTGCTTGGTGGTGTAGGCTGATGTGGAGGTGATGTGGTTGATCTGTCATTTCATGTTAATGCTGGCTTCCAGGTAGACCCCCAATGTTTTTACTGCGGACGCCACTGGAATTTTGTGCCTGTCAATGGGGAATGATTTGAAGGTGGTGTCTAGTTTAGCTAGGCGGGCTGGGGAGAAAATAAGCAGTAGATCTGTTTTTTTAAGCAGAGGCAATGAGCAGCCATCCATGTTTGAATGTTCTTTTAAATGGAGTTTCCAATGATTGTGTCTAGGGTGTAGTCGCCATACAGCAGGATGATAATTTGTGTGTCATCGGCATAGTTTGTATATGATATGCCAAGAGTGTCGAGGAGGTAAACAAATGGCTTTGTATAAATGTTGTACGGGGTAGCTGATACACAGGAACCTTGGGGGACACCTGAGGGGGTAGGTGTGGGGTCGGCCATAGCGTTACCTGCAAAGACCCTTGAAGTTCTGTCAGATAGGAAAGAAGCTATTCATTTGCTGCATCAGGAGAAAAGTGCACAGAGGTTATGAGGTGGTGGCACAGTGTCTGGTGGTCAACCAGGTCGAAGACCGCTGAGAGAAGAGGGAGGAGGAGGGAGAGTTTTCCAGCATCAATTGCGTTGTCCAGTTGGATTTTCAGATCCAGAAGGGCTGTCTCGGTTCCATGTCTGGGGCAGAAGCCTGAGCACTTGGTGCCTAGGATGTGGGGGGATTCGAGGAAGTCTCGAAATGGAGGTATGCCACTCTGTCGATGGCCATAGATGGTTTTTTGAGCAGTGGAGAGATCCAAGATTCCGTGATGGTGTGGGGACGGAAAAGCATGCAATGGAAGAGTTGGTGATGGCAGCGATAAGGGGAAGCAATGGTTCAGTACATTCTTTTACAAGTGAGGCTGGCAGATGTCCCCTTTGCATCTGGAAGGTTTAAGGCCCTTGATTATGGTGGCTAGGTCAGAGACAGATAGGTTGGAATTGGAAAGTGGGGTGTTTGTGGGTGTGTTAGGATGAGGGGGCAGTGGCAGGATGCTGTTGTGGGGGAGCGTTTGGTGGTGATTCTAGCTTGGAGCTAAGTGATTTTTCCTATGAATGTGTCTTGGACGATGCTACACCAGGTGTTGTCTTTTACCACTAAGGCAGGAGGGGCAATCAGAGTTTCTAATTCACGAAGAATTGTGAATAGTTTCAGGCGATGGAGTGTTAGCAATTCTGTTGTTTTAAGTGTTGGCTTTAGCTAAATTAATGTTTTGCTTGTGGTTCCTGGCAATGATTTTGAATGCAGTTTTGTTTGAAGTGGTAGGATCCTTCTGCCTGGTGTGCGTAAAGCATAGAGGTCAGAGGTGAACTGTGTGTTGCACTTTCTAGCCTTTTAAATCATCTTCCTCGTCCCAGTGGGACCAAACAGAGACCAGTTGAGATTGCATTGGGTGGGAGAGCACCCCAAAGAGATCCGAACAGAGACCTGGCAGGATAGTGATCTGGGCCTAGTTAAGAGACACTATAATGCCGAGAGAGGTGTCTGGCACCCGAACACTGAGAAACTGAGAGAGTCACACCTGCGAGATAACGTCTGGTAGGATAGTGAACTAGGTTTAAACAAGAGACATTACAAAGCTGAAAGAGGGATGTGGGACCAGAACCGTGAGACGCCAAAAGAGTTTTACATACAAGATAACACCTGGCAGGTTAGTGTACCAGGCTTAAGTAATACACATTACAGAACTGAGAAGGGGTCTGGGACCCACATAGCCAGACGAGAAAACCAGGGGAAGAGAAAGAGATCCTTTGGCAAAAGACAGAAGAGAAAACCAGGGGAAGAGAAAGAGATCCTTTGGCACAAGATACGAGAAGTCTAGGGGAAGAGAAAGAGATCCTTTGGCAAAAGTCACAGGTAGTCCAGGGGAAGAGAAAGAGATCCTTTTCCACAAGTCACAAGAGGTCCAGGGAAGAGAAAGAGATCATTGGCATGAGAAGACCAGAGGAAGGACGATATATCCTTTGGCAGAAAGTTGAACAATAATAAGTCTGTTGAAAGAGGGCCTCAGAAAGGCTTCAGGAAGGTAGACGCCTCCCAAATCTTGTTTTGAAATATGGAACCTTGACAAACTTCCTGAGAAGGTCTGCCATAGCCATTGTCAGTGCTCTCACAACTCCTGCAAAAAAACTGCTGCGGCCCTCTCTTCCTGTACACCACACCCAGCAAACCCAATTGGCTAATCCCCACAGTTCCCTTTCCATGCCAAGCAACTACAAAAGGCACAGATGTGGCACATTGTACTCCCACTAAATTACCTATAATTACTATACACATATTACTAATATGCTGATTCTGGCCATACTCCTACTGCATTACCTATAATTACTATACACATATTACTACTGTGGTGGTTGTGGCCAGTGGGCCACCGCAATACAATTAACTATATAACAAGTATGTACCATACACCGTCCACTAACAAAACTCACCCTGACCCTCTGCAATGGAAATGATGTCCGCGGACACGGAAATCGACAGCAGACTCAGCAGCATTTCCAAAACTTTTTTTTACCTATAAAACCAGCACCAAATTCCCTTCTTTGCACTTCCCTTCCATTTCTATGCCCTCTTTCAGCCATCAAATAACCCCAAATGTATTTTCCAAGCTGTCCTTTCACATCGCTGTCCATGAACAGCCGCGCTATCCGGTAACAGCTACGACAACTGCTCAATCTTTTTCCACCTCCACAAATTGCCCCTATATCATCTTTTTCCACTCCCCAGCCCTTCCCAGCCCCTCTTTCCACCACAAAATAACCCAAAATGTGTTTTCCAGACTTTTCCCCCAGATTGCTGTGCGCAGACACCAGCGACAGTCCATGGATCCGACATGGCAGACGTTTCCAAAAATATGATGCACCTCATGCTTTTCACCACCCAATCAGCAGGCATGTCCGATGTCCGCGGACTTCACATCGGCTGCTGGACTAATCAGAGGCCTGTCCGTGGACCAAACAGGGAAGTGAGTCCTCGGATCAAACCCAGATTTCACTAATTTGTTTTTGACTATTTTTTCCTTTTTTTAAAAAAAAAGAAATACTCTCCAGATTTACAAAAGCATGCTTTCGGGATGGAGCCACAGCTCCTGCAAAGAATTTGGTCAAAATCTGTCCAGCAGTTTGAGCTGTAGGCGTGAGCAAAGTTTTTTGTGCATTGTGTCTATGGGAAAAAAACACAAAAGTAGTTTACAGACTTGCATAAACAAAACATCTACAATGCATTACATCACAATTCCTAGCTGCCTGCTACCCCTTTCCCCTGAACACCCCCTACCCTATCCCGGCCTATGTCGCACTTCACAATTCCACTTCTTCCCTCCCTGGTCCTTCCTCAACCACCCTGGTATCAGCACCCTTGATTGCGGGACTATCCTCTGGATTATTTGTATCTTGTGCAGATGTGGCCACTTACGCATCAAACTGCCTCCAAGCGCCTACCCCCTCCTCTACTTGTTCTGTATTCCGACCCACTGCCTCTTGCCACACCACTGTTTCTGCATTCACCCATTTCAGCAGGTCCCTCGACCACACTTGTACCACCGGCCTTGTCTGTGCTTTCCACGCCATCGCTATTCTACATTTTGCCTGTATATATGCCAGATCCTTAAGCTTACTCACATGTTTGGCTCCCTTGGGCCTTGCAAAGCCCCATAGCAAACAGGCCAGAGGGGATGCAACATCAGGGTGATACCTGCCTTTGCCAATGTTTGGGCCACTGCCTCCCAGAATCTATTAACCTCTGTGCAGGCCCAGATCATATGGACCAGATCTGCATTAATCACTCCACACTTCGGTCATGATTGTGTTGCTGCCTTATTCTATAAGGGGTTAGATATGCTCTGCGGGTCACATACAATTGAATCAGTTGGAGCCTTCCATTGCTAGACACCTTTTTTTGATACACCATAGCTCTAATCCACATTGCAGTTGACATTGTTTCCTGTAAATCTGCCTCCTAATTTTGCCGTATTTGCTCTACTTCCTTCCCCACTTCGGACATCAATAACTCATATATCCATGAGACTTCATGTCTCATTCTGACACATCATAAAATGTTTTGATCGACTCATCTGACTGCATGGGTGTTTTGGTCTCTGGCCATCTGCTCCTGAGATTCTTTAGTAGGCTGAAATATATGAGGTGTTGCCCTCAGTGTACTCCAGTGTCGTCTGCCAGTTACCCAAAATCTTTAGGCAACCCCTCCTTTATTGTATCCCCCACTGCCACCATCTTCTTAGGTTCCCAATACGTTCTCACATTTAACCTCAATTGCTCACCTGCCCCCTCGAGTGCAACAAGCATGATCAGCGGGGAATATGGTGTTAAGTTCTCCATCAATTGGCAGGCCCTACACCACATTACACAGCCCAGTCACAACAGCAAGGGCTGGCGGGTCGGGTGAGGGTTGGTTATCCATATCACTGCATTCAGGAAGAATGGGGTACTGGTGCCTAAGAATGGGGGACTGGTGCCTTGCAACAATCATGACTCAGGCGTTTGTTCATCAGAAAGCCATTTAGCTACGAATTGCAACTGGCTAGCAACAAAGTATACTTCAGAATTGGGCACTTTTATACCCCCTAGTTTGTACAGGTTCTGGAGCTTCCACAATACCCTACACCTTGAATTATGTCACAGGAAGCTCCTGCATATACTATGCACTTTAGTATCACAAACGGGATGTTCGTAAAATAGGGAAGGAGTCTCGGTAGCAAAACCATCTTGAGCAACGCCGTGCGTCCCATCATGGATAATGGCAATCTTGCCCAAAAAGACAATGGGCCTCATTACGAGTTTGGCGGTAGCCATGGAGTTATTAGCTCCATGGCTGCCGCCAAACCAGGCTCCTTTACCGGGTTCCCAGAATTCCGAGTACGGAGGGCCTTGTAATTCCTCCCTCTGGGAACCCGGGCCCGGACCTTCCCATTCCCATCTGATCCCCCATAGGGCTCAATGGGAATGGGAGAGGAAGCTAAGAACGGGCTGATTACGAGTGGCCCATTGTTAGCTCGCTCACCCCCTCGCGGGACCCGTTAAGGATGCCTGGTTAAGGGGACCTCGTAATTTCGCGGGACGGGTTTAACGGGTCCGCCTCCATTAGTGGAGCCCGTTAACCCATTCCGTGAAGATCGGAATGAGGCCCATAGAGTTTTCAATGTTTTCCATTGCTCTCACCATGTTCTGTGTGTAGTCTGTCTGAGGATCCCGATAAATGTCCACTCCTAGGTACCTAAATGTATCTATTTCCCATTTGATTGGTAGCACCGACAGTCTGTGCATGGGGTTTCCAATGTATCCCCCCAATGGGAACAGACTCAATTTTTGTGGGTTATTCGTTATTCCCGATAAAGCAGCATACCTTTCTTCATCTCAGGGTTTTGCACGTACAGGAGCATGTCATCTGCTCACAATGATATCAAATGCCTCCCTCCCGGTGTGTCTTTGCCAGCTTCCCCATATTCCTCCCGTAAATAAACTGCCAGTGGCTCCAACGCTAAAATAAAGAGCATCAGGGACCACGGGCATCGTGCCCTTACTCAACTGCCATTTTTCTGATATGATTGTGCCTATTATGACCCTAGCCATCGGCTCATTATGCAACAATTGTACCCATTTAATGTATGTGGGCTCCATACCGAACTTCCCTAGCACTGCAATCAGCCAAGTCCATCTGACCGAGTCAAGTGCCTGTTGTTGTGTATCCCCCTCAGTGCAATCTATTACGTGGTGCAATCTTCGCGGGTTATTAGGAATATTTCTATGTGGGACATATCCTGTGTGGTCTGTGTGTATAAGCTTGGCTATAATCGGTTTGAGCCTTTGTGACATTACTGCTGTGAGAATATTCAAATCTTGATTCAATAACGAAAGGGGCCTGCATGAGCTACAGTCTGTATATTGGTTATTGTGTTTCAGCAAGGGGCCAATCATCAGCTCCCTCAAGGATCCGGATAGTCTGCCCATTTCCAATGCTTCATTAAGCATCACCAGCAGTGGAACCAGGATTTCCTTTCTTCCTTTCTGTATTCTTTATAGAATTCACTGGGAAGCCCATCTGCTCCTGGGGCTTTACCAGTCGGTAGTTCTTTAATCACATACTCTAATTCTTCTATCGTGATGGGGCCTTCCAGCCTGTCTCTCTCTTCTGTGTTTGCCTAGGTAGATTGATCTATATCAAGGCCTCCTGTACTTTTGACATATCACACACTGAGGTTTCCTCATATAATAATTTATAATAGTAATAAAAACATGTGTTTACCCCTTCTTGCGTCTCATTTAACACTCCATCAGTTCCCACTATAGCTCTTACTGTCTCCAGTTTACTCTCACTTTTAAAGAGCCAAGCTAACAATCGCCCCTGCTTGTCCCCTTCTGAATGCTGTCTCTCAAAATATGTCCTGTAGTTTAAGTTGCCCAACCTATCCCAGTGTTTCTGACATTGTTGTTTTAGGCGGGTCACCTCCTGTGCTTCCCCTAGGGACGTATCTCCTGCCTGCGCTATGGCTTCCAGCCTACCTTCTGCGTCCTGTAAATCCCATAAAATAACATCCTGCATTCCCTTCGGCTTTGCTATAGCAACTCCTCTCATCATTACCTTAATGGCCTCCCAAAGTGTACCTGCAGATTTCACACTACCCATGTTATGTTCAAAATATTGCTTCACCTTCCCTCTCAGATGTTCTCAGAATCCTATGTCCCTGAGTGCCTCGACCCTAAGTCTCCATATTTGAATCCTAGCTTGGGGGGGGGGACCTCCCTCCTGACCACTAGTGGAGCATGGTCTGAAAGCATCCTTGCTTTGTATTCAGCCTCTAGGAACTCTCCCAACATTTCCCCCCCCACAAATACATAATCTAGCCTCGTGTGGAGGTTTGTATGGGTGGTGTAATGCACGTACCCCCTGTCATGCAAATACATTTGTCGCCATACATCCGCCAACTTGAATGCCTGTAACAGAGTGTTTAAGGTCTTCGCTTTGGGGGCTGGTTGTGCAAATTTACCGTCCGATCTATCCTTCACCGGGGCAAGCGTACAATTAAAATCTCCTTCACATAGCAGCACACAATCCCTATAAGGGCCTAATTTGGAATATAATGATCTAAAGTAGGCTGCTGTATCGTGATTTGGGGCACATGTGTTAATAACGCATATTTCCCTATTTCCACCATTCCCCGTAGAATTACCGGCCTACCTTCCGTATCTAGGGCGGTCTGGAGGACCTTCAATGGTACTGTCAGTGCTATCCATATTAGTACCCCTCTGGAATATGCTGAGTATTTTGAACCTATGCTCACCCCTCCCCATTTTTGTGCCAGTGTCTTGTCTATCTTTGGTCAGATGGGCTTCCTGCAGTGGGCTATATCTATTTTTGGTGACTTATAAATGCCATTATATAATTCCTCCTAATGCAACTATTCAGACCTCTAACATTTCAAGTTGCTATTTTGAGTTCACCCATTTTCTCTGGTAGTTTCCACTTCCTTCCTCCACCCATCTCCTTTGCCCTCCCTGCTCTGTGTGTATATGTAGTCCAACTTCCCTCTAACTAACCCAACTCCACCACATACCCCCTCCCCAACTGCTCCCAACGGCTGGCACCTCCAAATCTGGAGCTCAGGCATCCCTGCCTCTCACACCTATCCCTGCACTGATGCCGGTGTTCGGAGTACAGCAGGAGGATACTGAACTATTAGTATTCCAACCTATCTAAACTACTTTGGGTGATAGTGTGATTCTTGGCGCCGCTTAGATCAAGGAAGCATCAGTGATTACTGCATTTAGCTGACTTTAAAATGAGCATATGATGTACCATCTTAAATGTCTATGTCGGATCACCTGTAATGGTCATTGTGCGGCTTCATTGTAAATTGCTTAAACAATGCAGATTCACTTATTACTTCCGCTTCTCGCCTGGTCGTTTTCTCCACCGGCATGTTCATCGTGTCCGTTCACTTCTTCAGGAGTCTCAAGAAAAACCACCCGGTCTTTATATGGGACCTTCATTTTCACTGGATACAGCAACATATATTTAATATTAGCTGCATGTAGCCTCCTCTTGACCGCCACATAGTGCATCCTCTGTTTTTGCACCAGTAAAGTATAATCCGGGTATGCCGTGATGGTCGCTGATGCTCAGCAGATAGTCCCTCCTTTCCGAAAATGTTCTAGGATGCTTTCTCTGTCCTCGTAATTTATATCTTGGCTATGATCGGCTGCGGCGGGGCTCCAGGTGATGGTTTTCTCATCAGGGCTCTGTGTGCCCTTTCAACTGTGAATCTTTGGGTGAGTGACCCAGCTCCTATTTCCTGTAGCAGCATGTTTTTGATGAAGTTTGTTGGGTTTGGACCTTCCTCGCCTTTCGGGAGACCAACGATCCATACATTGTTTCTCTCTGCTTGACCTTCTGCCTCGTCTGCTCTATTTTTGAGATTCCTCACCTGCTGCTGCAGTATGGAGACTTCATGGGAGTTTTCTTTGCAACTGTTTGTATTGGCTTTCACCTCGTTCTCCAGCACTCCTGTGTGTTCGGTCAATGCTCTAACATCCTGTCTCAAGAGATTCACATCGATGCTGATTGCATCAATTTTGAATTCCAGTGTTGCCTTCAGTTCAGCTATAGCCTCTAGTATCTGATGGCCATTTCGCTCAGGAGCCTCCTCTCCTCGTGCTTCATGCACCATTGTCTTTGGGCTGTCCACCACTTGTGCGGGTTTGGCAAATGCGTCGATCGATGACCACTTGCTCTGTAGCACTCCCTTGCCCTTAGAACAACACACTACAGAGGTTTGTAAGTGGTAATATTATGTTGAGCGGTTTTCCTGCTGTTATTTTGTGTCACACTTTATTACTTATGCCATTCTGCAGCCTGTACCTATCATGTAAGCCCACTCCTTTCCCAGCGCCCTCTCAAAGTTCCAACCTTTGTGGGGTCTACTATGTTGATTAATCTCTTCAGCGCCCCAATCTTCCTCTTCGTGTCCATAGCTGCTATGGTGAGAGCCTCCTGTGTTGGCTGGGAGTGCACCAGTCTGCTTAATCCTTCATCATGCACTCTTACTGGCATCGCTCTTGTGTCCCCTTTAGTTCTTTCCTAGTGCTTTTGGTTAACTGCAAACTGCTCCAGCAGTCACCACCTTGTCATTCTTGGCGTTGTCTCCTGTTAGCACCTCATACTTTGGCTCTGACCAATGTGTGCTCCTGCCGGATCTGGTCTATACTTCTTTCAGGCGGCCAGTGTTCCGCAGACCTTACTTGATCTTTATGCCTCTGTCCAGGGCCAGCTGTTCATCATAGGGGCCTCTTTGCTGTCAAGCACTCCCAGCAGGCACCATCGCTCCTGTGTTCCGGCTCTCCTGAGTGACCGATTGCTGCATGTCTCTGTCAGACGCTAGGAGCGCTTTGAGTTTGGTGTGGCCCGTGTTGCTGCTCTCTTCAGGGACAGTGTACTAGCATAACATGTGGCGGGAAACCTGTAGTTGAGTGTCAATCCAGTTGCAGACTCAAAGCTGCCCCAGCCACCTTGTCTCTTCCATCACCACCCGAACCCTCTGAATCACCTGTGCCCATTCGCTGTTGGCCCACCCTTTTCCCATTGACTATTTTGACTTCTTCGCAGAAGGCTGTGTTGGTAAGCTTCAGAGCATCACTCCTCTCCCCTGCTTGCATTGCTGTGGCCTTGCATTCTGTCTGGGCCAGGCTGCCCTACTCCTTCTGGGTCCCTGCTGCGGCGTCCGTCCGTAATGTTTTTGCCCTCTTTCTGTGTGTGAGGGTTGCCGTAGTCCTGTAGCTAATTATCCAGATTTTCGTGTATTGTCTCCCAACCTTATGTGGCCATCTCCTTTCTGAAGCTGTCTCACCCAGTGTTGTGCACTTTCTGTGCTTCCACCGTGTGAGTGAATCCGGTGCACTCCACTCAATAGTCAGTTTCACTATTTTGCCCTGCCCGATCTGCGCCTTTCCTTCAGATGACCAGACATCAGGAACGTTTGATGTAAATCCATTGAGCATGTTGGACAGTGTGTGAGAGCAAAGATGACCAAATGACACATTTCATGGGAACCACCCGTTCTGGAACCACCAATATGCCTGGACCCACAGTTGACGCAACCTCATGAAATGTACTGATTACATGTGTAGTCTATTCTACCCTGCTTTGAGAAAACCTTGTGAAAATGTGTCCAAGACCATCAACGTTATAAGCATCTGAAAAAGTGCTCCTCCTGCAGGAATCCTTATAACCCAATGCACAATATCGAACACAATGTAATTTTGTTAAAACGCCGCGTTGATGGTCTTTGGAGGCTTGGCAGGACGAACATATAAACATCCTGATAATGTAACATATTCCCTAAATACAGGTAATGGGAACTGCTTGAAAAACCATCTAAGTGCTTCATGTAATTCTGTGCCTGGCGCACACAACTTCTCCCCTCATGTGCAGTCATCCCGCAGCACCACCCTTTGCAATTTAGATTACTCTCAACCCCAGCAAATGCACATTGCATAACCTTCATCATCATTATGCCCTTGAAATACCCAACTTGCATGTTGGTGTGGATCGTTTGTTTAGTATCAGGCATGGCTCCTTTTTTCACTGTTCATCTGTGTTTTGTTCTATATGGGACAGCGCTTAGACGCCCGCAGGCTTAAGTGCTCTTTAAATAAATAAATAACATTATATCTTTGGCATTTGTTTAGAGTCCATCTTCCAATTTTATAGCCTACCAGCATTTTAGGTCTGGATGGAAATGCATTAGCAAATGGCTCTTGTCTCTACAATAGTCTCATGGGCTGATCGGAGGTGCGTGAAAATGTAAGAAAGTGTTCTTTCATGAAGGAGGAACACTTTACTTTAACACAAACACCATAGTCTGATAAAGAAAGAATGTGTCGCAGGGACATGAAAGCTTTGGCTTTTACATGTGCCTGATTTATGGCTTGACAACAGCCCTAGCGACCATTAGCAATGCAGGACAGCCACAGAGAGGGGATTCTCCTTCCAGCAGACAAAAAACAGATAGAAAATACGGTACCTTTGAGGTGCCGTTAACCTCCACTTCACACGTTTTCCCGTTATAAACAATGCACTTCTTAGAAAGTTTAAGAAAACGTTTTTAAATTAGAAAAGTGGCACTCTATAAAGACATGCTTGCAATGCCACTGGAGCACATGTTTCCCCCACAAAGGGTGATTTTTGCAGCTTTTGCTGCTGGAAAGCATGACATCTCCCCTCCAATATTTCCACCCACCTCAAAATGGTGGTGCCGGACACTAGAGGGGAGAATGTCGGCTTTCCACATATGTTTTATAACAAGCTCAGTATCAGGCCCTCATTGAGTGATTGAAGTATAATATGTGCCATAGGACAACACCAAATGTTACACATGATAAGCTGCCATCAGCTAAATCTGTACACATGGATCATTTAGGTTTCTACTGCACAGAGAGGCAGAGAGAAATAAAAACAAAAATAAGTGGATTTCATATGCACGTGCCTATTGCACTGATAATGGTGGGAGGAGTTTCTGCATGCGGCGAGAACTCCTTATTCTGGCTGAAGTTGCAATGCAAACGTGGGCACCATTACAGCAATGCCATTGGTGATCTCTGCTGTACATCTTTGTGCATGCTGGAGATCGAAATTATTCCATCATGGCGGTCTGCTTTGCCCCCAAGCACTAGAGTGCTGTGTTGTTACCCTTCCTGCCTCCTGATTGGCCTCTTGCTCCATCTCCTGGGCCAATTGGGAGCCAGCAGGCGAATGCCGACCCGACACAAAAGCCTGCACTAAGGCTCCCTGTCTGGCCCTGTCCAGGCCTGGCTGGACCGGATGGCCCCCCGCCTCCTTCAGCCACGCAGCACATCATGATGAAGTTTCCTGAACTTTGGAGTCAGACTGTGACCCCATGATCTTGGCTCACCAGAACTTCATGCACCCCTGCAGATTTACTCGTGAGTTAGCAGCTCACCGAATTTGATGTCTTTTGACTTTACATCTGCAGCCAATTTTGTTTTTGTGTGTCTAGTGTGCCTCTGCTAAAAATTGAATTTAGGTGACTTTACATTTGCAGCCACTTTGTTTTCTTGTCTAGTGTGCCTGTCCCTGCCACCTCTCCCCCCTACTCTCCTTCTAGATGTCTCATGCACTTATCACTATCAGAAACAATGTCAGGTACGTACGATTGTCTCATTGCTCTGTTCGTCTTACCCTACCCCCTCCCCTCTCTCCTTTCTTTATGTATAGCTCTTGTATTATTGCAAGGATTGTCAGACACATACACTAATTATGTCATATGTTGTAAACAGTTTGCACTCCTCCTTGTTCTATGTTATACCTCTAAATGCATATCACTTGCCCATTCTGAATGTTCCAATGCCTATTAAGAATGTAAATGTTTGCTTCACTACTATCCCTCCCTGCGTTGGAGTGCCTTGAATTGCTGCTTAAGTGCATAGGTGCTATATAAATGACCCATAAATAAATAAAGGTAGATCACTGGATTCCTGGAGGATCCCAGGTTATCCTGCCCTTCACTGCACCTGTGTGATGAATCCCAGATCTGTCTCTGCCACGTGAGGGGACGGTTCAGGTTCAGAGGAAAGTGTCCAACCCTGGGACTGTAAGAGCAGTCTGGCCTTTTCTTTCATATAGCTGCTGGGAAACAAATGATATCCAACGAATCCCAGGTTCGGAGAAACGCGCATCAATCAGAGATGTGATGCACAACATAAATACTGGGATGTATTAATTTTGCAAAATCATAATACATGGAAAAAGGTATGATTCTTGAGTAGGTTGAAAGATGTGTGAATTTGTCTGCATCGTTGAGAGATGCCTGTCTTGATTAGAAGAAAAGCTATAAATAAAATAGCGCTGTCCTATAAGACAAAGACAGTTTTCTGGATCAAGAGACTTGTACTTGAGATAGTTTGCATATTTATAATGTATTGCTCATGTGGTTCTGAATTGGAGGTGGACTTCAAGTGATGGCCTCCTGGTGGCACTGTGGCATCTGTGACTTACCAGAAATGATTTATTCTACTTTTGCATTTCAGGTGGATAGGTTTTTTTAAAGCCTTTTGAAACCCACCGTAACTTTGCTGATAAAAAAGAACGTCCCTGCATGTAATATTGCCACCTGACATGCTTCACCCTTACTCTGAAATATGTTTACTCCATGGCAGACAGAAAAAAAGAAATGTTAGCTATAAACTTGTTTCAAGCTCGCTTTAAAACAGCTCTTCCTCCTGCCACATTCCACACCTTTACTCACATTTTAGATCACTTTTTATTATTATTATTATTATGGTATTTATTGAGCGCAGACCGAGCTTCGAGAAGCAACGGAGCGCTCTACAGAGGTATTCCCCAATACAGATACATAACCGAGCGCTTTATAGCGGTATACAACATTACAGATGCATAACAGAGCGCTTTACAGAGGTATTCACCAATACAGATACATAACAGAGCTCTTTATAGTGGTGCAAAACATTACAGATGCATAACAGAGCACTTTACAGAGGTATACAACATTACAGATGCATAAAGGAGCACTTTATAGAGGTATACCACAATACAGATACATAAAGGAGCACTTTATAGAGGTATACCCCAATACAGAGCACTTTTTAGAGGTAAAAACAGAACAGATACGCAGCGGGGAGGAGAGGGGTGGGCGGCGTCTAGCTCATCAGGTGGAGATCACATGTGTTTGCACCACAGTGTGTTAAAAAATGTTCCTAAAAAAACTTTTAACTCTTGCGACTACACAATAAGCTGCAAATTGTGATATGTATATATATATATATATTCAATGAAAAAAGAGTGTTACTGGTGTGTATACAGAGGACTGTTGTCTTCTAAAGATATGGATCAACAGCCTCTTTCACCAGATTTGCAGCAGGAGCAGCGGCTTGGTCGCAAAAGCATGCTGCTGTAAATTTGGTGTAAATCCGGCAAGTAGTTTTCTTTAAAATAGGGTGAAATGTAGGTTAAAACAAAAATAGTGATATCTGCGTCTGCTCCGCGGACTCATTTCCTTGTTCGCCATGTGGACAGTACTCTGATTGGTTCGGAGGGCGGTGTGATGTCTGCGGACGACTACCGTGCACGCTGATTGGATGGTGAAAAGCATGAATTGCATCAGATTTTTAGAAACGCACGCCATTATGGAATCCGTGGACAGCGGCTGGTGTCCGCGGACATTGCAGTAAAAGCATATTAAAAAACACAACAT
The DNA here is from genome assembly GCF_040938575.1 of Ambystoma mexicanum. Classification (NCBI taxonomy): domain Eukaryota; kingdom Metazoa; phylum Chordata; class Amphibia; order Caudata; family Ambystomatidae; genus Ambystoma; species Ambystoma mexicanum. The sequence goes on along the minus strand of NC_090925.1, from coordinate 61,197,220 downwards.
TGCGCTTGTCAAACTTATCAAACAATCTCTGGGGAGGTGAGGGGTGACGAGGATGGGATGGGATATGGCCATAAGAAGCCAACAAACGGGTGTTTTTCATCCCTGATGTCCGTGAACAGTCCAGATGTTCAGGTACAGTCCTGTGATGGTCAGGGACATTTCCGATGTTCAGGAACATCTATGCCCATTTCTGCATTAATGCGTTGGTGAAAAGAAGTTTTTGGATGGCTTATTACGTTGGCGCCACTCAATGAAACTGCATAAAATCTTTGAATGTTATTCTAGACCTGATTCTGAATGGTCTTGGAAACTGTGGAGCTGTTTTGTCAATAGAGAACAAAATATAGCGGAGGTCCCACAATATTGAAAAGGCTTATATATGTTGTGCCATTTGATGAATCTGAAGAACAGTTAGCAAAACGATTTTAAAACTAGATATACATGTTTTTGCAAAGTTTGGTGGGATTCTGCCAAGAGGGGGTACAATTAGTGGGGGTCTCACTCAACATTATTAGATGGCTTATAACTTAGTTGCCATTTGACGAATGTGGACATATGTTGCCAGAAAGATTATGAACCCAACCTTGTATGTTTGTGCAAAGTCTGAAGGGATTCTGTCAAGTGGGAGCTACGTTATATGACTATTACATGCATATATGTTTTGATACTTTTGAAAACATAAAACATGGGCGTATTTCCAGAAAACCTGTGTAAGGAGCATTGGCAAGGACCTGAGCACATGGTTTTGCAAATGTGCCCGTGTTTTAATTTTTGACAAGTGTCATAATGTAGGTACAAATAATAGTGATATACCTTTAGTGAATGAGATATAGCCTGTGTCCTGGTCATGGCATAAGGTCATGACTCAGACAATCTGTCTACTGGCCATGACCACGAAAGACGACAAATGGGGTAAAAATTGCCATGTCCACCTGGGGCTGGCTATGTGGTAAAGTTATTTGAAAGTGGGATAGGTTTCAAATGGAAAAACATTTGCTTGTGGTAATATGGTCATAGGGTTCTCGTTTTGCCTTCTGCAGACTGGCATGGAAAGGGAAGAGGGGCTCTGTATGGAGCCTGCCTCCCCTTTGCACGGTGGCCATCTTGGAAAAGTATTTTCCCTCCTACAGCGTCCAGCTATAGGAAGAAAAATCCCTTTTTTTTAGCACCCCGGGTTCCCACTTTGGGAACCCGGTGTGCTAATGGCCTTTATCCCCCATTGCAGGGGCTGGAACGTGGGATAACAGTCTGGAGACCTCATTAATCGCCCTCACTTCGCTTGGACTGATAACTTGGGCTGCCGGGCTATTATCCCTGTTCCATTACCTGGAATGGGGGTTGAACGCCACATTATTCCCATTAGCATAACACAAAATGCTAATGGAAATGTTGGAAAATCTTATTGTGTCGATATACTCTACTGAGAAACGTTTTTTATTAGTTCTATTTTTTTACTGTGAAAAGTGGTTCTTAAGGGAACCTTTCTTTTGTTGTTTTTTGATGTGTTTTCTTTTTTTTGCAAGAGAGTTTAGAACATAAGGTTGGGAGGGAAATGAGGGAAGAGGCACCAAGCACTAATATGGTGGGGCAGGTGAGCAGGGGAAGATGTTGCGCGTGTGTTACTTCTATGGTAGGGGGCAGTGTTTCTCATACACCTTGATTACAGCTTCAAAGCACTTCGAAATTGCTTCCCCCTGCAGAGTGGTGTGTATACAAAGGACTGTTGTCTTCGAATGATATGGACCAAAAGCCCCGTTTATTGCCTGCAAAGTAGCTGGTGGGATTTTGTGTCCCACAGAAGTAGGCTGTGTCGTTACAGTATTGGTTGAGGAAGATGAGGTGGAGGAAGACAGCCTACTACTTGCTAAGAATGGAACATCATTTCTGAGAGCATTGCAGTGGTTAGATTTGGTGTGGCTGCGCATGAAGGTGGTCCCGTAGTGGTACTGTCCTGGCGGGCCACGACTGAACACAAAGTTGTACTCATTGAATTTCATTTTTGTAGCTTTAGTCTTTGCTACATTCACAACAGTGGTAAAGAACTGCCACACCCATGATTCTCTCTGGGCGCTAGAGGAAGGCATTTCCTCTATCTCATCTTCATGGTCCTTTTCATTGTCATTGGAAGTACTGTGCTTTTTTCTTGTGTAGGTCCTCCAGCTGGTGGTGGCTCTTGGGGAGAAGGGATGGCAATAGCTGATGCTATTTTCAAGATAAATAGCAGTTTTGCTAATATACTTCTGTATATGCTTTGTAATGTGTGGTTAATGGATAATGAGTAAGTATAGGTGTAGGAGCTGTGCAAGGGTACATTTTGAGCTTGAAAGTTCTTAGATCAGTAGAAAAAGCACGGACTAGATTGCGACACATTTGCGGACACGTCATCATACCGTGCGCATGCTCACGTGGCACTGTCCGGAAGGTCCGTGATGATGTCAGATGTTTGCAGACATTGACAGATGCAAAAACTGTAGGAAAAGTTGCAACAAGTGTATGGAAGTGTTCAAAATTATCCTAGAAGGTGGGAAATGGCTCGGTTTTAAGGTGAAACTTTGTAAACTGGACAACAAACAGTGACGCATTATATGTACTAAGGGGTGATGGTAAATAGCCACCCAAATGATAAGTCACATGATGAACACATTGGCCCTCATTACGACCCTGGCGGAGTGGGTTTACGCCAGCGGTATTCGCGGCGGATCCGTCCGCCCTACTACGAGTTCCCGTAGCGCCATGGAGCCGTTTTCCGCCTGGTTTTTCCGGGCGGAGAAATCCATGGCGCTACGGGACCTTGTTGTTAATTACGCCACCGTATTTTACGGTGGCGTAATTAACGCCTTCCCCACTCCCATTATACCCTATGGGGCAAAAATGGGAATGGGGAAGGGTAAAATGGGGAATGGGGATTTACCGCCCCGCCAAGGTTGGAATGAGGCGGTAAATCCGCCAACCCCCATGGCGGTATCGGCAGCTTTCCGCCGTGCTCCATGGTGCATTTTGCACCACGATCTCCGCCAGGGTCGTAATGAGGGCCATTGAAAGTAAATTGACATCAGCCATTTCCCAGACTAAAGAATAGAGCGTATGCATTGCAAGTTTTCAATAATGCCTCTGATAACTTACTGTACATAACATGAAAGTCATAGCAGTACTCCTGTACGGGGCCGAATATAGAATGGGGAAATCTCCAGATTACTGGACTAGACTAGAAAGTTTATACTGGGAAAAAACATTGCATCTTCCTATGATAGAGCCCAGTGCAATAATTCAGTACGAGTTGGGGCTCACATCGCTTAAAGCCAGGTATAATTGCAAATTGTGTGCATTATAATCATTATTATAAAAGAGAGTAATAATGGATTGTTTCATATATTGGGCCTCATTCCGGGTTTGGAGCTAACCATGGAGTAATTAGCTCCATGGTTGCCTCCGAAACCGGCCCAAATCCGGCATGGTGAATGGAGTAATTACCGGCCCATTCCAGGGTTGGAGGGACCGGTAATTCCCCATTCACATTTTGCCTTCCCCATTCCCATTTCTGCCCCATAGGGCTCAATGGGAATGGGGAAGGAGGTAATTACAGCACCGTAAATTACGGTACCGTAATTACCTCCGAAATACCTTTGCGGGTCCCGTACTTACTCCTGCTAAAAGCAGAAGGTAAGGAAGGACCCGCAAAGGGACCTCGGAATAGGGAGGTGGGATTACCGGCATCGGCCCCCTTACCGGTGTCGGTAATTCCTTACCTCCAACCTTGGAATGACCCCCATTGTCTGCATACATGACAACATCGAATGCTACATTTCCAAAAGCATGGCGAACTGAAGCGCAAACAATTTTGACTAATGCTGCCATACCCATCACCCTTCTGATAACAAACCCTGATAAGGCTAAATCCAAAATGTGGGATTATGATTGGATATGCACATGGGAATGCGGCTTTTTGTATAACAATTACACGCAGCACCCCCAACGATCAAGAAACATGGGGAAATAGCGCCTTATCTATTAAAGTCGCCTAATCATTGGCAGTGTGCCAATATTTTGCGCTTCACGCTCAATTTATGGCCAACAAAAGAAGTATTATTGAGGCGAAAAATAGTCCCATTAAGTGAATTGATGTGTAGATACTGTAAAAAGGAAAAGGACACTTTATTCCACTTGCATATCACTTGTGAAACATTGAGTTCCAGGAGAATTAGGTTCTTCAAACATTTCTTTACTGGTTACTGGGATATATCTGCACAGGATCTCTGGAACCATTTATTTCATGCCACTAAGAAATCAGTTATCTATGCAGTTGTGATGTATTTGATAGACTTAGATTTGCAAATTGGGATAGACAAAGAAACCAACTAAGATAGAATGATATAACATGATCAAACACTGATGTGCTTTTCGAATTGTGGAGTGCATCACCGACTGGGTATCATTACAATCACAATGCATAGAGTTAAGTTGATACTGTATATATTCTGATTTGTATGTTAAGCATTTAGACTTGTTTATTTATTGGAAGTACATTCTTCCTTTTTAATCTGTTAAAATGATTGTATATATGTATTATGAAATGATTTGTATAAAATTAAAGGTTGAAAAGTTGATGTAATCAACTAAAACAACCAAACAAATAAAAAATAAAAAATAAAAATAAGCCATCTAATGATGTTGAGTGAGACCCCCACTAATTATGCCCCCTCTTGGCAGAATCCCACCAAACTTTGCAAAAACATGTATATCTAGTTTTAAAATCGTTTTGCTAACTGTTCTTCAGATTCATCAAATGGCACCACATATGTAAGCCTTTTCAATATTGTGGGACCTCCGCTATATTTTGTTCCCTATTGACAAAACAGCTCCACAGTTTCCAAGACCATTCAGAATCAGGTCTAGAATAACATTCAAAGATTTCATGCAGTTTCATTGAGTGGCACCAACGTTAAAAGCCACCAACGCAGTAATGCAGAAATAGGCATAGATTTTCCTGAACATCTGAAGTGTCTGCGACCATCACAGGACTGTACGCGAACATCTGGACTGTTCGCCAACATCGGGGATGAAAAACACCCGTTTGTTGGCTTCTTATGGCCATATCCCATCTCATCCTCATCACCCCTCACCTCCCCAGAGATTGTTTGATAAGTTTGACAAGTGCAATTTTGTGTTTTTTAATGTGCTTTTACTGCAATATCCGTGGACACCGCCCGCTGTCCACGGATTCCAACGTGGCGTGCATTTCTAAAAATCTGATGGACTTCACGCTTTTCACCATCCAATCAGCGGGCGGGTTAGTTGTCCGCTGACATCATGTCGCCCTCCCGACCAATCAGAGTCCTGTCCATGTGGTGAACAAGGAAATGAGTCCGCGGACCAGACGCAGGTATCATCTTTTTTTTTTAGCTACATTTCACCTGTTTTAAAGAAAACTACTCAACGGATTTACACCAAATTTACAGTAGCCCGCTTTCGGGACCAAGCCGCTGCTCGTGCTGCAAATTTGGTGAAAATCTGTGCAGCGGTTTGGGCTGTAGGCGTGAGCAAAATATTATTCCATTGCGTCTAAGGAAGAAAAAAATGTGAGAACCCCCAATAACTCTGCCCCCCCTTAACCTCACCGAACTTGGCATTGATATTTAGAGCCGGCCATATACTTATTTTGCAAAGTTTGGTTGGTTTTCATGCACGGGGAGAGAAGTTATAAGCCACCAAAAAAGTGCTCTTCCTATGAGTTGAGCAACTTAGCTATAACTACTGGGCCGCTGGCGCAGGCCCTGTAATATAGCTTAATAATTTAATCGCTTTCCCCGTGACATGCCCACAATTCGCTGGAATACCCACTTTTTCAGGTGTAGCTGATTTCTTAGTAAAGACTCCTTCGTTTTTTTGTTTTCTTGTTCGTTTTGTTGACATGATTACTCACTTTCTCAGAGTAGTTTGATTGCAATACGGGGTTTGCTGGGTTTCAGTGCTGCCATCATTTATTTTGTTAGCTGAATTCCCTTCGAAAGAAGCTATTTTTGTGTGAAGTGAAGACAGATGCAGCTTATTAATTCTTTTAAGGTAATATTAGCGCAGCGCATGGCTATGCCAGTATCTGAAACCTTTAAGAATTCATCTACAGAGCTACAGTGTTCGAAGTGAGCGGGAACGGTCAGGAGCTGTGTGCCACTACTTTTATTTTTTACTGTTAACCTGTTCTTTGGGAAGTTAAGGCACACTTCTCCACTTTACCACCTGGTATCAGTTACGGCTAAACTGAAATCTGCTTCAGCTCAATTGACTGTCAACCAGCATGGCTGCACCCCTTGAAACGTGTTTTGCTCCCGACCTTCCCACTCTATCCCCCGCTGGAGTCTCAGTCCCACTCCTTTTTGGGTACACTTCTATGACTGACAGAGCAGGAATGGAGGCCTACTGGCCCCCGTCTTCCATTGCGACGGCAAATCAACTCGCAGGATTGGAAGGCGGAAGATAGCATCGATGGAAGGTCGAGCTCTGCGCTACCCGTGCACAGGTGCCATAGAAAACTGAACAGCAAAGCACAGTTGCCATTTAGGTGCAAGCAGCGGTGATGGGTGTGCAATGGTGCACATTCTAAACATTAAGATGATTCAGAGAAGCTTGTGTCAAGTCCTTCCCAGGCAAGAATTACTAATCATGAAGATGATGGGGTGCTGGCAGGAGGCCACCCAGCTCCTGCAAGTAATCTAAGCACGTGCGCCTCCGAGAGACTGTGACTTCACTACTCACTGAGCACAAACTTTAGTCTGTTAATGAGTCCCTTTGCCCTCAGAGCCCAGGCCGCTAATTGCAGGAGCTTGACGTGTGGTGCGTGTGCACGAGGCAAGCAGCGAGAGCCTGCGTGGAGACGATCCCAGCAGGGTTTCCGCTGCAAAAATGGATCTGATTACATTCCTGGATTTTTAATTACGCATGATTTAAACAAACGATAAGGTCAAGAATAAAGGCACATTGTCAGCTGGACACTTTTACAATATAACAAAATGCCAGTTGGACATGGCCCTCGTGCACCCACGTATTAATTGCACTGTCAGCCATGGTGCATTACCGACATGGCACTGGGGAGATGCCAACTGCCAGCAGGCCTCCTATTCCCCTGCTTAACTGGAGTGTTGCAGAGCGAAACTTTTTTAACAAGGCCCGCTGTGACTCCTCCAAAACTTGCACGCTTTCATAATTAAAACTATAATTATAAGAACAGTAATCAGGTAGGAGCTAATTGAACCCACTGCGCCACACCGAAGCACTGGGCTATTATAATGCTACAGTGTCTGGTTTAATCACCATGGCGTATTCCAATGATCTCCAAGGGGCGCCTTGCTTTCTTAGTGTCATGGGGGTGTAGCGAAAATACAATTTCCAAGTATGACCTCACCTCGAAGGTCAAGAGAATAGAACTTTTTGGATCATTGACATCACAGACAACGGCTACTAAGGAGAAGTAAACATTGAAAAACATGTATATGTCTGTGACCTGATGTCTTGTCATTACCAGAGACAGCGATTAACTAACATTATTTTAGTTCGGTTACACTAGTTGTATCAACATTGGTGAAACTGATTTATTTTTAATTTAAACACTGACTGTCATCATGTGTATGTTGTTTGAATTCCATCACTAAAGTGACATGTATACACATGCCCGTTATGAGTATCACTGATAATTGACTAATGACATCATTACTCGTTTGTCGGTATCTTGGCGGTAAATCCACCAGGATACCAGCAAACTGTATTACTGTTACCAGCGCTCGGACTGGTGTTTTTTGTCTACCTGGAGGTAAATCAGGTCCCCCACTGGCAAACCTGTAGTTGGCTGGTGAGGTAACATGGCAGTATGCATTAATACCGGCATGTTATTACCGCACCGGCCAATTTGTAATGAGGGCCTAAATCCTAGCATATGGACATGTCTGTCTAAGAATGTACAGTACATGTCAGCAACCCTTGTCAGAACCCCCCTTGTCAATTTGCATATTTAAGTAACTTTGGGTCTCACCCTTAGTTATTAGGGGAATCCAGACGTGGACCCCTTGCTCACTATTCTTAGAGAGGCACAGATCCACCCTACTGATGAGGTCCAACCAGACTGAAACACGTGTCTGGGGTTGCTGTTGGTACTCTTGCTCAGAGGAGAATTGCCTGGCATTTCGGTGCTGGACTGCCCCAGGAGAAAGACTAATATGATTAGGATATTTCCTCTCTGTGAAAGATAGTGAGATAAAGACTCTGGGTAAGTCCCTCGTAACCAGGACTAATGTCTGGCAGAGAGACTCCCAGGATCCCCCTTGTCAATTTGCATGTCAGCAATGAGCCACTGATGCATGATACAATATGTCTCTTCTTGCCGAACCCCCTACTTGACATTGCTTTTTCTTTCCCACTCCGCGTACGCCTGAAGGAAAAGCTGTCATATATCTGCACCTTCACCCTGGCGGTAGATCAAAATCACACTTCCTGGGTGGTAGCATTAGCTCATCACACATTGCCCATGACTTGAGTCACCGACAGCACTGCTCAGACATGGGCGGGGCCATTCCGAACATACTCGCTCCCCTTTTCTCCAACTGTGATGCTCGTTTTTAAGATGCAGACTTTAGCAATGTTGGGTGTTCGATTTTATAAGTCTGCCATGGGCCGCTGTTATGATAGCGCCCCTTAGCTAATTAACTATGTCCACGGAGTGCGTCTGAATGTTTGGTGGCAGAACACACTGTTTCACGCTGCTACATTGCATTCTCCCAATTTCTTGCAACCGCGTGTCCAGGTCTTTCTACAGTGTCTATTAAGACACGTTATAATCCCCCTGCAGGAGCGGAGTGACACAGAGTGCGTCTGAGTGTTTGATGATTGTGTTTGGCGTTCGGCGGTCGCACACCCTTTTCTGCTGTTAGCTTGGCTGCCTGTAAGATTGCTGTCAATTTATTAAGGCAGATTGTTCAAACAACCTTTTCAAGTTGCCGGGTAAGGCAGAACACTTTTATGTGAACTGTGTTTAAACAAGTGTGAGGGACTTGGGGCCTCATTACACGGATGGCGGTAAGGATTTACCGGTACCGGTAAAATACCGGTACCGGTAAATCCTTACCGCCTTACTACGAGGTCCCTTTGCAGTTTGGGGGATTTAACGCCTGCTTTTTGCAACCCGCAAAGGGACCCAGGGAGCTAATTACGGTACCGCAATTTGCCTTACCGTAATTAGCGCCTTCCACATTCCCATTATGCCCTATGGGGCAGAAATGGGAATGGGGAAGGGCAATGGTGGAAGGGGGAATTACCGCCCCACAAACCTTGGAATGGGGCGGTAATTCCCCTTTCCGCCAAGGCGCTAATAGCGCCATGGTTCTCCACCATCCGTGTAATGACGCCCTTGGTCTCTTTACCTCTGCGTTATATCTAACCCTATACTGAGAGCCATGTTCAACAGCAGATAGTGTTACTGCCACTCTGTTAAACTGTTCTCGTTGTTAAACTACACTGACTCCAATAGTCTATGCTTGCAGGGTGACTGCAGGCCTGGGTGCCTTTGAGCTCTCCTACATGAATTGGGGCCTGTGTTCTGCTTTTTGCCAAATAAGATCAACAAGTGCCTAATATTACTGCCTGCTGTGGAGTGTTGAACGGGCAACCATTAGGGTTGGGGTTCAAATCTGAAACTTCTCATCAGTTTGCTTGCCCCCCCACCATCCATACCGGGCTTACGCAGTGGCAAATCCACGGCCTGTATGCCAGAAACCCGAGATGATTGGGAGCAGGGTATATCAGACTGAAGCAATTGAATCACTCATTGACAATGAATCCTACTGATGTGTTAACTAACACAGACTGTTCAATTCCTTAACCCACACGGACCCAGAGGACTGACGGAACACGTGGAAGCCAACTTTATTTCGGATGTCTCCATTCTGGCGCATGTTGTGTCTTCTAAATTCACTAAAAGAGTAAACCTATCGGTCCAAGTGTGAAAATAACTCAGGGATTTCCTGCTTGCCAGCGTGGCTTGCAGGAGGTTAAACTCTTCAATGTCTCCTCCTACCGGTCTGTACTTCCTGTGCCCGAGGTGGATACGTTTCCCTTCATTTGCCATGGATCCCCGCTTCATAATTTCTTTAATAACCCAGGGTATGTCATACTGTTCTTCTCCGAGGCCTCCACGCAACTATAACAAGTGTTCATCTATGGGTCACTATCTACAGGCTCAGGAGGAGTCCATAGTGGGGGCTTTTTCCTTCCTGATTCCAACAAGGATACTGGACACAATGGACCGGGGGCACAAGGTCAACAGGTACCAACTAAGAAGTTCGATCATCACTAAAAGACTTACTTGCGAAAGTGAACTTTATAGAAGGGTTCATTGTGGCACTGATTGCCCCAGGGTCAATCTGTAAAGATATATTGCTTGGTGGGGTGTTGTCTCCAGTGAACTCAGTGTACGTTGCAATTCAAACCTCTGGGGCTGATTATTTGTTGTATCCCACCAAAACAAACAAGTCAGGAGGTCTAGTGAAGGGTGAGGGGGTTTGTGGATTGAGCTGCCTCACATCCCCCCTTATCATCCTGCTGTAGTAACTTCTGAAATCATTTCCCTTCAAGAAACATCAGATTAAGGTTGTGGGAAAGCTTGCCCCTCTGGGGTTCCTTCAATGAATTATTTAGGTGTGCCTGTGGCTGTAGGCTGCAGAGCGAGGAAGAAAGCTAAGATTATGACTAAACTTAAGTGGGCCTCCTCTAATAACAATCGAGGTTGTATGACATTTTTACGATCCCTGAAGGCCCAGACAGAAACATTCTGTGATGAAGGTGAGGGTCAGGATGACCAGTCTCACGTGTTAACATCTAAGTTGGGGGCGGCCTGGGAGAAGTGTAAGTCCCGGTGGCAGAGGCCGACAAAGGCTTCCAGACAGTAGGCTTGTGATTTCTGAAATGACATTACTGCAATCTATGTTGCCTCATTTACATCATACTGACGTATCTCAGGATTTGATTTCCCACCAAATTCACTCTCTCAGGAATGTTTTCAGATGGTGGTATTCAAAAATACTCAGCACAAAAGTACAATATCCTTGAGTACTATATCCTATAATCAGCAGGCAGTGGCGTGTCTGGGGAGGGTCCTGGGGTGACACGTGCTACCCCTAGAATCACATTGGCCACCCTATTACCCTAAACTATTATCTTTATGTGTATGTGCGCTTGCACTTCATGCCACAGCTATATAGGTCTGTGCCACACTTGGGCCACCCCAGTCAAATGAGTCTGGATACACCACTGTCAAAATGATCAGTGGTTGTGCAACTTATGTAAACAGTGACAGCCCTCATTTTCGGCGTTCATGCTCATTCCTGCCATACAGCCTTGCAACTGTGAAGTCATGCATTCTCCTTCCCAGACCACTTTTACCACATAACAAATAGTGCTTGATGGACACTATGATCAACCCCTGTAATGGAATTGCACTTGGCCTCTGAGTGGCAATACTCTCTGCACCTCCCCGCCACCGTCATGGCATACAACCTTTATTGCGGCAAACCTCCTGGTGCTTTCTTCCATTGCTGTCTGTTTTCCTTGCTTTGTGTCCTTTCAGTTGACACAGCCCTTTTTGGTTCCATTCCCAAAATGATCAAGGCAGAGATGAGCACCAAGCTGGAGGAGCTTCATTTCAATTTCTATTATTCTTCGATAACGTTCAGATCAAACCACGGATATTAAAGCAATGACCAAATCAAAGCAACCAGAAAACTACGCAATGAAGAGGACTTGAACAGAAGCACCTATGGAAGGACACCGGATGTTCTGTACGGTGCATTGCTATAAGAAGAGCATTCTATAATGGTAAAGCTTGCACCTGAAAGAAGCAACCAAAACATTATCCTTTTGCAGCATGGCCATAACACCATACATTTGTTGCTATAGCGCAATAGTCTTCTTGGGTCGTGCCATTGTAATTCCTTGGCAAGACAGTCTGGTGATGCACTATAAAGTGCTATTTGGGTTAGGAGGAGGGCTTCTGAAATAATCTGATCTTTAACTGGCAGTCAGTGAATCTAGTTTAGCACAGATGATTCCATGGGGTAGACTGGAGCAATTAGCTTTGGTCAAGATAGGCCCGGTATGTTATAAAAGATTGTGGTGGCAGTGAGAAGAGCTCACAAATGCATTTGCCTGAGTGCAGACTCCAATATTACTCCTTGTAACTTTATCTGAGGGTTTAATACAAATCTGTGAGATTGAAATTTCAGTACACAGTTATTTTATGACTAGTCAAGTTTGAGGCTAGATGCAAGCACTAGGTTTTTGGGTGATTATGATTTAACCATTTTTTTCCGATCTATCTCTTGAGAGAGTCCAACCACAAACAAGGTATGTATGCATGCAAGGCTTCAATAGCTGGGAAATCCAGCAACAACCCCATTCTCTGGGAATCTCACTCACTCTGGTAGACATCTACTACCAGACCGGGTGGAGAACAGATCTGCAAAAGAGGACAATAAATCATGTGGGTGAGTGAGTGGTATGCGCAGCGAGAGGGGTGCCACGCCCAGAAATGTGGTGTGCTGAATCTGTCAGGGCAGGATGGCCTGTCGCTGCTTTGTAAGTTTTATCTGGTTGTTTGCTCTCATATACAGTACTCTGCATACATTTCACCCAATCGTATTGATTGAGTTATTGATTACAGCTGCAGTACCGTTCTAGAACATTTCTTCTTGTACTTTACTTTAGATGCTCATGCAACATAAAAGATGCACTTCACCAAGAAGATGACAACATTACTATATGTGGCAGGTAAGGCCATTCACATAATCAAGGTCAGAAACTGGATCATCTCCAATGCTTGTGGGCTATGGGCTCGAAGTGGAGAACAGAAAGGCCAATTACTGGAGTTTTCTGCATATAGCCATCATTCTGTATCTCTTGGGAAGTGGTCTCTCTAGGGTCAAATACAAGAAAAAGTAATGTGCTGTCTCGCCCTTCCTATGTATACTTTCTTGGTGGTTACTGGGTGCCTGTGAATCCCATTGCCCTATGTACTGTGGATAAAACCACTCTTCTTGAGGACTATAGTCTGATTTCTACACTTCCCTTTCACCCAAGTGCATTATGTGTCGGTGGTGTAAGGAAGGCATGGTATCAACAGTAATACAGACACAAGTGACCACATATCAAGAGGCCGATTCATGGAATAATTAGCGCGGCGCAAGTGGGCAAAAACGTGCGAATCGCAGTGGAATAGCGAAAATCGCACCAAAAGCAGCGCACATCGATTCATGGAAGGCCGTGCGCGAGAAAACCAGCGGATGTGCGATAAAACAGTGCGCGGCGCACAGGCCATCTAACAGCGTGCGCCAGGTCACAGCGAAAATCGCACAGGCCACAGCGAAATTCGCACATAGCGCAGCGCACGCAACAAAAGTAGGCGGAACACGGGCGTAACACTCGGAATGGGGAACAACTTGCCAAAACGTGGGCGTCACGGGGGAAGTACAGGGCACAAGTGCGCGGAACGCCCACACGCTCGCCTACAACACGTATTCATGGAATAGAATAGGGGAAAAAAGCGCACGCTCAAACCAGCGCACAGGCACAAAAACGACCGCCACAAGAAAGCAGGCGGTAGCGTCTCTGCGGCTGTAAGAAATGTGCGCCAAAAGGTGCGCCAACAAATAGCACCTATATACTGCCATGATGAATGTCCTATACTGTGGCCCTCCAGGACAAATGACGTGCAAAGGGGTACCCACAAACACGGACACCCGCTGACAAAAAATATGTGTGCGTGTATAACGGGGTGCGCGGGAAGTCTCACACGCGATTTCAGCAGGGTACGTGTATTTCAGGGGTGCGCGGGAAGTCACACACACGATTGGCCCAGTGCGAGCAGGGTACGTGTATTTCAGGGGTGCGCGGGAAGTTACACACGCGATTCCAGCAAGGTATGTGTATTTCAGGGGTGCGCGGGAAGTCACACACGCGATTTCAGCAGGGTACGTGTATTTCAGGGGTGCGCGGGAAGTTCCACAAACGATTGGCCCAGTGCGAGCAGGGTACGTGTATTTCAGGGGTGCGCGGGAAGTTCCACACACGATTGGCCCAGTGCGAGCAGGGTACGTGTATTTCAGGGGTGCGCGGGAAGTTACACACGCGATTCCAGCAAGGTATGTGTATTTCAGGTGTGCGCAGGAAGTCACACACGCGATTTCAGCAGGGTACGTGTATTTCAGGGGTGCGCGGGAAGTTCTACACACGATTGGCCCAGTGCGAGCAGGGTACGTGTATTTCAGGGGTGTGCGGGAAGTTACACACACGATTGGCCCAGTGCGAGCAGGGTACGTGTATTTCAGGGGTGCGCGGGAAGTTACACACGCGATTCCAGAAAGGTATGTGTATTTCAGGGGTGCGCGGGAAGTCACACACGCGATTTCAGCAGGGTACGTGTATTTCAGGGGTGCGCGGGCAGTTCCACACACGATTGGCCCAGTGCGAGCAGGGTACGTGTATTTCAGGGGTGCGCGGGAAGTTACACACGCGATTCCAGCAAGGTATGTGTATTTCAGGGGTGCGCGGGAAGTCACACACGCAATTTCAGCAGGGTACGTGTATTTCAGGGGTGCGCGGGCAGTTCCACACACGATTGGCCCAGTGCGAGCAGGGTACGTGTATTTCAGGGGTGCGCGGGAAGTTACACACGCGATTCCAGCAAGGTATGTGTATTTCAGGGGTGCGCGGGAAGTCACACACGCGATTTCAGCAGGCTACGTGTATTTCAGGTGTGCGCGCGCAGTTCCACACACGATTGGCCCAGTGCGAGCAGGGTACGTGTATTTCAGGGGTGCGCGGGAAGCTACACACGCGATTTCAGCAGGGTATGTGTATTTCAGGGGTTCTGGGGAGTACCGTGTGGGCCCTCCCAGGTGTACGCTCCACAACCTCCACGGATCCTGCAGCCAGCCCACACCACGGGGGACTACCCTGCACCCCTGCCCATGTCCCGCAGGCAGCCCATTCACCATGGGCATGCCCCCCAGCCAACCCACATGTCACCTTGCACTACTGATCAACAATGCATGTCTACCACCACCCCCACCCCCCAGCAGTGCAGGGTCACCCTCCACCAGGCCCCCACTCATGTCTCCCACCACCCCCACCCCCCTGCCACCAGGGGCAGCCTCCACCAGGCCCCCACTCATGTCCCCATGCACCCCCACCCCCCAGCAGTGCAGGGGCATCCTCCACCAGGCCCCCACTCATGTCTCCCACCACCCCCACCCCCCAGCCACCAGGGGCAGCCTCCACCAGGCCCCCACTCATGTCTCCCACCAGCCCCACCCCCCTGCCACCATGGGCAGCCTCCACCAGGCCCCCACTCATGTCCCCCTGCACCCCCACCCCCTGCCACCATGGGCAGCCTCCACCAGGCCCCCACTCATGTCCCCCTGCACCCCCACCCCCCAGCAGTGCAGGGGCATCCTCCACCAGGCCCCCACTCATGTCTCCCACCACCCCCACCCCCAGCCACCAGGGGCAGCCTCCACCAGGCCCCCACTCATGTCTCCCACCACCCCCACCCCCCTGCCACCATGGGCAGCCTCCACCAGGCCCCCACTCATGTCCCCCTGCACCCCCACCCCCCAGCAGTGCAGGGGCATCCTCCACCAGGCCCCCACTCATGTCTCCCACCACCCCCACCCCCCAGCCACCAGGGGCAGCCTCCACCAGGCCCCCACTCATGTCTCCCACCACCCCCACCCCCCTGCCACCATGGGCAGCCTCCACCAGGCCCCCACTCATGTCTCCCACCACCCCCACCCCCCAGCCACCAGGGGCAGCCTCCACCAGGCCCCCACTCATGTCTCCCACCACCCCCACCCCCCTGCCACCATGGGCAGCCTCCACCAGTCCCCCACTCATGTCCCCCTGCACCCCCACCCCCCAGCAGTGCAGGGGCATCCTCCACCAGGCCCCCACTCATGTCTCCCACCACCCCCACCCCCAGCCACCAGGGGCAGCCTCCACCAGGCCCCCACTCATGTCTCCCACCACCCCCACCCCCCTGCCACCATGGGCAGCCTCCACCAGGCCCCCACTCATGTCCCCCAACACCCCAACCCCCCAGCAGTGCAGGGGCATCCTCCACCAGGCCCCCACTCATGTCTCCCACCCCCCTGCCACCAGGGGCAGCCTCCACCAGGCCCCCACTCATGTCTCCCACCACCCCCACCCCCCTGCCACCATGGGCAGCCTCCACCAGGCCCCCACTCATGTCCCCCTGCACCCCCACCCCCCAGCAGTGCAGGGGCATCCTCCACCAGGCCCCCACTCATGTCTCCCACCACCCCCACCCCCCAGCCACCAGGGGCAGCCTCCACCAGGCCCCCACTCATGTCTCCCATCACCCCCATCCCCCTGCCACCATGGGCAGCCTCCACCAGGCCCCCACTCATGTCCCCCTGCACCCCCACCCCCCAGCAGTGCAGGGGCATCCTCCACCAGGCCCCCACTCATGCCTCCCACCACCCCCACCCCCCAGCCACCAGGGGCAGCCTCCACCAGGCCCCCACTCATGTCTCCCACCACCCCCATCCCCCTGCCACCAGGGGCAGCCTCCACCAGGCCCCCACTCATGTCCCCATGCACCCCCACCCCCCAGCAGTACAGGGGCATCCTCCACCAGGCCCCCACTCATGTCTCCCACCACCCCCACCCCCCAGCCACCAGGGGCAGCCTCCACCAGGCCCCCACTCATGTCTCCCACCAGCCCCACCCCCCTGCCACCATGGGCAGCCTCCACCAGGCCCCCACTCATGTCCCCCTGCACCCCCACCCCCTGCCACCATGGGCAGCCTCCACCAGGCCCCCACTCATGTCCCCCTGCACCCCCACCCCCCAGCAGTGCAGGGGCATCCTCCACCAGGCCCCCACTCATGTCTCCCACCACCCCCACCCCCAGCCACCAGGGGCAGCCTCCACCAGGCCCCCACTCATGTCTCCCACCACCCCCACCCCCCTGCCACCATGGGCAGCCTCCACCAGGGCCCCACTCATGTCCCCCTGCACCCCCACCCCCCAGCAGTGCAGGGGCATCCTCCACCAGGCCCCCACTCATGTCTCCCACCACCCCCACCCCCCAGCCACCAGGGGCAGCCTCCACCAGCCCCCCACTCATGTCTCCCACCACCCCCACCCCCCTGCCACCATGGGCAGCCTCCACCAGGCCCCCACTCATGTCTCCCACCACCCCCACCCCCCAGCCACCAGGGGCAGCCTCCACCAGGCCCCAACTCATGTCTCCCACCACCCCCACCCCCCTGCCACCATGGGCAGCCTCCACCAGTCCCCCACTCATGTCCCCCTGCACCCCCACCCCCCAGCAGTGCAGGGGCATCCTCCACCAGGCCCCCACTCATGTCTCCCACCACCCCCACCCCCCAGCCACCAGGGGCAGCCTCCACCAGGCCCCCACTCATGTCTCCCACCACCCCCACCCCCCTGCCACCATGGGCAGCCTCCACCAGGCCCCCACTCATGTCCCCCAACACCCCAACCCCCCAGCAGTGCAGGGGCATCCTCCACCAGGCCCCCACTCATGTCTCCCACCACCCCCACCCCCCTGCCACCAGGGGCAGCCTCCACCAGGCCCCCACTCATGTCTCCCACCACCCCCACCCCCCTGCCACCATGGGCAGCCTCCACCAGGCCCCCACTCATGTCCCCCTGCACCCCCACCCCCCAGCAGTGCAGGGGCATCCTCCACCAGGCCCCCACTCATGTCTCCCACCACCCCCACCCCCCAGCCACCAGGGGCAGCCTCCACCAGGCCCCCACTCATGTCTCCCACCACCCCCATCCCCCTGCCACCATGGGCAGCCTCCACCAGGCCCCCACTCATGTCCCCCTGCACCCCCACCCCCCAGCAGTGCAGGGGCATCCTCCACCAGGCCCCCACTCATGTCTCCCACCACCCCCACCCCCCAGCCACCAGGGGCAGCCTCCACCAGGTGCTCACAATCCCCAATCATGTGCGTAATGGACAGCCTCCACAGCCAAAAAGCCCTACCAAGTAACCCATTCACCCACATGGAAATGGAAATCACATGTTACACCCCCAATGTTCATGAAGCTAATGAACCCATGTCCGTCACACACAATGGTTGCAATTGAATGGGAAAACACACAACATGACATGCATGAAACCAATGAGATGATACCACACAGTGAAGTATGCAAACAAAATTGTATTGAAAAAAATAAAGAATGCTAAAGAAAGAAAACAAACTACAATTTGAAAGAGAACAAAAAAAGATGCATGTCCGTATAAAAACTACCAAGGCTCAATGAGCACAACTGAACAAAGGAAACCTACTAAAAAACCTACCTACAAATCAACTATATACAAAAAGTGGAGCAGTGTCCGTCGACTCCAAATCATAATAATAAAGAAAGGAAACCTAAAACTAAACAACTATATACAAAGGCGGCGGGCTAGTCCAGCGGCTCACTCCGTGGTGTCCCGGGCCAGGGCATCATCAAACTCCTGTTCGATGTCACGGAGGCGGTCCAGTTCCATGGCCCCGAGGGTCCGCAGGGACGACGCTGTGTCCTCCTCCAACCCCCTGCGGATTGCCTCGAGGCACTCGGCCCGCCTCAGGGCCCTCCGCATGGAGTTCTCCGCCCTGACCATTGTGAGCCGCGCCTCTTCCGCCCACCGCCGCTCCGCACCTATGGCGTGGCCCAACCGCTGCCACACGGAAGACACTCTCTGTCCTGGGTCCCCCTGCCCTCCGGCCAATGCCTGCCCCTCCGATGTCGAACACCCTGAGCCTGCATGTCTCCCACCATGTTGCTGCTGCTGCTGCTCTGCCTCTGCCCGTGCACTGCCTCCTGCTGCCTGCACATCCTCCACCGGCTGGGGTGCACTTGTTGATGTGGCCACCCCTGCTGGACCTCCGACTCCCGACTGTGGCAGGGATGCCTCCTCCACCAGCCTGGCCGCACCGTCAGAGGCAGCTCCACAGGGCACCCAGGTGACTGATGGGTGGGAAGATGGCACAGAGGACGACTGGCGCGTAGGGGGTCCAGTTGAGGAGGGGGTCGGAGCAAGCCACATCAGACGGAGGAATCCGGCCTGGGTGACCTGTCCCAGCAGGCTGACGTGGTCAACGAGCCATTCGAGATGACGTGCAGTCTCTCCATGAAAAGACTGCAGGTCACCTCGCATGGCCCGTTGACGCAACGCCACACCAGCCAGGACAGGCTCAACCCGGACCTGGATGGCCACGTCCGCAGGCAGAGGAAGGCCAGTTGACGTCAGCTCATCCCCTGCCTGAAAACGGGTCTGGACGTAGGCATCCCTGCTGGTGCAAGATGATGCAGGGACAGGATCGGGGACAGGATTGCACACAGGCACCTCCGCGGCCGCCTGTGCTGCCTCCTGTCCCTGGTCCTGCACTGCACCACTAGCACCAGTGGGATCCCCACCTCCAGACCCCGTCTCTGGTGCTTGCGCGGCCCCCTCCTACACCAAACCCCCCACCAACCTGGATGACTCCGTGCCATCTTCCCCCGTTGGGCCCTGTGGGGTCCCAGCTGCCCCTTCTGCTGCCGAGGAGTCCAACTGCAACCTCCGCCTCTTGGACCTCCCCCCAGCAGCTGCGGCCTGGGACGCGGCACCGGACTCCTCACTCCCTGACGAGATGACAACACGGGAGGGGAGCCGGGCCTTGCGTATCCGGCTGGCGGTCGGATCCCCGCCGCTGTGCTCCACAGCACCTTCTCCGCCCTCTTCATCAGTTGACGCTGCAGACAGGGAGAAACAAAACACAGGCATCAGGGCACTGTACAATGGACACATACACGCATGACAGTTGCACAGGAGTGGCATTGGCAAACCTCAGACATGTCATCACAATCCCCAACACACATGTCATTGCAACTGGCACACATGAGCCATACCACAGCCATATCGCAACTGCCACCACCATCCCTACACATACAACAGCATCAGCAGCCAAAGGGGAGCCAGACATCACATGCAACACAGGAAGTGCACCACACATGTACACACACCACCACACTTGCATGCATGTCCACAACTCTGCCAAGTGTCGCACTGTTCAGACGGGCATCCATGTCACATCTGCCAATCAGGCTTCCACATACCGCTGTCACATGCATCCATGTAGCATCACTTTTGCACCCTTGTCAAATACACACACATGCACATGTACACAGTGCTCATACATGCAGCCGAAAACAACATACATGCCTGACATCACGGACAAGTCTACTTACATACACATTCATCCAAACGTGTGCACGCACAACTGCATTTGCCATGCAAGCCCACACACACAAGCACCATCCATGTCTCACACATTACAGCCCTCGCATGTGTCAGCCCCACGGCCCAGTACACCCCCACCCATACTCGACCCCATACAAACAGATGTGCAACCGGCACAATGGCGAATTATCACCACACGCACTGCTCACAATCAGGATGCATGTACACTCACCGCTCGACTCCAGACGGGTCTGCTTCTCTAGGACCTGGACGTGGAGCGCTGGGGATATGCGTTCCAGGACCCCCATCTGTTCTACCGACAAGTGGCCCCGGCGCCCCTTGGCATCCGCTGCCTTCAAGAGGCGCCGGGCCTTGTTCAGGGTCCTGGACCTGAAGTCCTCCCAGCGCTTCCTGACATGTTGTAAGTCCCGGACTGCCACCCCCTCCGCGTTGATGGCAGTCACGATGTCAGTCCAGATCCGAGTCCGTCCTTCCTTGTCGGCGCAGGAACTTCCGAAGAGGGCATCATACTGCCCGAGGACTTGCTCCACCAGGACACCAACTTCGGTGGCACTGAAGCTGGATCCCCTCTGCCTCTCTGGCCGGGGGTTGTCAGTGGTCACAGATGGTGTTTGACCCGACATGACAACCCCAGAGGCAGGAGTGGGTGTGCAACTGGGTCCTGGGGCTGGGCTGTGGAGCGATGGAATTCCAGTCGGGAGTCTTCGGTTCCAGAAGGGGTGGTCACAGCAACAGCACCGCCTAGCGCGTAGACGCCGCGTAAGTGACGCTGGACGTGTGGGCCTGTATAAAAGGTACGTGTAGAACACCATTTCCTTGTACGTGCTTTTCGTGGAGAGCGAGTGGGTGAATTCTGTACTTCTTGTCGGTTCACACGCGATTTACTTCACGGCGTTTCAAGTTCGTATTCCCTGTTACCTCTGACAGATTTTTCTCCTTTTACTCTTTTACTGGTTTACCTGGGCCTGTTCCCTCAAACAGTGTTCCCTTCTACTGTTGTCCTGTCTCCTCAGACAGCATACAAATCTTCTTTTGGCGGGGGTGTTGCCAACCAAACGCGCTCCTTTTACACGCTCGTTTACCAGGCAGACGGTGAGTCACGCACGTATCTAACATCTGTGCTTGCCCTGTGTGTAGCCTACCCCTTCAGAGGTCATTATAGGCTGCGTGTGACACGCATACGTTCATTCTTGTGTTACTGGGTGCCACAGCGTAGTGCAGGTTTTTCTTTCTGCACACGTGGTCTAGGAGGGGTTGCGTGCACGTCATCTCCCTTTTTTGGGGCTCCTCTGCGTAGCGTGACCCGTCATCTTTCCCCAGGGGTTACAATCAGCCTTGCAAGAGCACTAGGGTACAATTACCATCTGGTACCCAACCCCTTTGACCCCCAATTGCCCAGGACTATATTTTACTGCCACTCCCATACGCACATTAACATCAGTGCCATGGCTGGGAGGCGAGGATTCCGTAAGGGTGGCAAAGGTGGAAGAGCCACAAGTGGTGGCCGTGGTGGATCCGGTAGGGGACATGGTCATTACTTGCAGGGTGAGCCTGTCCCCCCATGTGTGGAGGACCAGTCAAGGGCACCCATAATCCCCGCCCCCCTCCCGTTGAGGCTGATGTGGCTGACACCATCCATGCTCAGCCCTTGTTGGACCAGCCCATTGTGGCACCAGACCTGGCTGACTCCATGGCTGACTTCCAGGTCAGCAGGTCTATGACACGTGCGCTGGTGCACGTTGATGTCACCATGCCACGTGCATCTGGGGCAGCAAGGTCATCTGCTGCACCAAGAAGGCAGGGCGGAGAGGCTGCAGGGGCAGCTGCGGCTCCATCCACCCCAGCCCTCACACACCCAGCCCGGACAGTGTCGGTCCTAGTCCATGCTGCTGATATACCCCCTGACACCATCACACTAGAGCCAATGCCTGCACCAACTCCCATGCTGAGTGTGCAATCCCACACTCCTGATACAGAGTCCAACAGGGCTCCTGCCCCTAGTGTCCAGAGCGGCGCAGGACACTCAGGATCACCACCACCTTCCAAGCGGAAGAGGAAGAGTGCTCGTCCGGCACAGGCTGATGCCCCAGACACGGCTACACAGTCCGGCCCGTCCAGGAAGCCCAGCTTCACGGATGACGAACTGAATGCACTTGTCGAGTATGTGTCCGCACATGACAACGAGATGGTCATTGTTGCAGGATCCAAGACCACACCTGCACAACGCCAGGCACACTGGCAGACCGTTGCGGACATCGTAAGTGCCCTTGGAATCGTGAGGCGCACAGCCAATGATTGCTATAAGCGCTGGAATGACCTAAAGCGCAGGGCAAAGAGTAAGCTGGCCTCAAGTCATGCCGCAACTCTAGTGACTGGAGGTGGGTCTCCAGTAGCAGACATGGAACTCACTCCACATGAGTCAGTCGCTGGGACCTACGTCACGGAGGAACAGATCCAAGGCGTGGGAGATTTGGCTGATTACGAGGCATTGTTCGGTGAGTGCACATGCATGTGTGTGTCATCCATGTGCATGGTGTGTGTGAGGGCTTCTGTTTGTGTGCCAGGTGAGAGTGTGTGCGCCTGAGTCGTATGGGTCAGCCATGTGCTTCATGCAATACATCCAGCGCATCTGCATTTGCCCATAGCTGTATCCCTTCTGCCAACAGTAGACATCTAGCACAACTGCACGCCAGTTGCCCTTGAAGTGTCACCTTGCCACAACATTGTTGCTAAATTTTCCACTGTTCATTTAGTCAGATTTTTTACATTCCACCACTTTTACTAGGCATGTCGCAGTCCTCTAGTCACATGTCTGACATGGCTATGGTAAAGTGGAGTGACTTTGTTACCTGGATATCATTTGTTCAAACATGTCCCTGTGCAATTGGACCATTTCGGACTGGCAGCTCCAGGTGAAGAATCTGACCTGTTTGAATTAGAAAAGCTATTACATGCGGGAACTGGACAGAATGAATAGGTGCTGCCCTCCTCTCCATCTTCACTCAATAGCAATGGTACATGCCATCTGTGTGATGGCATGTGTGTTTCACCTGCCAATCACAAGCCAATGTGTGATGCCACTGCCAGGCAGCATGCAGAACATTTGTTCATCTTCAATCTTGGTGTCATCAGTGTGTGCCATTTGCATGCCCTTCATACGCAGTGAGGGTGCATGCATGGGAGGGTTTTAGTCATGTGGGACATGTGTCAAACAAGTACTGGTTCTCTTGCTTCTCAGCCCTCATTGTGTGCCATGGTGCTAATGCCTGTTTCCATTTCTTTGTTTTTATGTCTTTGCAGGGGAAGACGCACCTGATACTGCTGGGGTTGTGGAGATGGTGCAGACCCAGGAGGGGTCCGAGGGCCGACCAACCACCAGTGAGGGACGTGGTGTGGTGGTGGGTGCTCTCAAGGGGTGTCTCTGGCTGCACCTCCCCCGAGCTGTACTCAGGTGTTGATTCGGATGAGACCTACGTGCCGTCGCAGGTGAGTGTTCCAGGGAGGGATTCTGTTCTGTCTCACCCACCTGCACCAGGGTCAGAACCCTCAATGGGGATGTCAGTGTTGGCAGCTACGCCTTTGGTGGTTACGGATGCAGGGTCACACTCCGCGACATCTGATCCTGTTCCTGGGCCAGCAGATCAGAGGGGGAATTCAGTCCTGCAGCCTCAGGCAGTGCCTGCACAGCAAGGTGCAGTTCGCCTTGCCCCAGACAGGTGTAGTGCCCGCCGACGTGGTGGCCGTACGCCACCTGGCAATACCGCATGGGAGCAATCCATTTACGGTATGGCAACCCAACAGGCAGCATCATCCGAGATGATGGCTCAGGCCATGGATAGGGTGGCCACTTCCATTGTCCCCCCAAAAAGGCTGATGGAGCGACTAGAGCAGGCAACCGACTCCATCTGCCAGTCACACATGGAGGACATGTTGGGGTCCAACAGGGACAGGCGGGCGGCTCTGGCGACTCTGCAGGAGGCCATCTCCATTGAGTCCCAGGGCCACAGGGAAGCCATGAGGCAGGAGCTCCTTCACCTCAGGACGACTCTTGTTGAGCTTGAGGCTTCTACACACCAAAGGACAGAACAGCAGCTGGAGCGTCTCACCCGTACGCTCTCAGCTGAGATGCAGGCAACGAGGGCGGAGGTCCGGGCATCCCGTGAGTTGTTGCATGAGGACCTCCGCACACTCATCCTCCAGAACCAGACCTACCACACCCGCATGCTTGCAGCCATGGAGGAGCAGACTAGGGCCTTGCGTGGGCTGCTTCCCATAGTGCAACCACCTCCCGATGCAGCTGCACAGGGTGATAATAGCGACAGCAGTGATACTCCCACAATAGGGTAGCCGTGTGGGCCATGAGCCCATGGAGGTGTTTTTTTTTCCCAGGATCCACGCAGGTGGGTTCTGGTGTGCATCCTGTCCTCGGACCTCCTGGGTGGCCTCCCCAACCCCCCCGGGCCCTTCAATAGCCATTTTTTTTTTTTTTTATTTTTGTTTTTATTTTTATTTTTATTTCTTTTATTCCCAATTTTTTTGGGACGATTTGTTGGCTTCCGTGGTTCCTGTGGGCATACGCTGCATTGTGGCTGGGCACATGCAGGCTTGTAATGTATTTGGTTCAGATGCTTGGGTTTGAGTCACACACACACCCCTCCTGCTTCCCGTTTCCATGGGCTTGCAAAGGGTGTGCCCAAGTGACAGTGAATTACACAGTGACGTTGGACTCCCATGAGCTGTGTGGGCAGTCTGTAGTCAATACTGTGTATACATTCCTAGTGCATATTGCTGTTGTGTTGTACACTGCATGTTGCATTGATGTGTAACTCATCTTCTGTGTCTACCTCCCAATTTGCAGGTACCTTCCTCATGTCTACACAAGGACCTCTAGTCTGGAGATGTGGTCCATGTTGGCAGCAGTGCACCTACAACTCTACAGGCGCCAACACTGCACAGTTGGTAGTGGTGGGAGTGCAGGCATTTCCAGGTGGTGAGACTACTAATATTAAACATTAGTGATGTCATGTTAATGGTAGTACGTGCTCAAGTTTGTTGTTGGTCCGGCATTACTGTGAGCATTTCAGGTGTTGCAAGTTTCTAATAGGGACACTGTACATTGTGACACTAGTGTCATGTTGTGGGGATTACTTTGTTTACCTGCAAATAGCATGACATGGCACGGTGTGTCGTGTGGCGGTGCTGGGGTTGGGTTGGCTGACATGGCACTGTCCTCTTGTTGCATTTTGCAAGTGGGTATTAATTTGAGCTGCTTGAATGTGTAACTTCACAAAACTGCATTGGTGGTGTCAGTGTGGGTAGGGATGCACACATTGTGACAATTCCAGGTGAACAATCTCAGGCTGATATGGTTTTCACGGTTCTTTCTCCAGACATTCAGGATCAGTGTCAGGTTGAGTCATCATTGATTGTCAGATGGAATGTGCCAGGGCAGTGTGCACTCCACAGGGGTGTGATTCCTATGTGAAGTAATTAGCCACTAGCTGTGTACGGGCTGCCTCCCCCGTACCCTTTCACCTCCCATGCGCAGCGGCTGTGCATGTGGTTGGGGATGGGGGGGCACCACCATGTCCACGGCCAGGCCCCGGCGTGTTGCAACATTGTGCAGGACACATGCTGCCACTATGATCCTGCACACTACTGGGGGAGCGTACAACAGCTGCCCGCCAGAACGGTCAAGGGAGCGAAAGCGTGACTTCAGCACTCCGAATGTGCGCTCCACTATGCCCCAGGTTGTAATGTGGGCAGCGTTATATCTTACCTGGGGTGGCGTGGTGGGGTTCCAAATTGGCTTCATCATGTGGGGGCTGAGAGGGTAGGCACTGTCCCCTGTGGAGGTGGTGATTGATATCATTGGTGGGGTTGTGACCTAGCTCAGTATCTGACATGCATGCATGTGCAGTGGCATTCATACTCACCAAGCAGCCATGTATCGCCATGCCGGCCAGCTTCTAGGTCCCGGCTTAGGGTGGACATTCGGTAAATGAAGCTGTAGTGGGTTGACCCGGGATAGTTGGCATATACTGAGGTGATGATTCCCTTGGCATTACATACTACCTGCACGTTGATGGAATGCCAGTGCTTGCGGTTCCTATAGATGTGCTCAGATGCCCTGGGGGGACGTAGAGCCACATGGGTGCAGTCAATGGCACCTAGCACTTTGGGGAATCGTGCCACAGCGTAAAAATCCAGGGCGGCAGCATGCCTTTCTGCAGGGGTTCTGGGCAGGTATATGTGCCTGTGGACTGATGGGCGTGCAGTGATGATGTTCAAGACCTGGTGTAGGCAGCGTGACTGGGTGGCCTCTGATACACCACCCACAATGGCACTTGTCCGCTGAAATGATCCAGTGGCTAAGAAGTGCAGTACATTGAGGACCTTCTCCAGGGGGCTGAGTGCTTGGGAGCACAGGGTGGGTGATGTGAGGTCACTCACCAGGTCCAGTATGATGTGTGGTGGAAACCTGTACCTCCCATGCACCTGGTCATCAGGCATCCCGAAAAGGCTGGTTCTGGGTGTGAATATTCTGGCCCTGACTATCCTCCTCCTCCTCCTTTGGTAGGCCACGGCCACTGCTGCTAGGAACAGTATGTTCATCCTGGGTCTGAGCTAGTTATTTTGTTAGCGCGCAAATTAATGCGTTGCGCGTGTTGTAGGCGAGCGTGTGACCCGCACACCCCAGAAATCCAGTGCACAGTCCAATAGCGTGTGGAAATTGCCCGCACACCGGGATACAGGTGCGCTGACGTACTTGCGTGTGTAAGTGTCCACGCACACCTGATATACACGTACATAGGCCAATCGAGTGCACGCGACTTTTGTCCAATTACACGCGATGAGACTCTGACGTGCTGTCCAATTACACGCGATGAGACTCTGACGTGCAGTCTTTCCACATGTGCTCTGTCATCACGTGCTGTGTGGGAAACACCCGTGCGGCTCACGTCACAGATGCGCTTACGCGCTGAGGGCCTTTGGTCCAATAGAATCGCATATGCGTGCTGACGCGCTTACGCGCTAAGGGCCTTTCCTCGGTTTTCACGCTGACGTGCTGGATTTTCACGTGCCAAATCACTCCGTACCAAGCTGGCCACGCGTAAGCACACGGAAGACCACGCTCCTGCCCAGAAGGCCGAACTACTGCCCCCCAGAGCCCCGAGCACGCTCCCACCTGCCATCTGCTGCTGCCTGACTGCCTGCTGCCCACGTGCACTGCCATTTGCTGCCTGCACATCAGCCAGGGGTGCTGTTGCTGTGACCACCCCTGCTGGAACCGAAGACTCCCGACTGGAATTCCATCGCTCCACAGCCCAGCCCCAGGACCCATTTGCACACCCACTCCTGCCTCTGGGGTTGTCATGTCGGGGCAAACACCATCTGTGACCACTGACAACCCCCGGCCAGAGAGGCAGAGGGGCACCAGCTTCAGTGCCACCGAAGTTGGTGTCCTGGTGGAGCAAGTCCTGGGGCAGTATGATGCCCTCTTCGGAAGTTCCCGCGCCGACAAGGAAGGACGGACTCGGATCTGGACTGACATCGTGACTGCCATCAACGCGGAGGGGGTGGCAGTCCGGGACTTACAACATGTCAGGAAGCGCTGGGAGGACTTCAGGTCCAGGACCCTGAACAAGGCCCGGCGCCTCTTGAAGGCAGCGGATGCCAAGGGGCGCCGGGGCCACTTGTCGGAAGAACAGATGGGGGTCCTGGAACGCATATCCCCAGCGCTCCACGTCCAGGTCCTAGAGAAGCAGACCCGTCTGGAGTCGAGCGGTGAGTGTACATGCATCCTGATTGTGAGCAGTGCGTGTGGTGATCATTCGCCATTGTGCCGGTTGCA
Organism: Ambystoma mexicanum; assembly: GCF_040938575.1. NCBI lineage: Eukaryota > Metazoa > Chordata > Amphibia > Caudata > Ambystomatidae > Ambystoma > Ambystoma mexicanum. The sequence goes on along the minus strand of NC_090925.1, from coordinate 61,169,045 downwards.
CATCTGTTTGTATGGGGTCGAGTATGGGTGGGGGTGTACTGGGTCGTGGGGCTGACACATGCGAGGGCTGTAATGTGTGAGACATGGATGGTGCTTGTGTGTGTGGGCTTGCATGGCAAATGCAGTTGTGCGTGCACACATGTTTGGATGAATGTGTATGTAAGTAGACATGTCCGTGATGTCAGGCATGTATGTTGTTTTCGGCTGCATGTATGAGCACTGTGTACATGTGCATGTGTGTGTATTTGACAAGGGTGCAAAAGTGATGCAACATGGATGCATGTGACAGCGGTATGTGGAAGCCTGATTGGCTGATGTGACATGGATGCCCGTCTGAACAGTGCGACACTTGGCAGAGGTGTGGACATGCATGCAAGTGTGGTGGTGTGTGTACATGTGTGGTGCACTTCCTGTGTTGCATGTGATGTCTGGCTCCCCTTTGGCTGCTGATGCTGTTGTATGTTTAGGGATGGTGGTGGCAGTTGCGATATGGCTGTGGTATGGCTCATGTGTGCCAGTTGCAATGACATGTGTGTTGGGGATTGTGATGACATGTCTGAGGTTTGCCAATGCCACTCCTGTGCAACTGTCATGCATGTATGTGTCCATTGTACAGTGCCCTGATGCCTGTGTTTTGTTTCTCCCTGTCTGCAGCGTCAACTGATGAAGAGGGCGGAGAAGGTGCTGTGGAGCACAGCGGCGGGGATCCGACCGCCAGCCGGAGACGCAAGGCCCGGCTCCCCTCCCGTGTTGTCATCTCGTCGGGGAGTGAGGAGTCCGGTGCCGCGTCCCAGGCCGCAGCTGCCGGTTGGAGGTCCAAGAGGCGGAGGTTGCAGTTGGACTCCTCGGCAGCAGAAGGGGCAGCTGGGACCCCACAGGGCCCAACGGGGGAAGATGGCACGGAGTCATCCAGGTTGGTGGGGGGTTTGGTGGAGGAGGGGGCCACGCAAGCACCAGAGACGGGGTCTGGATGTGGGGATCCCACTGGTGCTAGTGGTGCAGTGCAGGACCAGGGACAGGAGGCAGCACAGGCGGCCGCGGAGGTGCCTGTGTGCAATCCTGTCCCCGATCCTGTCCCTGCATCATCTTGCACCAGCAGGGATGCCTACGTCCAGACCCGTTTTCAGGCAGGGGATGAGCTGACGTCAACTGGCCTTCCTCTGCCTGCGGACGTGGCCATCCAGGTCCGGGTTGAGCCTGTCCTGGCTGGTGTGGCGTTGCGTCAACGGGCCATGCGAGGTGACCTGCAGTCTTTTCATGGAGAGACTGCACGTCATCTGGAATGGCTCGTTGACCATGTCAGCCTGCTGGGACAGGTCACCCAGGCCGGATTCCGCTGTCTGATGGGGCTTGCTCCGACCCCCTCCTCAACTGGACCCCCTACGCGCCAGTCGTCCTCTGTCCCATCTTCCCACCCATCAGTCACCTGGGTGCGCTGTGGAGCTGCCTCTGACGGTGCGGCCAGGCTGGTGGAGGAGGCATCCCTGCCACAGTCGGGAGTCGGTGGTCCAGCAGGGGTGGCCACATCAACAAGTGCACCCCAGCCGGCGGAGGATGTGCAGGCAGCAGGAGGCAGTGCACGGGCAGAGGCAGAGCAGCAGCAGCAGCAACATGGTGGGAGCCATGAAGGCTCGGGGCTTTCGACATCGGAGGGGCAGGCATCGGCCGGAGGGCAGGGGGACCCAGGACAGAGAGTGTCTTCCATGTGGCAGCGGTTGGGCCACGCCATAGGTGCGGAGCGGCGGCGGGCGGAAGAGGCGCGGCTCACAATGGTCAGGGTGGAGAACTCCATGCGGAGGGCCCTGAGGCGGGCCGAGTGCCTCGAGGCAATCCGCAGGGGGTTGGAGGAGGACACAGCGTCGTCCCTGCGGACCCTCGGGGCCATGGAACTGGACCGCCTCCGGGACATCGAACAGGAGTTCGATGATGCCCTGGCCCGGGACACCACAGAGTGAGCCGCTGGACTTGCCCGCTGCCTTTGTATATAGTTCTTTAGTTTTAGGTTTCCTTTCTTTCGTATTATGATTTGGAGTCAACGGACACTGCTCCACTTTTTGTATATAGTTGATTTTTAGGTAGGTTTTTTAGTAGGTTTCCTTTGTTCAGTTGGGCTCATGGACCCTTGTTATTTTTGTACATAGTTCTTTATTGCATGGAGATTTTTTTACATTTGACTTTGGACAAAATGTTTTTCGATTTGGATTTCAAGTTTTATTTTTTCATACGGACATGCAGCTTATTTTTTGTCATTCACATTGTAGTTTGTTTTCTTTCTTTAGCATTCTTATTTTTTTTCAATACAATTTTGTTTGCATACTTCACTGTGTGGTATCATCTCATTGTTTTCATGCATGTCATGTTGTGTGTTTTCCCATTCAATTGCAACCATTGTGTGTGACGGACATGGCTTCATTAGCTTCATGAACATTGGGGGTGTAACATGTGATTTCCATTTCCATGTGGGTGAATGGGTTACTTGGTAGGGCTTTTTGGCTGTGGAGGCTGACCATTAACCACATGATTGGGGATTGTGAGGACCTGGTGTGGGCTGCCCATGGTGGCAGGGGGGTGGGGGGTGGTGGGAGACATGAGTGGGGGCCTGGTGGAGGATGCCCATGGTGGCAGGGGGGTGGGGGTGGTGGGAGACATGAGTGGGGGCCTGGTGGAGGATGCCCATGGTGGCAGGGGGGTGGGGGTGGTGGGAGACATGATTGGGGGCCTGGTGGAGGATTCCCCTGGTGGCTGGGGTGTGGGGGTGGTGGGAGACATGAGTGGGGCCCTGGTGGAGGGTGCCCCTGGTGGCTGGGGGTGGGGGTGGTGGGAGACATGAGTGGGGGCCTGGTGGAGGGTGCCAATGCACTGCTGGGGGGTGGGGGTGCAGGGGGACATGAGTGGGGGCCTGGTGGGGGCTGCCCATGGTGGCTGGGGGGTGGGGGTGGTGGGAGACATGAGTGGGGGCCTGGTGGAGGCTGCCCCTGCACTGCTGGGGGGTGGGGGTGCAGGGGGACATGAGTGGGGGCCTGGTGGAGGGTGACCCTGGATGCTGGGGGGTGGGGGTGGTGGGAGACATGAGTGGGGGCCTGGTGGAGGGTGCCCCTGCACTGCTGGGAGGTGGGGGTGCAGGGGGACATGAGTGGGGGCCTGGTGGAGGGTGACCCTGGATGCTGGGGGGTGGGGGTGGTGGGAGACATGATTGGGGGCCTGGTGGAGGATGCCCCTGGTGGCTGGGGGGTGGGGGTGGTGGGAGACATGAGTGGGGGCCTGGTGGAGGCTGCCCCTGGTGGCTGGGGGGTGGGGGTGGTGGGAGACATGAGTAGGGGCCTGGTGGAGGCTGCCCCTGGTGGCTGGGGGGTGGGGGTGGTGGGAGACATGAGTGGGGGCCTGGTGGAGTGTGCCCCTGCACTGCTTGGGGGTGGGGTGGTGGGAGACATGTGTGGGGGCCTGGTGGAGGGTGCCCCTGCACTGCTTGGGGGTGGGGTGGTGGGAGACATGAGTGGGGGCCTGGTGGAGGGTGCCCCTGCACTGCTGGGGGGTGGGGGTGTAGGGGGACATGAGTGGGGGCCTGGTGGAGGGTGACCCTGGATGCTGGGGGGTGGGGGTGGTGGGAGACATGAGTGGGGGCCTGGTGGAGGGTGCCCCTGCACTGCTGGGGGGTGGGGGTGCAGGGGGACATGAGTGGGGGCCTGGTGGAGGGTGACCCTGGATGCTGGGGGGTGGGGGTGGTGGGAGACATGATTGGGGGCCTGGTGGAGGATGCCCCTGGTGGCTGGGGGTGGGGGTGGTGGGAGACATGAGTGGGGGCCTGGTGGAGGCTGCCCCTGGTGGCTGGGGGGTGGGGGTGGTGGGAGACATGAGTAGGGGTCTGGTGGAGGCTGCCCCTGGTGGCTGGGGGGTGGGGGTGGTGGGAGACATGAGTGGGGGCCTGGTGGAGTGTGCCCCTGCACTGCTTGGGGGTGGGGTGGTGGGAGACATGTGTGGGGGCCTGGTGGAGGGTGCCCCTGCACTGCTTGGGGGTGGGGTGGTGGGAGACATGAGTGGGGGCCTGGTGGAGGGTGCCCCTGCAGTGCTTGGGGGTGGGGTGGTGGGAGACATGAGTGGGGGCCTGGTGGAGGGTGCCCATGCACTGCTGGGGGGTGGGGGTGCAGGGGGACATGAGTGGGGGCCTGGTGGGGGCTGCCCATGGTGGCTGGGGGGTGGTGGGAGACATTAGTGGGGGCCTGGTGGAGGGTGCCCCTGCACTGCTGGGGGGTGGGGGTGCAGGGGGACATGAGTGGGGGCCTGGTGGAGGGTGACCCTGGATGCTGGGGGGTCGGGGTGCAGGGGGACATGAGTGGGGGCCTGGTGGAGGGTGACCCTGGATGCTGGGGGGTGGGGGTGGTGGGAGACATGATTGGCGGCCTGGTGGAGGATGCCCCTGGTGGCTGGGGGGGGTGGGGGTGGTGGGAGACATGAGTGGGGGCCTGGTGGAGGCTGCCCCTGGTGGCTGGGGGGTGGGGGTGGTGGGAGACATGAGTAGGGGCCTGGTGGAGGCTGCCCCTGGTGGCTGGGGGGTGGGGGTGGTGGGAGACATGAGTGGGGGCCTGGTGGAGGGTGCCCCTGCACTGCTTGGGGGTGGGGTGGTGGGAGACATGTGTGGGGGCCTGGTGGAGGGTGCCCCTGCACTGCTTGGGGGTGGGGTGGTGGGAGACATGAGTGGGGGCCTGGTGGAGGGTGCCCCTGCACTGCTTGGGGGTGGGGTGGTGGGAGACATGAGTGGGGGCCTGGTGGAGGGTGCCCCTGCACTGCTCGGGGGTGGGGGTGGTGGGAGACATGAGTAGGGGCCTGGTGGAGGGTGCCCATGCACTGCTGGGGGTGGGGGTGCAGGGGGACATGAGTGGGGGCCTGGTGGAGGGTGCCCCTGCACTGCTTGGGGGTGGGGGTGGTGGGAGACATGAGTGGGGGCCTGGTGGAGGGTGCCCATGCACTGCTGGGGGGTGGGGGTGCAGGGGGACATGAGTGGGGGCCTGGTGGGGGCTGCCCATGGTGGCTGGGGGGTGGGGGTGGTGGGAGACATTAGTGGGGGCCTGGTGGAGGGTGCCCCTGGTGGCTGGGTGGTGGGGGTGGTGGGAGACATGAGTGGGGGCCTGGTGGAGGGTGCCCCTGGTGGCTGGGGGGTGGGGGTGGTGGGAGACATGAGTGGGGGCCTGGTGGAGGGTGCCCCTGGTGGCTGGGGGGTGGGGGTGGTGGGAGACATGAGTGGGGGCCTGGTGGAGGCTGCCCCTGCACTGCTGGGGGGTGGGGGTGGTGGGAGACATGCATTGTTGATCAGTAGTGCAAGGTGACATGTGGGTTGGCTGGGGGGCATGCCCATGGTGGATGGGCTGCCTGCGGGACATGAGCAGGGGTGCAGGGTAGTCCCCCGTGGTGTGGGCTGCCTGCAGGGTCCGTGGAGGTTGTGGAGCGTACACCTGGGAGGACCCACACGGTCAATTCACGTGTAGTACTCCCCAGAACCCCTGAAATACACATACCCTGCTGAAATCGCGTGTGGAACTTCCCGCGGAATACACGTACCCTGCTCGCACTGGGCCAATCGCATGTGGAACTTCCCGTGCACCCCTGGGATACACATACCCTGCAGAAATCGCGTGTGGAACTTCCCGCGCACCCCTGGAATACACGTACCCTGCTGAAATCACGTGTGGAACTTCCCGCGCTCCCCTGGAATACACGTACCCTGCTTGCACGGGGCCAATCGCGTGTGGAACTTCCCGCGCACCCCTGAAATACACGTACCCTGCTGGAATCGCGTGTGGAACTTCCCGCGCACCCCTGGGATACACATACCCTGCTGAAATTGCGTGTGGAACTTCCCGCGCACCCCTGGAATACACGTACCCTGCTGAAATCGCGTGTGGAACTTCCCGCGCACCCCTGGAATACACGTACCCTGCTTGCACGGGGCCAATCGCGTGTGGAACTTCCCGCGCACCCCTGGAATACACGTACCCTGCTTGCACGGGGCCAATCGCGTGAGAGACTTCACGCGAACCCCTGAAATACACGTAGCCCGCTCCCCCAGGCCCGATCGCGTGAGAAACTTCACGCGAACCCCTGAAATACACGTAGCCCGCTCCCCCAGGCCCGATCGCGTGAGAAACTTCACGCGAACCCCTGAAATACACGTAGCCCGCTCCCCCAGGCCCGATCGCGTGAGAAAGTTCACGCGAACCCCTGTAATACACGTAGCCCGCTCCCCCAGACCCGATCGCGTGTGGAACTTCCCGCGCACCCCTGAAATACACATACCTTGCTCGCACTGGGCCAATCGCGTGTGGAACTTCCCGCGCACCCCTGAAATACACGTTCCCCGCTTGGCGTTTGCTGTTTGCCAGCCCGGTGAACTGGTCCAGGGTTAGCGCAGCCCTTTGCGATGATTTAGCGATTTTGATGGCTTTTCCTTGCGCGAGGGCGTTCTTCGGGGCGTTACTGGCGCTGCTGCGGGGTCGCTGCGATTCTCTGCGCCACGGCTGGTTTGGGAGCCTAAAATCCATGAATACGCTGTGCGCGGAAATCGGTTTTAGCGCACGTGCCTGGCGCAGACAATCGCACGCGGACACTCTGCGCCAGCCGCTTGCGACACTTTTCTGCGAAATTCTATGAATTACCCTGCAAGGGTGTTTATTGAACTTTAAAAAATGTTTGAAAAACGCCTGTCTAATCCCAAATCTAAATATGGGAGCAAGCTACGACCATCAAATAATAATAACACAGTCCTAGTGGTGTCTTTGTCAAAACAAAAGGGCCTAGACTAAAAAACATATTGCCAATCCTTACCTCTAATTACAAATAGTGTGGGAAAGTGTCAAAGAAAAGATATGTCAGGATATTCAGGCCATTGGCCTCCCTTCCCCACTTTTTCAGCACGGGACAAGGTGGCACACTCGAGCTCAGCACAGTCTCTGGCTTCTCTAGCACGAGGGTGTAGTTCAAACATTAGCATCAGGGCCTTCCGTGCCCTAGTCTCTCTGCCTCTCAAAGTCTCTTCTTTCAGATAAACTGACATAACAAACAAACAACAAGTTCTTTTCCTCTCTGGATTTCACCTGCACTCAATTTCTCATGTGATTCACTATTCACCTTGGATCCCCCCCCACTGGGCTCAGATCCCCTTTAACACAATGCTTGTAGGATTTTCATGTATACAATTCATGTATCCAATTTCTCAGGAGTTCACCCCGGATCGCCTCTGGGCTCAGATCCATTTCAACACAATGTTCAATCAGTCTCCCTCTGCTGGACTCGGACCAATTTTAATTTAATTTAACACAAACTTGCTTGAACCCAAAGCTCTCAGCTGATCTCCCTTGTTCGGACTTGGACGAACTTTCATTTAGTTTATCATCAACTTTCTTTACTCTATTAACATCGAAGACTTTCGATTGTGCACAGGATTTTGCTTGACCCATTGCAGGAACACTTCAATTCACAATCCTTTGTCACACTTTTGCTTTTACCACCACTCAGTTGGATACCTTACAGCTTCGAATGAGCATGCAAGTGGTGCCGGACCACTCTGTCAAAGGTTTCTCATTTTGTTTAAAAGTATAATCACTCATCTTTTGTCCAATTTTACATACGTTGGTTATCACATGTGCTTCATACACTGTTCGCTTCAGCGTTCACCATACAATGTTGCTCCTTGCAACCTTGTCTTCAATACACATCTGTCTGGTATTAGCCTCCCAAACTCACCGGCTGCGTTGATTTCACTGTTGCTGCTTTCTTGTAGGAGCCAAGGACAGTAGCACGGCAACAGGCAATTCTACCCGCCTTGCTTATTGACAGAGGAGAGCCCCAGAGGAGAGCCCCAGGTTCCTCCAACATACAAGATTGTTCAGCCTGGTTTCCTGGTCTTATGCTTTCTATTCTTGAGACTTTGTGAAAGTAACAGTTCCTTGTTGAAAAGGTCAAGGACACTTTCCTCCTTGCAATCCCCTTCTGTTTTGCCCTTCAGTTTTGCCATCTTTCGCCATGTGTTAAACTGCCATCTTGGAACTGCTGCTTCCTCACGAGCTTTGCCTCACTCAGAGTGTGCTCTTGTGCTCCATCTTTTATCCGTGTGTGGAAATGTAGTGGAAGTCAGGTGTGTGCAATGGTCAGGCAATTGCCTGACCCTGCTTGACTATCGTATTGGGAAATGCCAGGTATACGGCTCGGGTAGCGAGCTGTCCATGAGAAAGTGTTTGTGTTGTTAAGGAGAGGGGGTTGAATTCCTAAGTATCCTAACTGGTAGGATGTTACAAATATGTCACAGGGAAGGAGAAACCATGTCTCACCATCCGGGGTCCCACTTCCACGCCGCAAAGACCCCTTACCCAGGTGATAGTCCAACACTGGTCCGCTCCAGGAACTGGATCCAAAAGCGATGGCTGTGTCTTGGCCACCTGGATGAAAGATCCCCAGGGACTAGCGGGTGAGGCACCTTTAGGTTTCTCACAGTGGTAATCAGCACACTGTTCATTTTGTTTTTGGATTTTCCCCAGGCTATGCCTTATGATCCATGATGTAAATAGATAAAAGTGGGTGGTCCATACAAAAATCTACATGGAAACATCAAAAGATTTTGAAGATATCCAAAATGATCATTGCCCTAATCGGTTCAATAGGTTAGTCTTCAGCCAAGGAGGACACATTTCGAGCTAGCTAGGCCTGAAAAGTCTGGTAAAGGTACATGGCTTGGGTGGCTCGTCGAAAAGGGCACTGGACATACACTTTATTTTTATGGCATCATGGGCATAGTCTTTATTAAAGTAAAGATATTTTTTGGCGGGGGAATTGCTACATTACCCTAAGGTCAACCTCAAATTGTGTATCAATCAGGACATTCCCCAGAGCAGTCCCCTTCAACAATCCTTATGGCAGACAGGCAATTGCTCAGGTCCAAATTCCACTATAGTGACCTGGCACAATGAGGGCATTCCCCAGAGCAGTCCCTTTCAGCAACCTTCATGGCAGACAGGCAATTGCTAAGGTCCAAATTCCACTTTAGTGACCTGACACAATCAGGACATTCCCCAGAGCAGTCCCCTTCAGCAATCCTTAACGCAGACAGGCAATTGCTCAGGTCCAAATTCCAAAATAGTGACCTGACACTATCAGGACATTCCCCAGAGCAGTCACTTTCAGCAACCTTCATGGCAGACAGGCAATTGCCAGGTCCAAATTCCACTATAGTGACCTGACACAATCAGGGCATTCCCCAGAGCAGTCCCTTTCAGCAACCTTCATGGCAGACAGGCAATTGCTCAGGTCCAAATTCCACTATAGTGACCTGACACAATCAGGACATTCCCCAGAGCAGTCCCCTTCAGCAATCCTTATGGCAGACAGTCAATTGCTGAGGTCCAAATTCCACTTTAGTGACCTGACATAGCTCCTGACAAAATTATCTGGGCATTACTTAAAGGATACCTTAAGTGTGTGTGCAAACCCATCAACAAGGCAGAACTCTTCAGTGTACCTCAACGTATTGGTGCCAAGGCCTGACCCAGACACCTCTGCTAGGACAAATCCCACATTGAGAAAGCGATGCTCTTGGTCATGGAACAAAATAAGGCTGTGAGAAATATGTGAATGGACTGTATGCCCCCGTTTTATGTAGTGCAACTTACATATTTTGCTGTTTGCACTGCATATTTGCATATCCCATTTCTTTGTTTAATTCATGTATTTGCTCATAGCATTATTACGAATGAATACAGTTAACAAATGTATAGTGTAACAGCAGTTATGGCACCATTTCCTTTTCTGTTAATGTGTGACAAAACACAAAACACACAAATAAATGTTAACAAGAGTATTATTGTGGAGGCAAGAGCAGAAATGCAGCACAGTGTGGAAAAGTGTATGTAGTGCAGGGTTCAGAAGACTGTATGCAGTGAAAGTTGTTATACGTTAGTCAAGCCAAGAGGTTGATGAAGGGTCTGAGAAGGGTTGCAACTGTTTGTGAATGAGGTTGAGAGTGGGGGGGAAGGTTGACAGTGGTCAGTGGTCCAGCCACTGATCATGGGATTCAATGGTTAAGTAGGCGAGGGGTACAGGTGAGGAATGTTGATGGCTGCCACACTACCAGCCACTGGTCAGGAGGACAACTGTGGAGAGATTAGGGCAAGAAAAGGGGGATACAGAGAGGGCATGTGTTCTGCCTTTGCAACCATAAGAATGAGTTTATTTTAGACTTGCTAAAATGGCTGCAATCACCCTCGCAACATACAAGCACAAACAGGATTGTGGTGCTCAAGAGATTTATAAGGGCTATCTTGCTGTCACATCCAACAAAGTTAGCTTGCTTGCACCAGTACCCACACTGCTCAAAGGTGACACATGTTTGCATGGTATGGGGACATCTCAGATGGGTAGTGCTTGTTTTTAATAATGAGCTGCTCATCCCGTGATAACATTGTTTCCAGTGTATAATCCACCAACAGGGTATGTGCCGTGGTGCAGTAAGGAGTTGGGCAAAGAGGTGGCATGTTTCAATACAGTTTTATTTAGAATAAAAGCAAATGACCTATCTCTCCCTATCCTATTTCTATACAGTTAGTCCTACCTAAACAAATATCAACTTGGGTGCTCATCATCAGGATGTTTGTCTAAATAGAAAAACAGCTGTCCTCTTTCCAAAAACCTACTCCAACACTACCACTAATAAACAAAAGGGTTCAGCATCCAAATGAAAATAGAATCAGGAGAATGACTCCCTTCTCGTGGTAAACTGGCTCATTCTAGAATGCTTTTCCAACAGTATTTTGCACTAGCTTCTGATTCAACAAAGAGCGTGTGGTCAGGAGAATGACTCCCTTCCCTGACCCGTCTTGCACAGCCTTGAGGGCTGTCCTGGGATAGTCGTTGGTAGTAGTTCTCACATGTCTCTTCAGTTCTTCCCAAGGACTCGTGAACGCTCAATTTACAGTTCCAGCAATTCTTGCCTGTTTTATGACATTCTGAAGATAACCTGCAGACAGCTCCTGTTGTCTAGTATTCTCTTTAATCCCCCTTGGATTGTCACTGTAATAAGAGAGATTCCTCCCAATGCACTCTTGACTCTTAGATCTTTGGATATCACTACTGTGACGATGGAGATAACTCCTGAGTTTTCCTTGGGTATCACTACTTTGATGAGGGAGATTATTCCCAAAGTTCTCTTGACTCTTGGTTCTCTTGGTATCACTAGTGTGATGAGGGAGGCTCTCTTCGGGGTGTTACTGGCGCTGCTGCGGGGTCGCTGCGATTCTCTGCGCCACGGCTGGTTTGGGAGCCTAAAATCCATGAATACGCTGTGCGCGGAAATCGGTTTTAGCGCACGTGCCTGGCGCAGACAATCGCACGCGGAAACTCTGCGCCAGCCGCTTGCGACACTTTTCTGCGAAATTCTATGAATTACCCTGCAAGGGTGTTTATTGAACTTTAAAAAATGTTTGAAAAACGCCTGTCTAATCCCAAATCTAAATATGGGAGCAAGCTACGACCATCAAATAATAATAACGCAGTCCTAGTGGTGTCTTTGTCAAAATAAAGGGCCTAGACTAAAAAACATATTGCCAATCCTTACCTCTAATTACAAATAGTGTGGGAAAGTGTCAAAGAAAAGATATGTCAGGATATTCAGGCCATTGGCCTCCCTTCCCCACTTTTTCAGCACGGGACAAGGTGGCACACTCGAGCTCAGCACAGTCTCTGGCTTCTCTAGCACGAGGGTGTAGTTCAAACATTAGCATCAGGGCCTTCCGTGCCCTAGTCTCTCTGCCTCTCAAAGTCTCTTCTTTCAGATAAACTGACATGACAAACAAACAACACGTTCTTTTCCTCTCTGGATTTCACCTGCACTCAATTTCTCATGTGATTCACTATTCACCTTGGATCCCCCCCCACTGGGCTCAGATCCCCTTAAACACAATGCTTGTAGGATTTTCATGTATACAATTCATGTATCCAATTTCTCAGGAGTTCACCCCGGATCGCCTCTGGGCTCAGATCCATTTCAACACAATGTTCAATCAGTCTCCCTCTGCTGGACTCGGACCAATTTTAATTTAATTTAACACAAACTTGCTTGAACCCAAAGCTCTCAGCTGATCTCCCTTGTTCGGACTTGGACGAACTTTCATTTAGTTTATCATCAACTTTCTTTACTCTATTAACATCGAAGACTTTCGATTGTGCACAGGATTTTGCTTGACCCATTGCAGGAACACTTCAATTCACAATCCTTTGTCACACTTTTGCTTTTACCACCACTCAGTTGGATACCTTACAGCTTCGAATGAGCATGCAAGTGGTGCCGGACCACTCTGTCAAAGGTTTCTCATTTTGTTTAAAAGTATAATCACTCATCTGTTGTCCAATTTTACATACGTTGGTTATCACATGTGCTTCATACACTGTTCGCTTCAGCGTTCAGCATACAATGTTGCTCCTTGCAACCTTGTCTTCAATACACATCTGTCTGGTATTAGCCTCCCAAACTCACCGGCTGCGTTGATTTCACTGTTGCTGTTTTCTTGTAGGAGCCAAGGACAGTAGCACGGCAACAGGCAATTCTACCCGCCTTGCTTATTGACAGAGGAGAGCCCCAGAGGAGAGCCCCAGGTTCCTCCAACATACAAGATTGTTCAGCCTGGTTTCCTGGTCTTATGCTTTCTATTCTTGAGACTTTGTGAAAGTAACAGTTCCTTGTTGAAAAGGTCAAGGACACTTTCCTCCTTGCAATCCCCTTCTGTTTTGCCCTTCAGTTTTGCCATCTTTCGCCATGTGTTAAACTGCCATCTTGGAACTGCTGCTTCCTCACGAGCTTTGCCTCACTCAGAGTGTGCTCTTGTGCTCCATCTTTTATCCGTGTGTGGAAATGTAGTGGAAGTCAGGTGTGTGCAATGGTCAGGCAATTGCCTGACCCTGCTTGACTATCGTATTGGGAAATGCCAGGTATACGGCTCGGGTAGCGAGCTGTCCATGAGAAAGTGTTTGTGTTGTTAAGGAGAGGGGGTTGAATTCCTAAGTATCCTAACTGGTAGGATGTTACAAATATGTCACAGGGAAGGAGAAACCATGTCTCACCATCCGGGGTCCCACTTCCACGCCGCAAAGACCCCTTACCCAGGTGATAGTCCAACACTGGTCCGCTCCAGGAACTGGATCCAAAAGCGATGGCTGTGTCATGGCCACCTGGATGAAAGATCCCCAGGGACTAGCGGGTGAGGCACCTTTAGGTTTCTCACAGTGGTAATCAGCACACTGTTCATTTTGTTTTTGGATTTTCCCCAGGCTATGCCTTATGATCCATGATATAAATAGATAAAAGTGGGTGGTCCATACAAAAATCTACATGGAAACATCAAAAGATTTTGAAGATATCCTAAATGATCATTGCCCTAATCGGTTCAATAGGTTAGTCTTCAGCCAAGGAGGACACATTTCGAGCTAGCTAGGCCTGAAAAGTCTGGTAAAGGTACATGGCTTGGGTGGCTCGTCGAAAAGGGCACTGGACATACACTTTATTTTTATGGCATCATGGGCATAGTCTTTATTAAAGTAAAGATATTTTTTGGCGGGGGAATTGCTACATGTGAGCCAGCATTACCCTAAGGTCAACCTCAAATTGTGTATCAATCAGGACATTCCCCAGAGCAGTCCCCTTCAACAATCCTTATGGCAGACAGGCAATTGCTCAGGTCCAAATTCCACTATAGTGACCTGGCACAATGAGGGCATTCCCCAGAGCAGTCCCTTTCAGCAACCTTCATGGCAGACAGGCAATTGCTCAGGTCCAAATTCCACTTTAGTGACCTGACACAATAAGGACATTCCCCAGAGCAGTCCCCTTCAGCAATCCTTATGGCAGACAGGCAATTGCTCTGGTCCAAATTCCAAAATAGTGACCTGACACTATCAGGACATTCCCCAGAGCAGTCACTTTCAGCAACCTTCATGGCAGACAGGCAATTGCCAGGTCCAAATTCCACTATAGTGACCTGACACAATCAGGGCATTCCCCAGAGCAGTCCCTTTCAGCAACCTTCATGGCAGACAGGCAATTGCTCAGGTCCAAATTCCACTATATATTGACCTGACACAATCAGGACATTCCCCAGAGCAGTCCCCTTCAGCAATCCTTATGGCAGACAGTCAATTGCTCAGGTCCAAATTCCACTTTAGTGACCTGACATAGCTCCTGACAAAATTATCTGGGCATTACTTAAAGGATACCTTAAGTGTGTGTGCAAACCCATCAACAAGGCAGAACTCTTCAGTGTACCTCAACGTATTGGTGCCAAGGCCTGACCCAGACACCTCTGCTAGGACAAATCCCACATTGAGAAAGCGATGCTCTTGGTCATGGAACAAAATAAGGCTGTGAGAAATATGTGAATGGACTGTATGCCCCCGTTTTATGTAGTGCAACTTACATATTTTGCTGTTTGCACTGCATATTTGCATATCCCATTTCTTTGTTTAATTCATGTATTTGCTCATAGCATTATTACGAATGAATACAGTTAACAAATGTATAGTGTAACAGCAGTTATGGCACCATTTCCTTTTCTGTTAATGTGTGACAAAACACAAAACACACAAATAAATGTTAACAAGAGTATTATTGTGGAGGCAAGAGCAGAAATGCAGCACAGTGTGGAAAAGTGTATGTAGTGCAGGGTTCAGAAGACTGTATGCAGTGAAAGTTGTTATACGTTAGTCAAGCCAAGAGGTTGATGAAGGGTCTGAGAAGGGTTGCAACTGTTTGTGAATGAGGTTGAGAGTGGGGGGGAAGGTTGACAGTGGTCAGTGGTCCAGCCACTGATCATGGGATTCAATGGTTAAGTAGGCGAGGGGTACAGGTGAGGAATGTTGATGGCTGCCACACTACCAGCCACTGGTCAGGAGGACAACTGTGGAGAGATTAGGGCAAGAAAAGGGGGATACAGAGAGGGCATGTGTTCTGCCTTTGCAACCATAAGAATGAGTTTATTTTAGACTTGCTAAAATGGCTGCAATCACCCTCGCAACATACAAGCACAAACAGGATTGTGGTGCTCAAGAGATTTGTAAGGGCTATCTTGCTGTCACATCCAACAAAGTTAGCTTGCTTGCACCAGTACCCACACTGCTCAAAGGTGACACATGTTTGCATGGTATGGGGACATCTCAGATGGGTAGTGCTTGTTTTTAATAATGAGCTGCTCATCCCGTGATAACATTGTTTCCAGTGTATAATCCACCAAAAGGGGATGTTTGTCTAAATAGAAAAACAGCTGCCCTCTTTCCAAAAACCTACTCCAACACTACCACTAATCAACAAAAGGGTTCAGCATCCAAATGAAAATAGAATCAGGAGAATGACTCCCTTCTCGTGGTAAACTGGCTCATTCTAGAATGCTTTTCCAACAGTATTTTGCACTAGCTTCTGATTCAACAAAGAGCGTGTGGTCAGGAGAATGACTCCCTTCCCTGACCCGTCTTGCACAGCCTTGAGGGCTCTCCTGGGATAGTCGTTGGTAGTAGTTCTCACATGTCTCTTCAGTTCTTCCCAAGGACTCGTGAACGCTCGATTTACAGTTCCAGCAATTCTTGCCTGTTTTATGACATTCTGAAGATAACCTGCAGACAGCTCCTGTTGTCTAGTATTCTCTTTAATCCCCCTTGGATTGTCACTGTAATAAGAGAGATTCCTCCCAATGCACTCTTGACTCTTAGATCTTTGGATATCCCTACTGTGACGATGGAGATAACTCCTGAGTTTTCCTTGGGTATCACTACTTTGATGAGGGAGATTATTCCCAAAGTTCTCTTGACTCTTGGTTCTCTGGGTATCACTAGTGTGATGAGGGAGGCTCTCTTGAGTCTCACGCTGACCCAAACCCCTACCTAGTCTCCCACTGTTCCCGTTACCTGTATCATGTCGGGCCTGCGTTGCTGGCTCTTCCTGGGGAGGTGGGCTGAGCCACGTTGCTTCAGTGCTTCCATCACTCCGCTCACCACTTCGTCCTTGTGACTCTGCTGAGACCTGGGCCACATGGCTCTGGTGCAGTTGCAGGACCACACAGTCCACCAGTCCTCCACCAACCGTTCTTAGATGTCCGCACCAATCGGGTATCAGCAATCTCACAGCTTTGTGTTCCCGGGTTATAACTGCCCGGGCCGGGCTGGCTTCATGCTGGTTGTCCTCCCAATTTCCCAGTCCTTTCTTGATCTTTATTTCCTGTGGCTGGATCCTCCCCATTGTAAGGTTAAAGTCCTGTACTGTTGTTGAGATAATCTTCAAACCTCATTTGAGGCCAACTCTTCTCAGTACTGCGGTAAGGCAACGTGTTATTACACTGCAGGTTTCTTTGGCTCATCTTCATCTGTTTCATATTACTTTATGGATCAAAGCTGGTAGAGACACTACCATAATAGACAGTACTGTTATCAGGGATTTCTGACAGGGATTTGGTCCCAAGGGAAAAGTAGTTAGGGAGTTCCTTTCCCCATGGGGTCAGTCTCTCCCTGTGAGGTCCCGCATTCCACTCCCACTAGGGGGCCTATTGGGTAGAGGCCTCACATCTATAGCCTCACAGGGAAGGGCTCCCCCATGGCGAGAAGTGACGAGATCCTGTGAATCGCCACAGTACCAAGACTCTTCTTCCTATGATTCATGGAGAAGGGCCAAGGGTACATGGCATAGTGGGCATGAAATTGGATAGAGAAGTGGAAGTTGGTGATGTCAACAGAGGTGGATAGAAGAGGGGAAGGTTGCAGTCTGGCTAAAGAGTTTGCTATGGGGCAATGAGCTGTTGTGTGTGGCTGGGTGAGGAAAAGGCTAGGATACCTGAGTGGGGTGGTTGAGGAAAAGGTGGATGTTCCTAAATGTGGTTTGTGATGAGATTGCAAGGGTTATCTTTGTTTGGGTAGGTGAGGGGAAGGCGAGGGGTACCTGTGCAGAGGCAGGCGAGGAGCAGGCAAGTGTTAGCAATGGGTAGGAGCAGTGGAGGCAATCTAGTGGAGTATGTCAATAGGCAGTACAGTCTGTGTTCTTTGTGCTTTTAGGCATAGTGTCAGGTCTGGTGCAGTCCCCAATAAATCCTCAATCGCTTGCTTCTAATCAACAAATGAAGGTTAAAATGTGGGAGCAGGTACCCCCTGGCTTTCCATCAGCCTGTCCAAAGTCTCCATGAGTCTGTTTACACTATGGACAAAATATTGCAAAATCCTCATGTACTCTGACAGCTTGTTCATCACCCACCACACACAGAGTGATGCATATAGGCAGCAGCAACAGAGGGGGTTTGATCAACTCAGCAGTGTTCTTTCCTCAGGCAGTACCTGGCTGGCCACTTCTTAGGGCTTTGGTGGGCTGTGGCCTTCCTGGCACTTGAGGTTCCCTCATGTCTCCTGACACTATGGTGCTGTCCAGGGATGTCAATTTACCAAAAAATCCCAGGGGTTGCAGAGGTGAAATCACATACTAGATGATATGACATGAAGTGACACCAAGTGACCTGTGACAGAGACAATATCACAGGAAGTGATGGCATACGAGCTCAACAAAAACGACAATAAGTATGCTTAGTAAAATAATGAAGTGGACACAACTCTGTGCTGTCTCAATATGTGATGAGTGCAGTTATGATATAACGGGGGCACACCTAGCAGAGCCATCACAGGCTAGGAAAATTGCATTCTTATGGCAACACTGACTCATATGGTTAGCCTTCCATGCCAGATACAGCCATAATATGCTAAATACTGTCTCGTGTACCGGGCACACCTAGACAATGCTAAGTGCAACCTCATTTATACAAAAAAGGTACAGTGAGCAAAAAGTGTGTGCTGCAAACTCTCATCTCAGAACAGGTTATCATGCTGTGTTCTTTCTGGAGAGGAGTGCCTGCTACCTTTTTTGAAATACGTGCAACCTCATTTACCGTATAGTACATCTTATACCAGGTTAAGCTTTATACGCCATGTACAGTCCTCATAAAGTAGCTACAGCCTTACATGCCAAAGTGCACTGAGCATTGCCAAGTACATGTTCAATCACTCAAGTACTGCCATTTTACGCTAGGTAAAACCTGGAATGCTATATACATAATTCAGCATACTTGGGTGTTTTTAATAGTGAAAACTTATCTGAATCGATTTCGGCGATCTCAGTTTGTGATCTTAAGGAAAATTATGCCATGTGAAGTAAATTAATTTGCCTTGGATCAGAAGCAATGGTCAAGTGTAGCAAATGGGACTTGCCATCTACTGTGTAAATTGAAGTCAATGAACTAGGCAGATCTTAAACCATCTCATCTTTCATTTTAAACCAGCATAAAAAAGTGCCTCATTTACAGTTGGGAAGATATTTGTTTGTGAATTACCACCATCAGCAGCTACCACCTCCAAAAGTGGTATTTTACTGCCCAATTTAGGTTGACCCACAGATATAGGTGGTCCTTCTGCAAGGAAACCGTTAAATGTATTCTTCCCAACTTGTTTTAGCAATTTCCACATTCACTGAGAAGGTCAGACATGGTGAATGCACAATTGTGGTTCATATATTGTACAACAAGCAGTTTAACAATTCGAAAGTGCTTATCTGAAAGGATAGCCTAACTAGCAAACAATAACATACCATGTTATTTCTTTAACATATCCTTACATTTTATTACTCACATGTAGTGAACATTCTCAATAAAAAAAATCATAAAAAATGATCATATCACATAAAACAATTACAAAAGTCAAAAAGCAACACAAGTATATTTGTATAGGTGGGTCCGAATGGTACGATTATTCTAAGGTCAATGACAGTGTCAACAATTCACACTCGGATCCTTAAGCCACAGAAGAATCTGGCTGTTTCATATTCATTGATGTATTCAATAGGTTCCCAACTTGCAGTTTCTGTGCCTTAGACACACAGAATGTAGGACATTCTTCAGGGGTATAAAATGTTTTGTGTCGACTGTATTCAAAAAAAGCTTCTAACATTGCGGTTTACCCTGCAGGTCAAAAAAGAAGGCACTAATTAGTAACGCATCTCTGTAAATAGGCCATTTTAATTTAACCATTTAATAACCCTGACCCCCAAGGGTGCACAGTATATTATTAATCACATACCTCTCTGTCTCGTGGGATAATTGTCCCGGAGTCTCTTAAACCTTTAACTTGGTTTATAAATGGCAGGTTCCAATTGATTGCAGAAATATTGTCTTTGTTTTCCTCTAGCTCCCAACCTAGTGCATAATAGATAATCAGACTTAGATGTTTCTAATATCAAAAATGTCACCCTAACTCACTTAATAGAAAACATGAGAAAGGGAGAAGTCTTACCCAATATTGGCTGGTTCTTCAATTGTCCGCTTATTGTAGAACACCTACTGGGTGTTACTGGTCTAAAGACACCCAAAATAGTTCAGGAATAATGCTTGTTGTTTTCAGCAAATAAAACAAACAAGCTACAACATTTGTCAGCTACGGAGGTATATAGAGGTACCCCATTCCTAACGTGGATGTCCAGAATCCCACCTACTTGCATATGAAAATGGTTTTCTCCACTCTACTCTTCTAATCCTCCCAGTGGAGTAGTGTGCAGTACATGCAAAACCACTCTTCTTAAGGTCTATCCAGCCTGATACAAAACTCAAAAAGAAAAAAAGACAAAGAGCCCCCACCTCTAGGTTAAATAATTGAATAAGCATTCACTCTGTCTTATGGCCCCTATTTAAAAAAA
Organism: Ambystoma mexicanum; assembly: GCF_040938575.1. NCBI lineage: Eukaryota > Metazoa > Chordata > Amphibia > Caudata > Ambystomatidae > Ambystoma > Ambystoma mexicanum. The sequence continues at coordinate 61,149,310 of NC_090925.1, read as the reverse complement.
GGCCTCTGAATATTCACATGGGCTTTCCTTTAGTTGTAAGCCACACCGTCTTTAAATGGAACTCCTTCTGTTTACCAGCATGAAAATGCTGCGAATGTAAATTCGGCACTTTTTATGACGTCACCACGTTATCGCATAATGACATCATTGTGTATGCGTCATGATGTCATCGCGTATGCGTAAAAAAAAAGTCAGAAAATGTGTGGCACAACGGCAGAGTAATACTTTCATTTTTGTACCCTGGAATTAAAGTCCCAAGTGTATAATAACCCTGAGGGACATCGGAAAAGGGCAAATATCCTCCTAAGTGTCTAGATGCTCTTTTGAAATAAGCCTGCTTAATTTTATTGAGTTACATATGATGTTGGATGCCGGAGAATCCTAGTCTACTATTCACATGCAATATTCATAATGGCCTCAATTCCATATCGGTCTTCACAGGATGCTAAAAGGAAAAGGACTCCTTAGAATGGGTAGCAGCCTATATTTTATGAAGGATACACCTCACTGGCAGTACTCAATGTTACCAATAATTGTATTTGGAACGTTCCAGGAGACTCAAAGAGGTTGGTTAAACAGGTATTTAGTCTTAGGGGATAGTCAAAGTTTCAATACATAGCGCAGGTGTTATCTCATGGAGCATCTACATATAGAACACATATAGCATCTCTGGTGTGGAAACCATTGGTCTCTACTAATGTATACATACACACATATCACTACCACCACTTGATCAAATGTATCCCTTATGATGTAATCCCAGGGTATGTGGAGTCATCAACACCCTGTAATGCTTTATACAACAACTATGCGTGGACTCAAAACAGATGGGAACTGTTCACTATTCCAACAGAAACTTCATAATGGTTGCAGTTCAGTTTCTATTGCCCAAGAATGATCCAGCACCTCAACGTTGTTTTATGGGTTGTGCCATTCCACATTTTCGTTAAGGCCTTGGATATGGCTTTTTGTCAAAAAAATCAAGTTTGTTCCAAATGTAACCATTTTTTATTTGTGAATGACCTTTAATATGTTTAAGTATCACCCATTCGAAATCATTACAACCATGTTTTTTTTCCCAAAAATGTTTTACAAGGGGAAACTGTTCTACTTTGTTTTTTATACAACTTTTGTGCTCAATCATCCTTGTGTTACATTCTTTGTTAGTCTTGCCTATATCGATCTTCCTGCAAGGGCACTTGATTAGGTACATTACATTACTGGTATTGCAGTTTGTCTTTTCACCGAGTTTCCACATTTTATCCGAACCCAAATCTACATTCTGAGTTTTAGTCGTTTGGGTGCACATTGCACAATTGCCACACGGATAGTGACCTAAATCCAGGGGAAGACCCCATAGGTTAGTCTGTTTTTGTTTTCTCTTTTTGTTGACTATATCATTTCTCATGACTAGATTTCATCATACAGTGGTACTCTTCTTGAATGCTACAAGTGGTCTACCTGCTTATTTTCTCTTGATATTTTTCCAATTTCTATTGATGCTTCTTTTGATTTTGTATGATAGATTACTAAATGTGTTCACAAACACAAGAGGTGTCTCTTTTGTCTTATTGTCTCCTTGTATGTGTTTGTCCAGTAAGGCTTCGCAATTATTATTAAACGCTCTTTTAGCTGCTTGTTTGAACATGGGTGCAGGGTACCCTCGATGTACCAATTTATCATTAAGATTATTCGCTCCTCTTTCATAGGATTTGTTGGTACTGCTGTTCTTTTTCAAAGGCCAAAAATTGCCCAAATGGCAACTTTTTTTTCACATGCTGGGCATGGTGGCTGCTAAAGTGCAGTAATGCCTTCTTGTCGGTATCTTTAGTATATGACCTTACCAACAAACTTCCTTGTTCATGATATATACAAATTTCTAAATGGTGTACTTGTTCATTTCTGGTGTTCCTAGTCAATTTCTAATACCTATCCTGTTGGTTCAACCACTTGACAAAAGCTGGGGCTTCTTCCTCATTCCCTTTCCAGATAACGAAAACATCATCTATATAGCGTAGCCAACAGATTATATTGTCTTGAAATGGGTTCAAATTGGTGTACACTACTGTTTCCTCGAACATATTGAAATATAGATTGGCCACATTGAGAGCCATGGCTGCCCCCATTGCTGTACCCTCAATCTGTTTATAGAATTGACCCATGAACTGAAAAAAAGTTTTTGGTAAATGCCATTTCAGTGCACCATTTTATGAAGGAATTAGATACAGGATGCTGATCTTTTCTCATAAGTAGAGTCTCCTCCACAACCGCTAACGTTGCTAGTTGGGTTATATTGGTATAGAGGGCTTGGATATCTAAGCACATCAATAGATCTTTATTTGGGTTGAATGGATTGCCTTCAATCCTATTGATGGCATCCGTGGTATCTTTTATGCAACTTTTCATATTGGGAATAAAGGGTCTCAAGTAGCAGTCCACAAATATGGAAAGTGGCTCCAACAAAGAGTTAACACCAAGACAATGGGTCTCCCAGGGGGTTTTGTCAGGTTCTTGTGTATCTTAGGGAGAATGTAGAATACAGGTATTCTACCATTCTCTCTGATCAAGTACTCTCCTTCTTGTTTACTAATCATATGGAGGTCAACTGCTCTAGTCACTTTCTCCTTGATTATGAGGATGAAGTCGTTACTGGGGTCTTTGTCTATTTTCTGATATTGAGATCCATCAGATAGAAGGTTCACACATTCCTCAATATAATCAGTTCTGTTTGATATTACTATGGCACCGCCTTTATCAGCTTGGGGAATTATGATCTTTTCATTGGTGCCTAGATGTTTCAAAATAATTTGTTCTGATTTACTGAGGTTTGAGTGATGTGGAATCCCTTTGGGTTCTAAAATGTTTACCTCTTCCATTACTTTCTCTCAAAGACCAAAGATTCTGGGGAATAAGTACTAGAGGGAGCACAAAACGTGTAAGGATTTCTGAGAGCACTACAATTTTCCCCTTTCTTAAAAGGGCTGTTGTCAAAAAGAATCCCTGAGGTGTACCCTGAATTCCACCCTAAATTCAAAGGGGTTGTGGTACTTGGATATCACAAAATTGAGTCCCTTATTGAGCACATCTTCTTCTTCATTGGATAAGTGGACAGCAGAGAGATTTACTACCAGCCCCTGTGGCTCCGTGTCTGGATCCGTTCTGGTGCCCATTGTCTCTGATTGCCGCCCCTTCCTAGAAAAGACTAACGTTGATTCTGTCTTCTTCTGTTGTTACCTCTAGGTCCTCTCCCTTGATTCATGTGTGTGTCTCCACCCGTACTCTGGGCATTAGCTCCTTGCTCGTTGTATTCCTCATACTCAGTGGAGCCCCCATCGCTAGAGCTATATGAGGTGTTACGAAAAAAAACTCACTCTGCGGTTTTGCTTTGAATTGGGGCTTGATTCTCCAAATTTATAGTCTTTACTGATGTACCCAAAGGCTTTCTCATGTGTGAAATTTTGTATATCTTTTTTCATTCTTTTCACACGTTCTGAGATTGTTTCTGTTTGAAAATCCTGCATTTCTTTTAAATGTTTCTCTAGGCCCTTTTTGATTTCTTTGATGTCACACAAATTCTTCATTCAATCTTTTTAGCTGTTTCTTTGATTAGTATCAGCCAATCACGGCCACATTTGTTAGCAATATAGCTCCATTTTCAACTCTGGATTATCTAGAAATAGTCTGGGTTCATTCCTGACAGTCAGACCTTGGGGTAATGCTTGGTTTTTGACATATTCCAGCATAATGATAGTGTGAAACTCAGTGCGAATAAATCTTTTCCTCATTTGCACGAGTTCATCCCATTGGTCATCTTTACTAAGAGCATCCAAATCTTTATTCAAGCCCACAATGGGCAATGATTCCATAAGTTAGCGTACATATTCATCATTGTACGCTAAACATTTGTCTGAAGCCATAGTTGATGCTCCCTGTTGTCTGATACCGTTTTGCACTAGCAATGGGGGGAGGACGTGTAAATAACCACGTGTGCCACCAATACCCTATTGATCTCTGAAAACACTATTCTTAAAACGGCTTGATCTGCAGATACCACAATTATACATCTTGTTAATGCACATAATCGTCAATTATGACCATTTTATGCACTACATGAGTACGGTCGTGAGAGGGGGGTGGCATCAGAGATGTCCACCTTCCCCCCCTTTATCATGGCCCATTGCATAAGCGTTCTTACTTTTTTATTGGAAAGCACCTGTGCTTCCCTTCTGTACAGTAAAAAATGAAAATTTTTGCGCATTTGTAATGTTTACCCCTAGCACTGAGGTAGAGTGGAAAATATGGAGATTGTCAGCAGAATGTACACCTGGAACACCACTGGCAGTATTCTCATCAATGGTATACCACTAGTGGTATTTCACTAAACCCTGAATTAGGCAGACATTCAAATTGGCAGTATTTGTGTAATACCACCAATTTTACGGTTACCACCAACTCTAAATGAGGCGCTAATGGCCTCATTACAAGTTTGGTGGTGTTCTGATGGTAAATCTGCCAGAATACAACCAAACAGAATTACTGTTACCGCCACTTGGTCTGACCGAATTACAAGTGGTGGTGTGGCAGTGTTAGTTCCCATTCATGAGGATTTGGGCAGAATTACCACTAGTGGTAATTCCACAGAATTCTGGCAGTAAGGCGGCAAAATTACCCCCAACATTTTGCTGGAGTTTTTTCCACTGCCGTACCACCAAAGTTGTAGTTCAGCTGTACTGTAATGCAGTGGTGGCAGTTACCACTGCATTCCTGCTGTTTTTACCCGCAAAGCCTTACCTGTAATGAGGCCCACAGTTGTTTGTGTTTAATAGCACTGATTTGTGAACGGAAGTCATAAACAACATTTTAAATTAATTGGAAAATATAAAAGCACATTTATGTTGGGTACAATGGGTATGGTTTGTGTTGATGGAACGCCGAGTTATTCCCATCCATTTCTCCATATTGCATAAATTGTTAATTTCCAAATGTACAGAATGACATTGCAATATGGCTTTTCACAATTCACAATGATGTGTCACACATAAGATATAAAAGACTGCACTTAAGCAAACTATAAACAGAGAAAATGTTACATAGGAATAGAGTTACTCACACAATAATAAGTCTGATGACGCCATGGTAATTGCTATTCTGGAAAATGTTTAATGACCTTGTGCAACTGGATTATGGATACACTCATACAGCAATTACTTGTGACTGTCGCTTTCATTGTACAAGCAGTCATCATTTGGAACATGTAAGTGGGACTACACATACTTATGGTCTCTTTACATGTTTGGCGGTATTCTGGTGGTAAATCTGCCAGAATACAGGCAAATGGAATGACTGTTACCGCCACTTGGCCCAGCTGTTGTAACACAAGATTGCAATTGGTGGTAGGCTGCCATTCATTGGAGTTCATTTGATTCCATTCGGTATTTCGGATGAATTACTGCTGGTGGTAATTTTTGCTGATTTTGGTGATTTTATGGGGTAAAGACACAGATTTAACTCCTGCTTTTTGCTGAAGGTGAATCCTTCACTTCACTGCCTAACTTGTAGTACGGTGGGGCGGTAATACAGGAGTAACAGAGTTACCATTCTGTTAATGTCACTTTTTACCGCAGCGCTGTACTCATAATGAGCCCCTTAGTGTGCCAAAACCAAAGTGATTTATTTCAGGCCATCAGTGATTGTTACTCAGCAATAAATCACTCTTGGACCTCTGACTGTGAGGGCCAGTGAGTCAGGGGTTGGAGAGGCAGTGCCAGGGGTCCCAAGAAGATTGCCAGCAGTAGCAGTTGGTACCCATAGCTAAAATAATTAACATCAAACAATTTTTTTTCAATGAATGCAGAATGAACAAAGAAGATACTGGGGTAAGTTATAGAAGAAAGGGAGAGAGCATAGTGCCTTGATCATACAATGCTTAACAATTTCAATGCTCTAAATTAAATCATCTGTGTGGACTTTGGGGCCTTTGTATGGCAATTTATGGGGTGCATTGGTTCCAGGTCCCTTTTCTGCTTGGGGCTCAGTAGAATTTGTCACGCATTTCCCCTGTAACCTCACACTGAGGTGAGACTTTTTCTGCAAATTGTCCTCGATAATCTCTCTCTATCTCTTTAATGAGTGCATGGAGTGTGTGAACGTATGTGAACTGGCTGGACTACGTTGGCCAAGAGATAACTTCATCCAGATAAAGTGACAGTTCTACGCTGCATTTTTAATGTATACATAACTTACCTCTCCAAAATACGGTGACACTCCAAAAACACTCCAGGGCCACAGTATCTCCTCTATGAAACATTATTCATGGTAAACAGAGAAGAAAGAAAACACTGGCGCGTTTCACACAACAACTGGCTTCGTCAAGATTACAAAGTGAATGAAAATAACCTCCAGTGTACGTCATCAAATTTCCAGCGCATGATATACAGATGTTTCTGATGTAAAACCAAATGACATGAATTGAATTACATGGACACTCTGGGATACACGATATGCAATTTATTTTTGGGAGAAGAGCACAAGCAGAGTACTATCTGCCCTCCCCTGCATCCAGCAGCCCATAAGCACACTGAGGTGCCTGGGACTGTAAAGATGGCTGCCGCCGCGCTTGAGAAGAAGAGCCTCAGCTGTGAGGCTCTGCCAAGCCTCCCCTGCCATTGGATGCCAGATGTAACAAATGGAAGGGCGCCATCTAGCTGGCTGGAGCAGCCGCCCCGGTGCGAAGGCCAGGAGTTAAGGCCTTACTCTGTCTCTGCCAGTGCATTTGGAGTAGAGCACCAGCAGAGTAGTATCTGCCCTCCCCTGCATCCAGCAGCCCATAAGCACACCGAGGTTCCTGGGGCTGTAAAGATGGCGCCGCCATGCTTGAGAAGAAGAGCTTCAGCTGTGAGGCTCTGCCAAGCCTCCCCTGCCATTGAATGCCAGATGTAACAAATGGAAGGGCGCCATCTAAGTGACCGACGCTGCCGGCCCGTAGCGAAGGCCAGGAGTTAAGGCCTTGCTCTGTCTCTACCGGGGCATTTGGAGAAGAGCACCAGCAGAGTACTGTCTTCCCTCCCCTGCATCCAGAGTACTGTCTTACCTCCCCTGCATCCAGCAGCCCATAAGCACATTGAGGTACGTGGGGCTGTAAAGATGGCTGCCGCCATGCTTGAGAAGAAGAGCGTCAGCTGTGAGGCTCTGCCAGATGCAACAAATGGAAGGGCACCATCTAAGTGACTGGCACAGCCGGCCCGGAGCGAAGGCCAGGAGTTAAGGCCTTGCTCTGTCTCTGCCAGTGCATTTGGAGACGAGCACCAGCAGAGTACAAGCTGCCATCCCCTCTATCCAGCAGCTCATAAAACGCCTTGAAACACTTGTGTATAGGCGCGTTATAAATTCCATATCATATCCTAGCATATCATAGGTACACTGAGGTGCCTGGGGCTGTAAAGATGGTCGCTGATGTGCTTGAAAAGAAGAGCTTCCACTGTGAGGCTTTGCTGAGCCTCCCCTGCCATTGGTTGGCAGATGGAACAAATGGAAGAGTGTCATCAAGCTGGCTAGTGCAGCTGGCCTGGAGTGAAATCCAGGAGTCAAAGTCTTGTGCCGTCTCTGCCGGTTTCCACCGGATCTGGTAACAAACTGATGCCGCGTTAGATCTACCAACCGAGATGGTAGTATGCCTACTTAGACCAGCTCGGAAGCTAAGCAAAGTGACACATTGAAGCTGTGCGCTCACACATGCCCACATCAGTAGAAGCAGTCCCTTCCTCTGTATGCCTTCCCCCAACTTGACCTTGCCTCCGGTGTTAGGGAGAATTATCATTCTATGGCTAATTTCCCTTACCTATAGAGTCCCCCAGCAGCTTTGCTGGATTTGAAGGTTTTTTTTTTTTCTCCTGCTAAGATTGAGACTCTTTTTCCCACTCTTAGACATTTTTGCTATGTGTGTTCTAGGCTATTTTTGTGTTTAATGCCTATGGGGTTTCTCTCACCTCCATAGGACCCATCTTTATTCACATGTGTTACACAACACCCTCCGTGCAGTGACACAGGGGTGTTGTAGCGACCCCCAAACATAGACTCCATACCCTGGGACTGACTACTGTCTCCTCGGGCATGTAAAGTCCCCATTGACTTTATTGGTCAATTTTTGTGAACTAAACCAGTACAAACCATCTTAGTATGGAGGTACTGGGAAGGGTTAATAGTTTTTCCCTTATGTTCATTTTCGAGAGGGTACCAGACAGTCCCTCTCTCAAAAGTTTCTGGCTGTTGGCAGTGGTTACTACCGTAAATATTCGACCGCAAATATTTTCCTACGGGATTTTCCCATTGTTCGAGGCTACCACATTTTCTGACAGCCTCTAGTATACCGCCGGTGTATTTTAATATTTTATTTGCCAGAACTTTAATATAACTTCTTTCTCATGTCTTTCTCTGAACTCCTAACCCAGGTCGGGGATCCTTTGTTCGTCCGTTTGGCGGGCTTCTGCCAAGAAGGCCTCCTTTCGGTGCCACTGGGTCTGGGGTGGGTCCGTTGTGTGGGAGGGGAAGTAGGACCCCTGGACAGGGTTGCCTGCGCAACCCATGTCGCACTCTATCCTGATAGGCTGGAGGGTCTCCCACCAAGATGACCACTCCACTGTGTGAGTGATAGCTAGGCTGTATGAATGGGGTTCTTGTTGCATAAAAGAAGGATCCTGAGGACTGGAAGAGCAAGACATCGCCACTGGAACTAAGAAGCCGAAGAGGAGAGAAGCTAAAGACATCTGCAACGACTGAACCACCGGTGAAGCCCTGCTGCAGCGTCTCAGCACTTTTCTCCACAAGACGAGAGAAGATCTTCATCCAAAAGAGCCTTCTTCCCTTGAGCTGGTGGGGCCAACCAGTTTGCCAATCGCATCCCCGGACCTGCCTTGGTCGAATCGCCAGTACCCAGTACTCGGAGGCCGGGTAGCCAGACACCAGTCCACCTGGACCGCGATTTAAAGGAGCGTACCTTTTATTCATCGGGCAGCACCGCGGCTGGTTTCATCCCTGGGTAGTGCAGTACCTCAAACCCTCCTCCATGACGAGAGCCTCTCTTCCTCTGCTGGATCCCCCGAACTGCAGGAACTACCAGGAACAACCGCCACTGCAGGAGCCACTTCTTCATTTTAAAGGTACATTGTTCCGCCAGGCCGCCCTTTCTTCGCGGTAGAGCTAAAGGTGTTTTAAATCCTTTACCTACCTGTTGGGTTGGCCGCCCATCTCTCTTAACATTGTCTTTCACCTTCTGCATCCACCTTTTCAAAAGCGGTAACCAAAGAGTTGACTGCAGCTACAAGAACATTTTGCTCCTGGGCCATTGCCCTGTACCACTGACTCTGGCACAGGCCTACTGACTCTGGCTAAATTTGTTAGAACTGACTTCTCTAGATTGCTTCTCAACTAGAACTGTGTTGATGCCCCTACTTCTTATAACCACCCTTTCCTTCCCACTTTAAAACCTTGTGAAATGCCATTTTGCTCAGTTTTCATTTAAGTATTTCCTATACTTATGCACTGTCTTCCTTAAACTGGTTCACAAACGTATAAGGAGTGTTGCTAGGGTGTGTAAGAAGATGTTTCTGTATAACTTGTGCTTTCCCCCCTTGTGAGAAATTGCTAGAGTGCCATTTGTGTGTGGTTTTCACTGTGCCGTTTTGCTCAGTTTTCACTCTTGCACAAACTTGTCTACAATTTACTAGGGAGTTGTGTATACTTTCTTTGACCGAATTTAACTTGCTTTAATAACTGTGATAGATGTGTTAAACTAGAAGTGTATAAAACAAATATATATATTCTTTTTACTACAAAGCTTTGGTCAGTGTTTCCTTGCCCCATAGTACTGAAGGCCTAATGTGTAAACCCTGAATACTACTCATCTCCCTCTTGAGATAAGTCTGACTGCTCAGCCACAGCTACCAAATAATCTTTGTGGTACAGACTGATACCAAAGGGGATTGTATTGCTCTCACCGGTAGTCTTAATCTTCTGTAGTGTTCCCTAAGGGAACTGCACAGGATTCTGCCTAACATCCGGCTATTGTCGGACTGCATGTGAGCACCTGCTGTGTCGCCCCCATACTTCAGCCCCACTTGTTAATTATACCATGGTGCCATCTATCGGCATCATTACACACAACACCACGCACTACAAGAGGATCACTGCAATATCACTGTTCCCCCTTGCACCTATGGCTGTTCCCGGTAGCCCACTAATGGAAATCCCTGATTGACTCACGCTGCCTTCAGTACTACAGTTGGCCACTGGATGCCTGATGACAACTGATCCTGCAGACTGAGATGCTCCACCTTCTCCACAAATCTATATGGTGAGTATTGGCATGTATAATAAATTGTCCACCCATCTAACCTTCCCTCTTCTTACCCAATGCGCTGTGTGCGCTAAGCCTCTCCCCCTCCAAGTTTGGTGCCCACCTGCCCACCTGCAAGAAATGGGCTGCCAAACCTTGCCCTCTTTGGGGCAGAAATAAGCGTCTTCTTACACCTCTCAAGAGGCACAACAGGGGGCACACCACACCCATGCCAGAACATCAGAGAAACCATCGGCTATGCTCCTGGTCTATGGCACGGGGCCTGGTGCGATCCTCTCGGCACCGACCCCAGTACTGCCCCCCTTCTCACATAGGCTATCGTTGCCCCACTACCACCTCTGCTAGCAGTCATGCAGTGCCAGCCCCCAGGGTCTCTCTGGCAGCACCTGCGCCTAAAACTAACCTTGCTGCACTCAAACCTGCTGAGAGCTGCAATCCTCAACCACACGCCACAGAAAGCGTCACTACAAGTATACCAGTGACTAATGTCCTGAGTCGTGTTTCCCGGGAACACTAAGAACTGTCACATGTACCTAAGACCTTTGCCCCAAAACCAGTAGCTAATATTCTTGCTTCAGCCTTTGCATGCCACATACCACTAGATAATAATGCTTTGATTGTGTTACCATTGACACCATTGTTTATGAGGTTATTATCCTACCTGCTAGTCCTACATTGTTAATGGCTGACATTCCTGCCCAGAATAATAAATCTGGCCCTGATGCTACTTTAGCTAACTATCCTGCCCAGTGAAATGCAACTATCTCGGATGCTATCATGGTTAACTCTCCTGCATTAATAATGACTGATACCCCTGCCCAGTGTAATGCAACTTTCTTGGATGCTATCATGGTTACCTCTCCTGCATTAACATTGACTGATACTCCTGCCCAGGGCAATGCAACTGTCTCTGATGCTATCATGGTTAACTCTCCTGCATTAACAATGACTGATATTCCTGCCCAGGACAATTCAACTGTCTCTGATACTATCATGGTTAACCATCCTGCACTAACAATGACGGAAACTCCTGCCCAGTGTAATGCAACTGTCTCTGATGCTATCGTGGTTCACTCTCCTGCATTAACAATGACTGATATTCCTGCCCAGGGCAATGCAACTGTCTCTGATGCTATTGTGGTTAACTCTCCTGCATTAAAATTAACTGATACTCCTGTCCAGTGTAATGAAACAGTCTCTGATGCTATTGTGGTTAACTCTCCTGCATTAACAATGACTGATACTCCTGACGAGTGAAATGAAACTGTCTCTGATGCTATCGTGGTTAACTCTCCTGAATTAATAATGACTGATATTCCTGCCCAGGGCAATGCAACTGTCTCTGATGCTATCATGGTCAATCATCCTGCATTAACAATGACTGAAACTCCTGCCCAGTGTAATGCAACTGTCTCTGATGCTATCGTGGTTCACTTTGCTGCATTAATAGTGACTGATATTCCTGCCCAGTGCAATGCAACTGTTGCTGATGCTACTGTGGTTAACTATCCTGCATTAACATTGACTGATAGTCCTGCCAAGTGTAATGTACCTGTCTCTGATGCTATTGTGATTAACTCTCCTGCATTGACAATGACTGATATTCCTGCCCAGGGCAATTTAACTGTCTCTGATGCTATTTTGGTTAACTCCCCTGAATTAACAATGACTGATACTCCTGACCAGTGTAGTGTAACAACCTCTGGTGCTATTGTGGTTAACTCTCCTGCATTAACAATGACTGATGCTCCTTCCCAGGGCAATGTAACTGTCTCTGATGGTAGGGTGTTTAACTCTCCTTCAGCTCTTGATACAAAAATGACAATATCGACTATGGCTTGTCCTTAAACTTTACCATAGCCCGCATAACTAACAAGACAGCTTGTTCCCCCTCTAAGGTTAGCAGACCTGCTTCCCCAACTAAGATTATCTCTCTCAGCTCTCACCTGGAGGAAGCAATGGCTGCTACTACTGCCATTAGCACAGTGACGTCCGCTCATGTTAAGGCCACTTCCCCCATTGCGCCTAGTCCCCTGCCTAACCTAAACTGCAGTGTCCCAATAGATGCTTTGACAAATGCCATGATCAAGGAAATCAGACCTCCTAACACTAACTCACTCACACCTGCACCTCTCAAAGGAGCTCTGATCAATGCAAGGTCTTTATGGGCACATGCCTTAGACACATCTGACCTTATCACCTCCAACCACCTAGACATTCTGGCAATGACAGAAACATGGCTACACACTGCAGCTTTTCCCTCTCTATCCTTGGCCATTCCAGGCAACTATCCTATCTACAGGAAAGACAGACCAACAGCAAAAGCGGGAGGAGTATCCTTCAATGCAAAAAAAAGACTTTCCATTAGAGAAATAAGCAGTCCAGCTATCCTATCTGGAGAAATTCTGTCTATATCATACTGGCCCTCTCTCACACAGCCAACCTCAAACTTCACCTGATCTTCAGGGCCCCGTGGTCATTAATTTCATTTCAGGAAGTCACCTTACTAGTCCTTTCACCAGAAGCCAAACCTTCTTCTAGATTTACACTCTTCGGTGACTTAAATTTAGGCTTCAACAACCCCTTGGACGTCCATGCACTCTCAATAGCCAAGGCTATTGAAGCCTTGGGATTCTCCCAACATATCTCTGAGCCTATTCACAACAAAGGCTGCACTCTAGACTGGCTTGCCGAATGCAATAGTAAGATCAAATTACTCTCTATTCTGCCATGCCCATGGTTGGCTGACCACAATGTGATCTCCTCCCCTATCCCTGTCAGTAAACTCCCATCACAGGCAGCACCACTACTACCAGCCACTCTCACAAGAAAGGCCCAGAACATCACTCCAGCCAATATCCTCCACTCCTAAAGCCCCCTGCAGCCTTGCAAGCCTCCAAAGATGACACTATTGCCATGGTCGAGTTATACAACCAATCACTCATCCAAGCTATTGACAAAGTAACCTCTTTGAGGCAATGTAAACCTAAGCTTCCAGCTTTCATGAATACTTGGTTCTCCCCTAATCTCAAAACCATACACTCCACAAAACGAGCAGCTGAGACAATCTGGAAAAAGGATCCTTCAGATTCTAATAAAGACCACTTCACCACCCTTCCTAAAACCTGTAAACAGGCCATACTCCAAGAGAAAAATTCCTCCTACAATGATAGGATTGACATAGCTCAGTCAGGCACCAGAGAGCTATTTGCAATTCTGCGCAAACTGGAATCACCAGTTGTCCCTCCTGCCAGCTGCCTCAAATATGGTGCCTGGTGTGCACATATCCAAAATGCACTACCTGAAAAAATCTCTTCACTCCAGACAACTATTTTAGAAAAAAAAATGTATGTCCAGTGGACCACTTCCAGTTCTAACCCAATCACCTCTAGACTATCCTGCCCACCCTTTAACATTTTCCAAAGTATCCAAATCATCAAAGGCCTAAAACCCTCTAGATGTCAAGGTAACATCTATCCGGCCTCTGTCATCAAAGACGGCACTGGCGAGCTAGCCCCCTTAATAACCTCACTCAGCAACACCTCATTTACTACTGGTATGGTACTTACCAACCTCAAAGATGCATAGGTCCTCCCGCATCTCAAGAAGCTGATACTCGACCACAGCGTCCCTACCAATTATTGCCCCATCACAACTGTGCCCTTGGTTCTTAAAATTCTGGACAGAGCAGCATACTTACAGATCAGGCCATGTTCTGGTTTACCTCCTTTCTCACTGGCCAATCCTCCCAGGTGCAACTGGGGATTTTCCTCTCATTTATCTCTCTCTCTAATTGTGGTGTTCCCCAGGGGTCTAAACGTTCTCCTTGGCTATTCAGCCACTACCTGGCACCTCTGGCCCATGGCATTGCTAAATTCAGTTCTAACTTTCAGTGTTATGTGTATGACACCCAGCTCTCCTTCAGGTTCCCTTCAGCCACCTCGGCTCCTTCTCTCATACCAGACTGTCTGACCATAATTCAGGAATGGTGTGCTGCCAATTATGTCTGCCTTAATGCCAGTAAGACTGAGATCCTCCTCGTTGGGACACCTGTTCCCTCCTTTCCTCTCTCTCTCTGGCTGCACACACTAGGCCCTCTTCATGCTCCTTCCTGTGAGGCTAAGAACCTTGGTGTTATCTTCGACTCCACCCTCTTCTTCTCTTCTCAAATCTCTGATATCTCTAAGAAGTCACACTTTAGCTGCAGCTCCTCAGAGGTATTCTGCCTTTTCTCACTTTCCCCCAGAATCTCACTGTCTCTAAAGCCCTAGTCCTCTCCAGGCTGGACTATTGCAACAGCCTCTTTCTAAATCTGCCTGTCTCTAAACCTCAACATTTACAACCTGTCCAGAACAGGACCGTAAGCCTTGTCCTTGGCTTCAAGGTCAGATGTTGTATCTCTCCAGCTGGCTCCCTCTGGCTGCAAGGAAAACATTAAAGACCCTTTGCATCATCCACAAGGCTGTCTGGGGTCTGGGACCACACTACCTCCAACTTTCTCTTCCTGAACATCTTCCATCTCAAACTCTCTGCTCATCCAACTCCGATTCTCTGAGGGTTAGGCGCTGTTCCCAGCATGGGATGGGGGTAAATCTCCTTCCTTGGCCGGGTCCTTGCTCTGGAACAGCCTCCCAGCCTCTCTCAATCTTGAGCAGAACCACCTCCGGTTCCAGAAACAACTTCCTTTTTGCTTCCGCTTTCTTCCTTTCCCCTGCTAATTTCCCTGATAGCTCTGCACACTGGTTGCCTGGCCAACCCTCAATGTGGGTCCAGGCTCCTGCATGTCCAGTTGCCCTCACACCATCTCTGGGCTATCTCAGCACTTACGGGTCTGTATCTATAACCCTACAGTCCCTTCTCTTTGCACTTATTGAATCACCTGCACTTCTCCCCACCCCTCACCCCCATGACACTTCTCCCCTCCCCTCTTTCCTACACTTGCGTGATTTGAATGACACAAGGCCTAGTAAGATCGTTGTTTGTCCTCCTTCTGCTTCCCCCGGTTTGTCTTCTCGCGCCTAGAAACACTTGTGTGCAGGTGCGTTATAAATGACTTATTATATCATATCATATCCAAAAGTACCTTGAAACCCAAAACCTGCTCGGATTGCGCAAATGTGGCCTTTGTCCAGGTCATGGTCTCCTAGACCTAAAAATATAAATGGATGAATTTAAAGACAATGGCAAAGTAGCCCACTCCCCCGTCTTGCTTGAGCTCTCAGCTGCCTTGGACCTGGTGGACCACAAACTCTTGTGGCAGCACCAGGCCTCAGCAGCACACTTCTCCCCCAAGGATATAACTTGGATTGAATCCTTCCTGTCCAACAGAACTATGAGAGTCTTCTCACCGTCAGCATCAGCTCCTCATGCGATAGTCTCCTGCGGTGTCCTCAAGGGTCCTGCATTTCTCCCATGTTATGTAACACCTTCACAAAGTCCCTCTTTGACCTCCTTGACACTATGCTATCTCTAATACTAACTTCATGGATGATAACCAAATCCTTCTTCCTATCACAGGTACCTACGATATATATAACTCAAAAATGCTTGGCATTCACTTGACCTTGTTATCTATCCAATACATTCAAGAACGCTCAATTGAACAGACCAACTAGAGTCTCCCACTCCCACCTTCTTGCCAACCCTATAAATATACAGTAAAAAGCAGGGGATCGCAGTTTCACTGTGGTGGTGGCAAAATACTGGAACGCCTTACCTCCTTAACTCAGATCCGAAACATCCTTCTGTCCTTCCGCAAAGGCCTCAAAACATGACACTTTCACATCCTTTCTGCATTTTCTATAAACCATTGTACTTCCAGTTTGACGAAGCCATAAACATTGTGTTTCATCCTCTGTGATGATACTATGTATAAAGGCTAACCACGCTCTCTGTAACCAGTGCCTTGATGCCTCCGGGTATGGTGTGCTCTAAAATGACAAAATAAAAACATTAAAAAATAAAGATCAATTATATTGTTGCAAACTCATAGTGAATACTTGAATTTAAAAACATCAAAATAATTATTTAATTATACTCATTTGCAAAAATCATAATATGATAACGGAAAAAACTAGGAATCACTAAATATGTACATTAATACCACAATCAAAGGTCACATTTGATCGAAGCAGAGAAATATTCATTGAGGATAGTCAAACATAAAACCATTTTCCATCGAACCAGGATATAAGCAGCTACTAAAGATGAACCAATTCTTGAGTTATTCTCCTACAAAAACATGCATTATGTCCATTATGCGGGATGCAGACAGACACATCTTCATAGCACAGACTACAATTAGGAGGATCCTACTGTGGAAGGATTTAACTGATGAATTAACACGCTTTAAGAGTAAAAACCATTATGGATTTTTCAGAATGAACTGAAGTATGCCCTTGAAATCATTATGATTGACTGTGTTCTTAGACAATCACTGTAGATGTCTCAAATTCTTAGCATGCTTCTTTTAATTTACTGTAATTTTGATTTATACAAAACATAATACAATACAATCAATTAGAAATACAAGAATGGGGACACTGAAGCACTGGCACTGTTGCTCATGGTGCCGGTGCTTCAGTGACAACAATTCCAGTAGCGGCTTGAAAACCCGGCAGGGCAGGCCTGCCAGGAAATCCATGGCCCCTACCATAATTGTTGTAGTTGGCTGTCCAGAAAGGGTGCCAGTACGTTACTACAGCACCCTTATTTCCAGACCACCAAACTTAGAGTGAAGTCTTATATCTTTTTCTTTTTATTGGCATTTTCTCTCACAAAATTGCCTGTGCAATTTTTACTTCTTGGAACAACTGCTCATTTTTCAATTCTTTTAAAAAGTTCCATAGTTTCATTATGTGTTCCAAATAACTGAGGGGAGCTGCTGTTCCATCCTTCCAGGCTGTTATTTGTTTTGGGTGCACTGTCTAATGTTGCATTGTTGCAGTTCCACTGATCTCTAGCAAATCTTGGTGGTCGTCTTTGGCCGCGTCTTGACAGTTGGCCTATCCAATTACTTTTAACGTAATCAAGTAATGGTGCAAGTATCGTTTCATTACTGCTGTAGTGCTTGACATCCTCTGTCTCACCGACCGAGACATGGTAACAGGACATTGCAGTGCCAACCAACTATACCATCTATTTCAAAAATAGACAAACTGGGAAAGGTGGAGGAGTGCCAATCATTGCCAAACAAAATCTGAAGCTATTCCCCTCACCCATACAATGCACTGGGTGTGAAATTATACTCCTTAAAATGACCCCTAGCCATAACGACTGCATCAATCTGATAGTCATCTACAGACCTCCATTGGTGGTCTCTGACTTCCACGATTAATTGACTCAAATTTTGAACAACCTCAAAGCACCAAATACTGGAACAATATTCCTCTATGACATTAGCAGGTGGAGGGCAATGTCAAAGACCCCGAAGCTATCAACCTAGAAGAGGAAGTACAAAACTGTTCCTATACAATAATAAATAATTACCCCACTGCTGTCTCTGGAAATCAACTTGAGTGGATAATCAAAAACAATGTTGATATAACAGTCCTGGAAACCTATCCATGTATCTGGTCAGATCATTATAAAATTGAATCCAGGCTAGTCCTAAAACAAAAAACAGTGAAATTAAACAACTTTCCTAAAAGGGTGTTAGACAGAAATCTAAAAAAGAATCACGCCTATCATACTATCTCAAGGAATCAACCACATCATGCCTAACACCACAGAAGATGATTCATGTGAGCAAATTGTATCTACATACAATAACCACATAAAAGTACCACTCGACCTTCTCGCTCCCATGAAAAATAAACAAGTCAGGCCAAATGTAAACCACCAAAAATGGTTCAATGCTGAATCCACTGAACTCATCAAAGAGAAATGACAACTAGAAAGAGAATGGTCAAAAGACCCCACTGAAAATAACAAATCAAATTGGAAAAATGCTGAAATTAGGTATAGGACAAAACCAACAGAACTAAAAAAAAAAAACACTATAACCGCATCCAATTCTACTGGAAAACTCTTTCATATACTAAAAGCCATTGAAAAACCAAAAGCTCTCTCTCTGCCATTCCAACTGACAGAAAATGACTGTGAAAACGTCCACATAGCTTTCCACAACAAAATTATCAAAGCAAGAGAAAACAATCATAAACTGTAAGACCACCAGTTTTCCTTCCTCAGATTAACCACACAAGGCAACCTCTAAACTACAAAGCCACAAATTTCAATTCACACCAATAACATTGGAAGATATGAGGAAAACACTTTCCAACATTAGATGCACTTCCTGCACGGAAAACGTGCTGCCACCCAAACTAATTCTAAACAACGCTGAAGTCTTTATCCCATTCCTCAGAAGAATGGTAAATGCCTCCTTCAGGGACAATATTGTCCCTGGTACAATTAAAACAGTAACGGTCACAACATTTCCAAAAAAAACAGAACTTGACCAACAAGACCCTGCAAACCTTAGGCCCATTACCAACTGTAATTTTCTACTGAAAATACTAGATACGATTGCCACAGAACAGCTCCAAGACTATGTGGATAAAAACAATCTCCTTCACACACAGCAATCAGGTTTTAGGACAGCCCACAGCAAAGAATCTGCGCTACTTGGCTTACAGACAGAAATGCTGGGCATCCTTGATAAAGGCAAAACAGGTTTGCTGATCCTTTTAGACCTCTCGGCAGCCTTCGATCTGCTGGATCACTGAAGGCTCCGTGAGGCTCTGGATCTATCCAGAAACTGCTCACAAGAGGCCAAAGACTGGGTGTCATCTTTCCTGCAGGAGAGACAATCCAAGATCATCTGGGGCGAGCACGCCTCGTCGATCAAACCAGTCAATTGCGGAGTTCCACAGGGAGCTAGTTTCTCCCGATTATTGTTCAATCTATATCTGCACTGCCTATGTGCACTGTTGACCCAGCTCGGCATATTTTTTACTGACTTTGCCGATGACACCCAACTGGTCTTCGAACTAAGTGGGGATTACAAGCAAGACAGCGACAAACTTACATCAATATATAACACCATTGAATCTTGGATGAAGCCAAATTGGATGTGCCTTAACAGTACCAAGTACGGAGCTAATGATCTTTGGATCATCCTGCGCTAGAAAAAAACTGTGCCCAGCATACTCTTCATTTAACATCAAAGAGACACAAATCACAATATCAGAAAAAGTTAAGACACTAGGCATTACTTACAAGCAACATTGGGAGCAGAAGCTCATACAGCCTATCTCAAAAGAAACTGTAAATATAACCAAAAACTACTGAAAATAATCTGACCTCTGCTAAACCAGCAAAATAGTACAACTATAGCCAGGGCCACAATTCTTTCCCGGCTAGATTATGGTAACTCTCTACTTCTGGGCACAAACAGCAAATGCTTAAAACAATGCCAGGTGATTGAAAACAACACAATTGGAACCATTACTGGCAAACCAAAAAGAGAGCATATCACAAGTGACAGAAGAGATCTACATTGGCATGCCATAGAGGACCGTATCTCTTTTAAATCACTCACCCTAGTCCACCGCTGTCTATTCGGAAATGACCCCACATACCTGAAGAAACAATTCAAATGCTATAATTCAAGCCACAATATCAGATCGACTAACAAAGGCCTTCTCCAAGCTATAACAGCAAAAAAAGCAGAGGGACCTGGTAGGGCTTTCAAGACAAAAGCAGTTCTAAAATGGAACGAATTTCCCCCAACACTGAGAATAGAAACAAACTATCTCTGCTTCAGGAAATAACTTAAAACACTACTATTCAAATAAGATTCATCCACACACTGCTACTCTACATTTGGCTGACACCAAATGTTTCCATGTTGTCCTGACTACAATCTGTCCCTGTCTACATGTAATGCGCTCTGATACCCGCGGGCGGCAGTACTATATAAACAAACAAATAAATAAATAAATAAATGAATAGTAATCACTCTGATTGATAATTTCATAGTGACCCACCACTTCATCTATTGGTACAAATGCTAGTATGTTAATGGTAAATTCAAAATCTGGCTCATTTGCATACTTAGCCTGAAGTCCAATTATTTGTAACTTTCTCCATATTTATAGATTTGGTGAAATGAAAGAAGTGTCCTTGGCTTTTAGTCAAAGGTGACGTTTGTTTTAGCCCTTTTAATCGCTTGAATCTCAACATCTACCACTTGTGCCTGGTTTGATTTGGCTTCTGATAAAATAAAGTTGAACAATTCCTTGTATATCTCGTAGTTTCTTTAAGGCAGAAATGCATTCATCAAAGGAATTTTGTTATCATTGACTTCACCATGACTAGTTTACAACTGTAGAAATGGCCACGGGCATACTTTACATGTACCATCCGCTTGCCAGTTGTTTTACCCTTTCAAGTAATCAAAATTCTTTTGAGTTAGTTCCCAACACAAGTCTTCAACCGTCATTATTACAATTATCATATAAGAGAAGCCTTTAATTTGTACTCATTGCAATAGGTTCCTCAGGAATCTGTGCATCTTCGGAGGATTGTGGTGTTGGGGAATAATTGTCCTTTGTTGTCTTCTATGACAGATACGCCTTAGTAGTAGTTTTATGTTTGGCATTTGACCTGCTGTATGAACGGGCATTGGTTTGCTTATTTGTTTCACTACATTGCTGGATGACAATTCC
Source organism: Ambystoma mexicanum (assembly GCF_040938575.1). NCBI lineage: Eukaryota > Metazoa > Chordata > Amphibia > Caudata > Ambystomatidae > Ambystoma > Ambystoma mexicanum. Next base: position 61,128,289 of record NC_090925.1, on the reverse strand, counting down.
CATGCGGCTAGTTCTTTTAACTGAGCAATTATTTTCTTTGCTTCTATTTTAGATTGCTCAGGTAAATGGTTGCTCAGTTTCGTGTGATCTTTCCTTTTTGTGTGATTGCCTTCCCCTTGCATCCATGTGTGTAGTGTTGTGCATATTTCCAATGTATTTTGCCTTTGTTCTCTCATTTGTGGTTCAAAATGTACCCTTTGTCCACTAACTGCTCCCTTACTTTCTGAGATTTGATGAACGGTGAGATTGCACCATCCTTCCTACCCTTCCTACCCTATTAGCCGAAATATCCCCAACCGATGCGCTTTTAAAACAAAATCACTGCCACCTGATCCAACATGCCCGGCGCAACACATCCCCATAGCAAGGCTGGATTTTGTTGCTAAGCAACCTCCCCACTATATTGGCCAAACTGGTCCGCTGGCAGGCGAAAGCCGGCAATGGAAAAAGCCAGGAAAAAGGCCTCCCGCCTGTGCTGCATAAAACATTTATCGCCGCCTACTAGCCCACTGCGCTATGCTGAATCACCACACTTCCTAACCCATCTTGTTGCTGCTGCTGCTCTAGGCACACTAGCCCACTGCTCAATACTGGACTAACCTTTAATGCTGTTGTTGCTGCCCTTTGCATTTTAGCCTATTGCCTAATACAGCACTAGGCTATCTTGCTGCTGTAGCTGCCCTTTGCATTTTTATTGTTTTGTTTTGTTTGTTTTGTTTATTCATTCATAATGCATACCAGACCCTCGGGCATCAGGGCGCAGCAGTTACAGGAAAATGCAAAGCTTAGTTAACATGTTACAAATAATAGCAAGAGTACAAGTAAACAGGCAAATGTTGAAGGATATATACAAGGTGGGTACATAGTGTCACAAGATATAGGCAAGTAGGGTAAAACGGAGCAAAAATATATAGAAGGATGCAAGGTCATGTTAGTAGTCGCTCAGCAGCAGGCATTAGATATCGTTGTTTTTGAGCAAGTTGATGTATCTCAGTCTAAAGTTCAGATAAGGTTGGTCTTCTCTAGTGGACCGTGGTTGAGAGTTCCAAAGTTGAGCCGCTTTAACCGGGAAACTACATCCACCCACCGTGGATAGCCAAAATCTGGGTATGGTGAGGGAGTTGGAATTGATAGATCTCATGGGTCTGGTGGAAATTCTCCTCTGGAATCTGTTTATGAGGTAGCTGGGGGGCAGCATTGTTTAGAGCTTTGTGTGTGAGGTATGCAGTTTGAAGCTGAATTTTGTTGTAGGTAGAGAGCCAGTTGTTTTGTCTCTTATCACAAAAATGTGTGATGTTTTAGGTACTCCAAGTGCAGCTCTTAAGGCATTGTTTAGAAGAATTTGTATCTTTTGGATTATAGATTTATTGGCACCGATGTATAAAACGTTACAATAATCGAGCCTGGATAGAATAAGGGCTCTGGCCAAGGTGATGCAGTTTTTGTCAGATAGGAAGGGGTTTCCCATTCTGATGAGCTTACATGTATAGGCCATGTCGGAGGCCATGGTGTTCACCTGTTTGGTGAAGGAGAGGGAGGAATTGAGGTAGAAGCCAAGGGTCTTAACCTCCTTGACCACCTTAACGAGGTTCCCATCGATTATAAATGATGAGTACGCCTGGCCTAGTTTCTTCAGATTAGAGTGGGTACCCAGGATGATGAGCTCTGTTTTATCATCATTCAGGCATAGACCATGTTTCGCCATCCATGACTGGATGATGATATACACTCTGTTCACCAAGGCCAAATCCTTGTCGTAATCCCTTGAGAGTGGGAGGAGGATCTGGGTATCATCTGCTTAGTTAGTGTAGGTGATACCCATATGGTCCAGATCGTCGAAAAAGGGGCTTGGTGAAGATGTTGCATAAAGTGGGAGATATGCAAGAACCTTTGGGCACCCCACACATGATGGGAATGGGGTCTGCCTAATGCTCAATACTGGACTAGCCTATCTTGCTGTTGTTGCTGCCCTTTGCATTTTAGTCAACTGCTCAATACTGGACTAGCCTATCTTGCTGTTGCTGTCTTTTGCATTGTATTGCTTAACACTGGAATAGGCTACCTTGTTGCTGCTTCTGCCCTATGGTCACTGCCTAATACCGGACCAGCCCCTTGTGTTGTCATTGCTGCCCTAGGAACACTAACCCATTTTTCAATATCGGTCCATACTATCTGGTTGTTGTTATCCTATGCACACTTGTCCACTGCTATAGCATAGGCTCCTAGTTACACTGTGATACTCAACAGCAGTTCTCTGGCCAAACAACTCTGAGCTACCTTACCAAACATCATAGCCGCCCTCATGGCCTCCCTCTGCAGAGGTACTCTAGCCATGGCCACCATCCTCCCTCTGTTCAACTCAATTGCCCCAACTTACTTTCTTCCCTCAATATAATTACACCTGTCACACATAGGGTCCACTACTACACCTGGCAAGTATACTATGGGCAGTCCAAATAATCTAATTAGCCCTGCAGAATGGATCCAACTCTTTGCCTCACTACCTATACCATGGATACCATGCCCAGTGAGCGTCAGCAATTTGAAACTAGGTTCTCGCTTTTTAAATTGCAAGACACTCACAAGGCCTTCTATACATCCTCCTGCAGCCAAAATTAACAATCTCCCAGATGACCTCTAAGCCCACCACTTGATGAGCCTCAGAGGCCACTGCAATATCCAGCCTCCTACCATCCACTCTGCAACCCCTGACTGAGCTTCAACCACCTCTCCTATCCTATCCATCACTCGATGATGCTGACCTCATCTCAATTAACAGCGTGAACGTCCTTGCCATTACTGAAATCTGGTTACATCAGGCAGCAGGCCCAGCACTATCCTTAGCCATCCCTGAGGGCTATACAATCATTAGATCAGACACAGATGCCATCAACGGAGGCGGAGTAGCTTTCATAGCTAAAATGCACCTGGGTCTCAGAGCCAGCTCCCATGCCAGCTTCCCGTTGGCGGAACTACTCTCATTTAAGCTTCCCCTCTCAGCTACCCAACCGATCCTCTTGCATCTCATCTACCGTCCTCCTAGTCCCATCTTCTCCTTCGAGGAAGATATTACAGAACTACTAACTAACAATTCTAAACCATGCTTGCAAATTATTCTGCTTGGTGATTTCAATTTAGGTCTCCACGACCCTAATGACCCCAATGCTACTGCACTGGAGAATTCCATTTCCCAACTTGGTTTTACTCATCGCATCACAAGTCCCACGCATAACAAAGGTCGAACAGCGGACTGGCTGGAAGACCTCAACTGCTCTACTGTCATCCTCCACATTAACCTACCGCATGGTCTGACCATCATTGCATCTCCTTTTCCATTCAGGCGAATGCATCCCCTACACTAAATTCTACCATTGCACCTCAAATTTTCAGTAGAAACAATAAGAACATAATGCTATAAAATGTACGTCCTTTGATACACGACATCCTGGACCATCTAATTACAAAGACCTAGATTCTATTAGTCTAGTCGACCTCTTTAACGCACACTTGACTCAGCTATAAACATCATTGCCCCTAGCAAGTAAAAAAAGCCAAACCTACAGCTCACCTGAACAAATGGTTCACACCTGAACTAAAGATCCTTCAGAACGCCAAAAGTGTTGCTGAAACCACATGGAGAAAATCGCCCATCCCCACCAACAAGTTGCTATTTACTTCTGCTTCCTCTATTTACAAATCAGCCATTCACAACACTAAAAAACAGACCTACAACAATAGAATCCTAAACCCCAAATTCAGAACCAAGGAGCTTTTTAGCATCTTAAGGGAATTGGCATCTCCGGCCCCACCCACTGAAGCCTGTGTGAAAGACGAAGACTGGTGCGCCAAAATACAGAAAGCTCTCACGATAAAATGTCACTGCTACAAACTAAAATCAAGTGAAAAAAGAATAGTTTGATCAATAGCTCCCATTCATTGAACTATCATGTCCTTTCTTTGCCCACCTTTCTCCTCATGAGTCTCAACTAATAAAGTTTAAAAAATTATCAAAGGTCTTAAACCCTCAAGATGCAAAGGAGATATCTGTTCGGCCATAATCATTAAGGAAGGTGCCAAGGACTTGGCACCAGTCATTGCTACCCTGATTAACTACTCCTTCAAGACCAGCTCAGTCCCTAACAACCTCAAGGAGGCATGGACCATGCCTCTCTTAAGAAATCCTAACTTGGACCCGAATAAACCCACCAATTACAGGCCCATCCCTACCGTCCCCTTCCTCTTAAAAATACTAGTTAGAGTGGCCTATCTACACATCCAGGAACACCTGGAGGACAATAACTTACTTGCCTGAGACAATCTGGTTTCAGGCCAAGACATGGCACAGAAACAGTCCTCCTGGATCTCAAAATCCAAACGGATGAGACCAAGTTGTTGATCACCAGATCCTCACAGATCACCTGACTACAGCAGTTGCCTTCTTTAGCAACGCTTCTAACTGGATCCAGTCATTTCTCTCTAATCAAACTACTAGGCTCTCCACACCCTCAGCCTCAGCTGACCATATCCCCATCCAGTGCGGCATCCTGCACGGCTCTTGTGTCTCACTACAATATCTTCACAAAGCTCCTCTTCAACCGTCTTGGCAACTTGGGCATCACTTACACGAATTACGCTGATGATACCCAAGTTCTCATCAGACTGTCAGGGTGCTATGAAGATGACTCTAAACTTATCAATTACATGTACCTAGAGATGCAGGCATGGATGGCAAACCACAGCCTTTGTCTCAATGACGAGAAGACGGAGCACTTATCGTTGAATCTCAAATACGGCTAAACAAACTAGACCCCCGTTACACATCCTTTGGCATCTATGGGAACTCGATTAAAGTTGCCAAGGAAATCAAAACATTGGGAGTCTACCTAGTCTCAACCCTCTCGCTCAAGAAACAAGTGAGAGCCACCACCTCAGCTACTGCTTACACTAACAAGCTCATTAACACATGCAAATCATTTCTATCTCCTACCAGTTGTATCACGTTAGCCAGGACCTAGTACTATCCAAGATCAATTAGTGTAACACCTTGTTCCTCGGCTCCTCTGAACGGATCCTGAACAGGCTTCAGGTCTTACAAAATGACACCTTAAAATCTGTACTGAACATCCTTAGAGCCAACCGTATCACCAGTTTTAGACAGCACACCCACTGGCTCCCAGTGCACGACAGAATCTCTCTCCGCATCTTAGTCATTACCGATAAATGTCTGTCAAACTCGGCCCCCAAGTATGTGTCATACAAATTCTCCAAACACCAATCAACTAGACCCACCAGAACTCAGTACTCACACTGCCTCACAATTCCAAGGTTCAAATTGAAAAGAGATGAAACCAGGTACTGGTTGCGAAATCTTGGAACTCCTTCCCTCTCACCATCAGAACAGAAACATCCTTCTGGACCTTCAGAGCCAAAGTAAAGAGTTGACTCTTTGATAAGAAACACGAACAGACTAAATATTTATGTGCCTTGTTTTAATTTATTCTACTTTACCTTTGTATCACTGTATGCGTGGTACTGTCGCCTAAACTGTAACTTCCGGCGTCTTTCCCACATGCTCACTTGTACTTATCTTGCATCTCGACTACCTTGTAACCACCAGTCGTCCTGCACTTAAATTAAACTAAACTAAACACCATTCCTTTTTTGTCTGTCATTGAATCTGACTGTTCGCAGCATTATATTGTCTGCTTTACTACCGTCAGCTGAAACTCTCTATTTTGTGTAAAACAACATTTTCTACCTTTCGGAATCCTTCGTATTATCCTCTCAGGTGGCCATCCCATGCTCATAAATCTTACTTCTCATAAATCTCTGCTCATAAATCTTACTTCAGGCTCATTTAGTGCATTTGACAGCTCGCCAGTGCAAGCTGACATGCACACTCTTGTTTTCGTTTGGATTGTGTGTTTATAAGAACTTGACATGTTGTTGTTCCTCGCATCAAAGGAATTTAAACAATTTTGAATATTCACGCGCCCGTTGGGTTGAGGACAGAAGTAGCTGTTTTAATATCAATATTTTCTTAGGTCCTTGTGTTTTATATTACTTTTTTTGCTGCATCGTTATTTTCTCAACAATATCACATAACACCGGAAGACGTCTTGCGTTATACCGATTTTGAAAAAAGGCAATAAACTTGATCGAAAAATTATAGACCCATCACACTCCTTGATGCCGGAAGTAAGATTTGTGCAGCATTGATATTAAAGGAACTTGAGAGTGGGGCTGTCTAAGGGTTGCTTTAAAAAAAGGGCTTTTGGAGAAATATAGGCACAGAGTGCCATGGGTTCATAATAAACTGCCTAGAGAATTCGGCCTGGAGAAAAGGCTCAGTACCCATATATATGGTGTCCTTAGATTAGCCTTTGATTTAGTGGATAGACACCTTTTGTGGTTGAAGTTACACAAATGGGGAATGCCGACAGACTTACTAAGTTATAGTTAACCTTCATATTAATACGACAATTCAGGTCAGATTGAGTCAAATGGTCTTTGTGAGGGGTCAGTAACGCAAGGCGGACAACTGCTTGTGTTTTTCTCAGAATTAAACATGTTATTCAGAATAAAAAGTGCAATAAATCCTTGCTAAACCTACTCTAACAGTTTTCTACCTATTTTAAGAGCTAAGGAGATTTACCTAAATCTGTTTCATGGAAGTGTTTAATAATGGCGCAATCCCATAGGAAAGCGTTCCATGAATCAGGCCCCTACTCTAAGAGCTAAGGATGATTTACTCTGAAAACTTTCAAAGTAAATCATATCCAACATAAATGAGGGAATCCCAAACAACTGGTAATTTGGATGACCTTCAGCTGTCCTGGGTAAATCCCTCCCCTGGGATTGTTCAAAGTCAATTTCCCCCTAAGGTTCAAAAAGAAAAGTAAAGTCTTGAACCAGTTCTTCTAAGTTCCAAATGAAACAAAAGTTCACCAAACAAAATTCCACTGGTAACAGTTCTTCAGTTTTCTGTTGAAAGGTTCCCCTTCTACTTCCAGCCAAGAAAATAGCATCAATGGTAATCCTGGATGTCTTCCTTCCAAGATTGCTTTGCCACAGTTCAAAGGAATAGATGAGCAACTTCGCCTACAACTCTACAAGTGTTGTAACCTTTGTAGTACAACTGTCTCTATATAAAAGACACATTTGTGGATATATGTGTGTGTCTGTTCAAAATATTCAGCATACTTCCCAACATGCTACAAACCTGACATTTGACATGTGGGTAGGTTCCATGGTGCAGACAATGTAACAAGTATAAAATATAAATTTGGCTAATTGCCGCAAATCTTGGATATGTGCGTGTGTCTGTTCTAAATGTTTAGCATACTTCCAAGCATGCTACAAACCTGAAATTTGACATGTGGGTAGGTTCCATTGTATAGACAATGTGAAAAGTACAACATATAAAAAAAATGTACACGCCCTGCAATGATTGGACATGTGTGTGTGTCTGTTCGAAATGTTCAGCATAGTTCCCAACATGATACAAACTTGACATTTGGCATGTCTGTAGGTTCCATGGTGTAGACAATGTAACAAGTATAAAATATACCCTTTTCTGATTTAAGTATTATAGCGTTCTGCAATGCTTACCACTGCCATATGGCTCTTCACGCCATGGTTCTGGCGTAGTTCTACGTTCAATGTTCCTGAAGTTCAGCAGTTCATGAAAACTTCAGCAGTTCATTGTTTCTAAACGTCTCACACTATCAGCGTTCTAGCTGACAATAGCGGCACTCACTTTTGAAGTCATGCGGATGACACAATACAGTGATCTTTTAGTAATGTGGGTGACAGGAAACAGTACGTCTCTTTAATAGTGTCAACAATTACATTGTCCATCACATTGTGGCAAATCTTTCATGATAATTACAGAAACGTAATTTCCGACGGAAGTTGATAAATGTATGAAATCTCACCAGTACCAAGCTTACATGTGTCAGCCGTAAACGTATGGGTACAGCACTTCAAGGTTACACTCTTCAGCCCTACACATACAGTACTTATGTTGAGGTCGCTGCTACCTTGGCTGTAGATCGGGACGCCAATAATGTTGCTGCACAATGACAAAGCTCCAACTCAAAGTAGCTGGGACCAATTTACGGAATTAATGCTTTTCTCATGGTCGGCTTTATGTGGCTTGCTCTAGAGACGGAAATAAAGACAATTTGTTCACAGTAGCTCCTAGAGGAAAGACTAGCAATATTGTCTACAAAAGCATTGCTTTACTTCACTAAATAAACTTGTGAAGTACGGATACACCTGCTAGTTTATTATTATTGTCAGGGTGCTTCTTCTTGGGCTGTTGTTTTCCACTTGACAATCCTCCGTCTAATACTTTTACTGTGGAAACAGACTCCTTGGTTCCACAGTATGCCACTACTTCAACCAACGTCAATGTGATATCCACTGACAGTATTATATACAACCAGAGATCTGGTATTTCTGTTTCATCTTTATATTTCAGGATGGTTAGGCAATTTAAAAGACAAGACACTTCGACCTTTGCAGGTAGGCAAGGAACTCTTTTTTCCTAAGCTCCAAGAAAATGACAGCCTCTTTGCTCCTTCGTTCTGCCTTACTGCCAAAGGGATAACCTGCCTCTGCTTCCAGACTGACTTTCTCTCCAATTCAACAGTCTCAGCATTACTGATTATTTGTTTAATCTTTTTACAAGCACCCAATTCCCTTCCCCAGCTTTGTTCACACCTTCTTTGTTCCAGTAGCTACCTTGAAGCTGTATTGTCACACTTCCAACTTCATACAGCAATGTAATGCTTGCATCAGAGGAAACTGGGCCTTTAACAACTTTATCAGCTGGGTGAGTAGGTTTAAACAGGCTTTTCTGCACTATAGAAAGGGTTTTCCTCTTGGTTTGGGTAATGCTTGCTCGTCTTGTTAATGCAACAACTTTGAAGTTCAAAGAATGCTTGTTCGTAATGTTACAAAGTTATATCTTCAAAGGAGAGAGAAACAGATTTAGGTAAACACGACCACTCCTTAAGGTAGATCGTTAACCTTAAATGTCTGTAAGGGTTTGTATTCCCACGTCTTACCACAGAGAAGCTTTCCCACTCCGATCGGGAATCACAATTAATCACACGCAACCTCCCTTTGATATCGTAAAACCTGTACTGGCCTTCTCAACAGGGAGTTGCCTTCACTCCTCTGCAATTACAGCCACTCAGTGCACCTGAGAAGATATTCACTTTCAGCATGCCTCTCTCAAGGCAGCCACAGCAAGGCAGGGTTTGTGCACTGTAGGGTATTTTGTGGAGATTTGGGGCCTGACGGTATTTTCTTACCGCTGAAAAATAACTTAGCAACAATCACTCCTTGTATTCAGATTGGGCCATGTACAACAATAATACAGTGGACATGCATTATTTCAGCACACAGACATGCGTATTTGGTATGCGTGGTTGGTATGCGTGGTTGGTGGTATTTTGGTGAGCATAATTCCCTTGTTTTATTTGTGGCCCCAATATCCAGAACCCCTTATTTGTGTTTAGATTTTTCGTGTAATCACTAGAGAGACCTCAGGCTTGCATTTCAGGAACACCACATTTTAATTTTTAGTGTGCCACCATGGGCAATTTCTCTCTGTCTTATCTATGGCAGCGAGCTATCATGTGGTATTTTCACTATCTTATATACGGTAGTGAACTATGTCCTGGGCCTCCCTTTTTGCCGACTCATAGACCTCCGACAAACTACAACACACACAGTTAGTTATAATTGCTCATACTGAATCACATTGTGCACACGGCTGCAGCCAAATTTGATGTTTAGCTACCTTGAAAATGACAATTGCACTGTCTAAACATCTCCCCACATCATCAGCACTGTATTGGTAAATATAAAACACACCACCCGTCTGCTTTCAAATATGTTTGTGTATTATAAAAGTTGCATTTAAACACGATCTCACTCTTTACAGAAATAAATAAAATAGCACAGTAACAGCATTGTCTGTGATACACTGAAAAGAGAGTGGCGGAGACAAGAACTCAATTTGCAACATTAAACATGTGAGTAAAGCACAGGAATCTCCTTTCCTACACTGACTGAATATTCTCGTACACACTCAGCCCCCACACTTCTGTAATTACCTTATCTGTTCAGCATGAGTTTTCTCCAGCTGTTCTCTTTTTGAATTTGGCTCCCTTGAAGATTAACCCCAGTGAAAACAAGCGTCTTTCGTTCTCAAACCGGGGTTATTGCCTGGAATTCTCAGCTTTTGCAGAAGAAATGCTTCAGCCAGGAAACAGGTCCTTCTCCCAGCTCTGCCAAATCTCGATTGTCCTCCCCCTCTCCTCAAGCTCCCCCAGCAAAACTCTAATCACTATCTCTAGCATGATACTTGCTATGGCGCTGCTCCAATCAGAATCAATCATGCCATCTCCTCCCTCACTACACAATGGCTCATTTCTACAGTAACCATTTGTAACCAACTGATTTCCTGTTCCTTCGAGCCCTTTGCTTCCTGTAGTTATGTGGACAGAGCAGCAGAGAAAAAGAAAAAAAATGAATGTGCGTTTAAAAGTTCACTTTCAGAGTAAGCCTAATTCTGCAGTGGAGACACATTTTTATTAGTGGGTTATGTTAAATGCAGTTTTATTAGTCAGGTTAGTTATTAATAAGGTTAGTTATTAATTTTCAAATGTGTCTCTTGCACCATAGGCATTTCAGGTGAAAAATAGTGTGCATTTTTGAATGTGCACGTGTGCTTTTAACTGTAAAAATAGATTTTCATCTTATATGTTAAAATCGTTTTTGACTGAATAGCCTGTCTTTACTTATATGTCCATGTTAATCTAGCAACACATATAGCAATGCACCACACCCATGTGGTGGTGCTGCATCAAAAAAAAAAAATTGCTACCTGTGCAGTAGTGCTGTACTCTGTGCTGTAACACGCCAAATATCCTTACAGCACTCAGGACTCTCTCATAACTTGCAAGTGGAATATGCTTTCCTTCTGTCGTGGAGTCCCTTAAGTGATCACACTTCCTCATGAACTGCCAGCCTCATGCTCTTCTACTTCGGCTACTACTGCCAGCCTTCCACCTCCTGCTCCTCTCACAACTCCTTCTTTCTTCCCCCTCTAGCTGCAGCATGTTATGCCTCTCAGGTGAGGCAAGCGGGTTCAGGGTCAAATCCTTACTGCCAATTGCCTGACCTTGGCAAAGGCTGTTAGGCCTAATTGCCTGTCCTTCACTTCTGCATGCCTCTTCCACCCGCTTCTTTGTCTCAGCCCCCATGGTATTCTGGGACATGTAGTTCATTCTATTAAAGTTAGGTTTTTCTGCTTATGGTATCATTTTAAGTGTAGATTTAACTCCCTTGGTAATGTTAACAGAGGGGTTGTAGGCTCTTTCATTATCAGAGAAGGTGTAGAGTAGGCAACATTTCTGTCATTCCTTGTAGTGTACCCTTGGTAGTGAGGAGGACATTTATTTCTAGGGATACAAAAGATTTGTTCTTTTGGCATAATATGTTGTGGGTTTACAACCTTACCATTTACTCTCTCAGTTTTACCGGGAGGTTAAGAGATATCAAAATGACAATACGCCGTAACCTCTTCTTGCATAGTGGTGAAGGTATCCCTTTCAGAGGAGAAATACTGCGTCTCTTCCCACAGAATCCCCTCTTTATCCTGGGCCCTATCTCCACCCAGGTTTTCCTCCAAGAGTACACCACCCGCAGGGTTGGAATCAGGAAGCGTCTGCCCTCCCCTGGCCACCTGGGAGGAGACTTTAGGCAGGGCTTTAGTGAGAGATCCCCAGAATTCTTCACAGCTCCCTAACAGATTCTGTTCCCACCTGTACGGGATTAAGACAGGGGTACGTTTTGGCCCCCTCTCCATTTAACGTCTATATTTCGGACATAGATCATTTAATGAAGGCAGCCTTTGTTTCACTGAGGCTTAGCAATCTTCAATGTACCTGGCTCTCTTATGCCAACAATTTGATCTTATTCGATAATACACATATTGGTCTACAATGCCTGATTAGTGCTTTCTTAGAATACATGGCTTCGCATTTTCAAAGAATCAATCCATTAACGTCAAAAGATAAAAGGTTCTCCAGGGTGTAAGCACAGCCAACATGTTCATGGAAAATTGGAAATATAAAACTTGATAATATAGAAAATCTGGTTTATTTGGGCTTTCTGTTCACTGTATGTTCGAATAAAGGATAACGGATTGAGTGCCTAATAAGAAAAGTGGTCATGTTGGCTTCCCAAATGATACAATTGAATACAACATTTGGGAGATTTTCTCTGCTTTCTACTATAACATTTTATATTGGTAAACCTATGCATAAATAAATATATGGTCTTGTTATCATGCCGTTTTCAATATTGGAAAAGTTGGATTACTTTGAGGATATTATTTGGAGGAAAACGCTACTCCTACCGAAGTGTGTCCCTTTAGTGGCTATACACCATGAACTTGGATTGCAGTGGTTAAAATGTAGGGTTATATGGAAACAACTGCTGCTTTACAAAAAACAATCTTATAGAAAACAATACCGCTGGCAAGATATTCCATGCCTTTGTTAATACAAGTAGGCAATCGATTGTTGATTTACAACAATGCTCTCTTGATGCTCATCTGGGGTATGGTCAAAAGAGAGCCAATGGGACAGTAGGAACCAGACAGTGGAAACGTATTTGTTAAAATTTCAGAATGCTTCATATTGAGACTTTTTTGAGATTTTAATTTAACTTATTGCCTACTAAAGAAATCATGTGTATTTGTAATCATTTGCCTGAAGATTTAGCTTTTGTCGATTCTGTCATGATCTCTGCTTCCAAAAGGTCAGGGTTTTCCCAACTCCCTTGGAAGCAGATCCATAACCCAGGTTCCGAGTGCCAACCAGTCCCAATTGGGACCTTTTGGACCCAGTCCTGGCGCCAGTGGCATCAGGCTCATAAATATGCCCAGTCCCAGCGCTGGAAGCGCCGGGCTCATAATGCTTGGGTGGACTTACCTGCAGCAGACCATGCTGCTTACTTGCCTGCCAGTTGAGCCTCTGATCCTCTTCTGTTTGGAACTACTTTTCCTGTTGGGTGGGGCAGGAGCCACTCCCTAGGTTCAGAACACTGGAACTCTTCTGGAAAGCAGGAACTCTTTTCTTACCTAGGCGCGGCTGTCGAAGGAGACACCTAAGCACTACAGGAGGCTATTTAAACCACACTCGATGGATGAATCTTGCTTTGCGTTATTCTGCATCCTCTGCAGCAGAACGCTCATCGTGTCTTCTGCATCTGATCCTGGGCCTAAGGAAAAAGGCTTACCATCCTGAATCCAGTCTTCAGCAACACCTATAAAGACAAGAAAGAACAGGTTAGCATTACGGTCTTCAGTGACAGCGCTTCACTTACCTGGTCCATCGGCTGTCACCAACGCCTCGCGCTGCATTCCGGCATGAAAGACAAAGGCTTACCTACTCTTCGTGCGCTCCGGAGGTCTTCGCACTGCATTCCGGCATCTGAAAGACAAAAGCTTACCAACTCTTCGCACGCTCTGGAGGTCTTCGGCGCTGCATCCTGCATCTGAAAGACAAAACAAGGTGCGTTTAAAGACATTGGGGAACTTTAATACTCACGTGCCATTACTCCTTTCCACATCTAACCCAGTGGGTATTCCGGCACCCTGCAGCCGCTCCGAACTTGTACCTGCAAAATAAAAAGACAGTTAGAGCGCATCGTGAAGCAGGCAACAAGCGCTTACTTACGTGCTTCCAGGCGCTTCTATTCATCACACGGGCTCCATCTTCAACTCACTTCAGCCCGTCATCCGCCATCGCCGGAACCCTGCAAAACAAGAGACATCATTACTAAAGACTTTTAAAGACATTAGAATTACTCAAAACTTACCGTTCGTGCAGTAAACGACGGACAGCAGTCCTCTGAAGTCAAGAGGCCTGCTCCCCTTATCCAGTGAAGAAACTGGTTACAGCACCCTGCCCCGAGGCAGATGGAGAGCACGGCGTTCACTTACCTAAGGTGAGAGCGTTAACCTTTGGGGTTCTACAGGAGAAGAGAAAGGGAAGAAGAGAGAGACATTCAATAACCCAGTTCATTAATCCCATATTTTCTATCTGCAGACATCTTACCCTTCGAGTCAGACATACAGTGCACAGAGGTCCAGCCCAAAGAGCCAGCCGTGTGTTACACATCACCTTTGAAGATACGGTATACGCCCAGTCAAGACCGGCGCCTCTACGGGAATCAGGTGAGCGTTACAGAACGCAAAGCCTACCGCAAAACTCCCGTCCAGGCGCTATGGAAACCTCGGATACCGACCAGCTAGCCCAGTTACTTGGGGAACTAAGGGCAGAAGTGCATGCAGCCCGTCAGGAAACGAACACTCTAAGAAGGGAACTGATTATTTCCAAGGAGCGAACAGATGATCTCGCTAGACAATTGCTACAGTCGCAAGCCGGACAGACCCCGTTACCCGCATCTGGGAGAAATCTTCCTTCTACATCCTCTATGAATCCAGTGCAGATCAACCTACCTGGGAATGTACCTCTGGCTCCGCCCGAACGATTTTCTGGTGACCCAAAGAGGTTTGCAGTATTTATCAATCAGTGCCGGTTGCATTTCTTATGCCGGCCAGCAGCCTTTCCAACTGATCAAGCTAAAGTAGCTTTCGTGCTTTCGTACCTTAGTGGCAATGCGGCAGACTGGTCGATCCCTCTAGTAAATCAAGATGATCCGGTCCTCCATCATTTTCAAGCTTTTCAGCTCAGTATGGAAAAACTGTTCGCAAGACATTCACAGGGGCAGGCCTTGGACAATGAGCTTCTTTCGTTGCGACAAGGTAATCAAGACCTTTTGGCTTATATTGCGTCTTTCAACAGACTGATAGTGGAAACTCAATGGCCTGAGGACAAAAGGATTACGCTGTTTTATAGAGGTCTACGTGGAGAGCTCAAAGATGTGTTAGCCCAAGTAGTGAATCCCCCACAAGATTGTTCGGACTATATAGACTTAGTCGTTCAAATAGATCACAGACTGCAGAACAGGAAGGCCGATCGTTCCAAGTTTGATGCTCAAGTATTTTCCAAACCGCCAACTCCTTCCAAAGGAGTAGACTCCGGGGAACCCATGCAAATAGGGGGCCTGAAAGGTCCTCTAACACAAAAGGAGCGGGAAAGAAGAAAACAGTTGCAATTATGCCTCTATTGCGGAAACTCAGGGCACTTTCTTCGAGACTGTCCGGTGAAACCTGCCAAGAAGGCAGTAGGAGCTGCAGTTACCAAAGTTACAAACTCTGAGCAGGGAAACGACCTCGCCCGACAAGAATAGAGGTCCTCTTGCCGAGCGTGAAAACCAGTTCCGTGACCTCGCATTTCGTGATACCTATGGTCCTCATTAGCCCTGATAATCCGGATCGATTACATGCAATTGAAGCTTACGTCGACAGCGGTGCCATCGGCAATTATGTGGATCATGAAATGGTTTTGAGGATGAATCTAACTCTTTGTCCCAAGGCTGTAAAGGACGTCCTTACTACGGTGGATGGAACGGAGATAGCCTCCGGACCAGTAACAAATACCACTCAAGAAGTGACGCTAGTAAGTCAAGATGGACACCATGAGAAGATCGTGTTCGATGTGATCAAGGCTCCTCAGTTTCAGATTATTCTAGGAATACCTTGGTTAGAGAAACACAATCCTCTGATCGATTGGCGAGCAAGAACGGTCCAGTTTCCAGAATGGGTCTCTACTTGTCACCCTCCACCTGGTGTTGCACTGGCAGCAATTTCTTCAGAGACTCCCCAGTTACCTCCCGAATACCTAGAATACCAAGATGTTTTCCGGAAGGATCAGGCTAACTCTCTACCTCCTCATAGGTCTTATGACTGCCAGATAGACCTGATACCTGCATCTACTCCTCCTTGTAGTAGAATTTATGCCCTCACCGAGCCTGAGAACCTTCACCTTCGACAATACCTGGATCAATACCTGGCAAATGGGTTTATTCGTCCTTCCAAGTCCCCTGCTTCTTCAGCTTTGTTCTTCGTTCCAAAAAAGGAAGGAGACCTTAGAACTTGTATAGATTATCGCTCCCTGAACCAGATCACCGTCAAGAATAGATATCCGTTACCTTTGATCCCTGAACTCCTGGACCAAGTCAGAAAAGCATGCATATATACAAAGCTGGATCTTAGAGGAGCCTACCACTTGGTACGAGTAAAAGAGGGTGATGAATGGAAGACGGCCTTCCGCACCAAGTATGGGCTATTTGAATATCAGGTCATGCCCTTCGGACTTTGCAATGCCCCGGCCGCCTTTCAATATTTCATGAACGATGTCCTCAGAGAGCTCATAGATATGTGTGTTGTTGTTTACATTGACGACATCCTCGTTTATTCTTCATCGGAATCTGAACATCGGAAACACGTGAAAATGGTCCTCGAAAGATTGCGTCAACACAAACTTTTCGCTAAGTTGGAAAAATGTGTTTTCAACGTGACTGAAGTTGAATTCTTGGGATTCATATTATCACCTAGCGGAGTGCGTATGGATTCAAAGAAGGTCGATGCAGTTCTCAAATGGCCATCACCATCCTCCGTAAAAGGTGTGCAAAGCATGTTAGGCTTCGCTAACTTTTACCGCAGGTTTATCCCCGAATTTTCTCGAATAGTCCAGCCCATCACTGCCTTGTTAAAGAAAAACAAACGTTTTGAATGGTCTACCGAGGCGGAACAAGCTTTCCAGGATTTGAAGACTAAATTTATCTCTGCACCAATCTTAAAACACCCTCGCCCCGAACTCCCCTACATCGTGGAAACTGATGCTTCAAGCCTTGCCATGGGGGCAGTTCTATCACAAAAGGACCTGGTAACCAATCAGTTGCATCCCGTGGCATTTTGGTCCCGCAAATTCTCGCCTCCTGAAATCAATTACACGATTACTGACAAGGAACTTCTGGCTATCAAGTCTGCCTTTAAGGCTTGGCGGCATTATCTGCTGGGGGCCCGACACACCGTTACTGTGATTACGGATCACCGAAACCTGCAATATTTGAAAACCGCAAAAGCCCAATCCTCTAGACAACTCCGTTGGGCATTATTCTTTGCCGAGTTTGACTTCATAATTACCTATCAACCCGGTACAAAAAACGGTAAAGCTGATGCCCTTTCTCGGATGGGAGTGGAAGATCACTTGATCAACCCTAAACCTGTACCAATCATTCCCGAACAAAGAATTCTGGGTGTAATCGCCACACAATCCATAGAGGAAGTTAAGGATAAAGCCAGGCAACTTGTAACTCCAGCAGACATACAGAATTGGCATCTGCAGGGAAAGGACTTTGCTGTAAAGGACAACTTATTGTATTTCCAAGAACGATTATACCTGCCCAGCACAGATTTACAGAAAAAAGTAATCTCTTGTTATCACGATTCTTTAATGGAAGGACATCTCGGTATGGCCAAGACCTCAGAAAAGATCAAGCGCTACTTCTGGTGGCCGTCTTGGAAAAAAGATATCAGAGATTTTATAATGTCCTGTGGAGTATGCGCCCAAAACAAGAGTCAAAAGGAAAGACCAGCAGGCCTCTTACGCCCTATTGACATCCCACCTCGCCCTTGGCATACGCTTTCTATGGACTTCATCACCGATCTACCTCCATGCTCCGGATACAATACGATTCTACTAATCGTGGACTTATTCTCCAAGATGGCGCATTTCATTCCGCTCAAAGGCTTGCCCACAGCAGCAACTCTGGCCCGAGAATTTCTCGAAAACATCGTCCGACTGCACGGTTTTCCTTCGGTTCTAATTTCGGATCGAGGTAGTCAATTTATTTCTCATTTTTGGCGAAGTTGCTGTCGGTCGGCTCAAATTGATGTGAGACTATTGACCAGTCACCACCCTCAGACCGACGGACAAACCGAGAGGACCAATCAAACTCTGGAACAGTATTTACGCTGCATGCTGCAACAAACTGAAAAGACTTGGAAAGATATCCTTTGGATAGCCGAATATGCCTACAATAACTCTGTCCATTCGGGAACTGGGAAAACCCTGTTTTTTCTTTTATACGGCAGTCACCCTCGAACCTCGGAGTTGGATCCCCTCCAAGATCTTGAAACAGCAGCAGTAGACTACCTGCATTCTACAATCACCCAAGCCTTTAAGGAAGCTGTTTCTCACCTTCAAAGGGCTAAAGAACAATACAAGAAAGGAGCAGATCGGAAGGAAGCCCCTCAATATCAAGTACGGGATCAAGTCTGGTTATCCACCAAATATCTACCTCTAAAAGGGCCACGCACATTCAACCCAAGATACCTTGGTCCCTATTCTATCACTACCATAGTAAACCCAGTAGCGGTCAAGTTGGACTTGCCCCCGCACATGAAGATACATCCGGTCTTCCACGTCTCTCTATTAAAACCCGTGCAACCTCAAACCCGACTAACTAAATCTCCAAAACCCATCCTAGTTGATGGAGAACTCGAGTTTGAAGTCAAAAGCGTTCTGGACTCCAAGATCTCCAAATCTAAACTATTTTACCTAATTGACTGGAAAGGCTACGGCCCCCAAGAGAGATCCTGGGAACCTGCTGAATATGTCCACGCTCCTCGCCTAATCAAAAGATTTCACCGAACATTTCCTGACAAGCCAAAACCCCCGGAGAAGCCCGGTTTGGGAGGGGCCTTGAGGGGGGGTACTGTCATGATCTCTGCTTCCAAAAGGTCAGGGTTTTCCCAACTCCCTTGGAAGCAGATCCATAACCCAGGTTCCGAGTGCCAACCAGTCCCAATTGGGACCTTTTGGACCCAGTCCTGGCGCCAGTGGCACCAGGCTCATAAATATGCCCAGTCCCAGCGCTGGAAGCGCCGGGCTCATAATGCTTGGGTGGACTTACCTGCAGCAGACCATGCTGCTTACTTGCCTGCCAGTTGAGCCTCTGATCCTCTTCTGTTTGGAACTACTTTTCCTGTTGGGTGGGGCAGGAGCCACTCCCTAGGTTCAGAACACTGGAACTCTTCTGGAAAGCAGGAACTCTTTTCTTACCTAGGCGTGGCTGTGGAAGGAGACACCTAAGCACTACAGGAGGCTATTTAAACCACACCCGATGGATGAATCTTGCTTTGCGTTATTCTGCATCCTCTGCAGCAGAACGCTCATCGTGTCTTCTGCATCTGATCCTGGACCTAAGGAAAAAGGCTTACCATCCTGAATCCAGTCTTCAGCAACACCTATAAAGACAAGAATGAGAAGGTTAGCATTACGGTCTTCAGTGACAGCGCTTCACTTACCTGGTCCATCGGCTGTCACCAACGCCTCGCCCTGCATTCCGGCCTGAAAGACAAAGGCTTACCTACTCTTCGTGCGCTCCGGAGGTCTTCGCACTGCATTCCGGCATCTGAAAGACAAAAGCTTACCAACTCTTCGCACGCTCCGGAGGTCTTCGGCGCTGCATCCCGCATCTGAAAGACAAAACAAGGTGCGTTTAAAGACATTGGGGAACTTTAATACTCATGTGCCATTACTCCTTCCCACATCTAACCCAGTGGGTATTCCGGCACCCTGCAGCCGCTCCGAACTTGTACCTGCAAAATAAAAACACAGTTAGAGCGCATCGTGAAGCAGGCAACAAGCGCTTACTTACGTGCTTCCAGGCGCTTCTATTCATCACACGGGCTCCATCTTCAACTCACTTCAGCCCGTCATCCGCCATCGCCGGAACCCTGCAAAACAAGAGACATCATTACTAAAGACTTTTAAAGACATTAGAATTACTCGAAACTTACCGTTCGTGCATTAAACGACGGACAGCAGTCCTCTGAAGTCAAGAGGCCTGCTCCCCTTATCCAGTGAAGAAACTGGTTACAGCACCCTGCCCCGAGGCAGATGGAGAGCACGGCGTTCACTTACCTAAGGTGAGAGCGTTAACCTTTGGGGTTCTACAGGAGAAGAAAAAGGGAAGAAGAGAGAGACATTCAATAACCCAGTTCATTAATCCCATATTTTCTATCTGCAGACATCTTACCCTTCGAGTCAGACATACAGTGCACAGAGGTCCAGCCCAAAGAGCCAGCCGTGTGTTACACATCACCTTTGAAGATACGGTATACGCCCAGTCAAGACCGGCGCCTCTACGGGAATCAGGTGAGCGTTACAGATTCTTTAACAACTTGAATGAGGCTGAAAACCTAAAGCATTTCATCATATACTGCCCGTCTCGAATAAAATTACGTATTTAGCATTTTAAGAGCATTGTTTATAGATTGTCACTTGTGGAGTCAGAACTATTATGGCAATGTATCTTGGCACTTGCAGTTCTCACATATATTCAAAAACTAAACCTACTTAAAATGTGAATCTCTAGGACAAGTGATAACTTATGCTGTGACCTGGGATTACTTGGATAGTGGTACAGGAGGGTTATATATGTTAGGTCGGTGGCTCTGGGTCAATTATGGTTTTATTAAGCAGGACAAAAAATTGTATACAGAGTTTGCAAGGACCAAGCACTTTTTAAAAAATAAAAAAAAATGGTTGCTATGATCTAACAAATGTTGGCTGTCTACGTCAGCTTTTTCTCTATTTTAATATGAGAATGTAATTAAGAGATGATTTGTAGCCTCAAATGTATGTTACTCTAATTATAACCAATGTATAATAAAAAACGTATCTGATTTTTAAAGACATATGAGTTTTACCTATTTATGGATTGTATAATAATGTGTGAGCATATAGATTGTAAAATATGTATTTTTCCATCAAATACATTAAAAAGTAACACAAGTAGCAGTAGTATTAGTAGTAGTACTAGTTAGTGGTTGTGCCAGTAGTAGCAGTAGTAGTATTGGTTGTAGTAGCAGTAGTAGTAGCAGTACGTTTGGTGTTGATAGTAGTATTAGTAAAAGCAGTAGCAGCTGTAGCAGAAAATGTAGTAGTACGAGTAGTAATACCAGTAGTAGTAGTCAGAGTAATAGTATTAGTAATGGTAGTAGTACTAGTGGTAGTAGTAGCAGCAGTAGCAGCACTAAAAGTAGCAGTACTGATAGTACTACCAGTAGCAGTAGAAGTAAGCATAGAAGAAGTAGTAGCAGTACTAGTAGTAGTACTCATAGTAGTAATGGTAATGGCAGTTGTAATAGTAGTAGCAGTATCAGTAGTAGTAGTGGTTATAGTAGTAAGAGTAGTTTTAGAACTGGTAGGTATAATACTGTGGTAGACATAGTAGTAGGAATTGCAGTAGTATTGGTAGTACTTGAAATAGTAGTACTACTTCTGCTAGTAGTATTAATATCTATCAGGCCTGGCAACAGAGAGCACATAAGATCAGCAGCCTCTGAGCCTTTGGCACTTCTGTATTAGGTGTCTCGAGGCAGTGAGAGAAGATGATATGTATAGATTTTTAGTTTTCTCGCCCCGCTATCCCCGCATATCAAATGGCTATTTCTGTGGATTGATTGGACTGTGTTCCCTCCTTACAGTTTTAAGAGAGTCATAATTTGCTGATGCACTTCATATGTTAGTTATTGTGCTTTTAAGTTGATGGAATTTATTATGTATTTAATATACATTCACTAGGTGTGTTGTTGTGTTTTATCTGTATTGTTTTTAAAACTATGCATGGTTTTATTCTTTGTGTCCTACTGTCACGAAAGGCTTAAACTTCTGAAATTCAAAATAACATCTATCAATCTATCATCCTCTGATGTCACTTCCTCTTTAAGTGATTGGAATTGATTCCCAAAATGGAACACAACCGTAGCTGCAAAAAAGAAAACATGACTACTTGAGACAAACCTATTTTATTTCTGCAGAAACTATGCTTTAAAACTGTATTTTCTGTTTAATCTGTCTATGTGCCACATTTTGTGAATTCAATATTTCATGATTTGTGAGTGCATTTCATTTAGAAAGTTTGCTTTTAAATCATAGCATGTTTTCAAATGTTTCTCCAACAGAGTAATAATGGTGGCTCTTGGGAGGTAGCAGTAATGGCCCACCAGCCCAATGTGATTGGCCCAAGCAAAATAAAGGCTTTCAGCAAGAACGTAGGTGCAATTACTGGGCAGCAAAATACCCCCTGCTCCTCTATTAATACTGGCAGCATCATCGTGTTGATATCAGGCGTGCAAACACTGATTTTCCTTAGGGTACAATACTGGCTGCTGCTTGAAATAGTTAAGGGAGCTCGCAGGTGAGTTTATTTACTATTTCTGTAGTAGCCAACTAGATGGCTATATGATGGAGTGGTAACGGTCAAGAACAGGTAAGTGGTGCTTCGGTTGATTGGTGGGGAGTTGTTGGAATCAGGGAGGAAGTGGGGGTACCTGCTGGGGCCTTTGTCCAAATCAAGCATTTGGGCCTCATCACGAGTCTGGCGGTAACCCTTAAATGCGGCAGTAGCGCTATTACCGCCGCATTTAAGGGACCGCCAGATCATGGCCTTGGCGGATTTCTCCCCAGCTCTGAGCTGGGGGGAAATCCGCCAAAATTTCACGCTCTTACCGCCGGCGGAAATCCGCCGGCGGTATGAGCATGAAATTTCCTCATTGAGCCCAATGGGGAATGGAGAATTCCCGAATGGGTTCAATGGGGAATGGGCAATACCTGTTCCGCCGAACCCGTGATCCGGCGCTATTAGTGCCGGGGGGTTCAGCGGTAGAGCTATTAGCGCCAGTGCTAATAGTGCCAGCGTTACCGCCCAACTCGTGATGAGGCCCTTTGACTTGTGAGCGATGCCTTGGTGGCCTGAAGGAAATGTGGGCAGTAATTGTGAGATTCTGCCCACGCTCCCGGTAACCTGATGGGATGGAGCTTCCTGGGCACTAACATGTTGTAAGGAATTATTTCTAGAACAAAATTCCTTAGTGATTGGGTTCATGACTTTTAAGAAATGGTTAGGGGCTACATTACTACAGACAACAGCATTTCTTTCAAAGAAACTGCACACATCCAGTTGCACCTTTATTACATTTCATTTATCATACTTTGGACAGTGTTATTTATTTCCTGATCAGATTTAACATTAAATCACCCAGGTCTCAGCACATTGCAATATTAATGCATTTTGGGATGATTTTAACACACCAAATATTCTTTCTTTATTGACAACTTTGAACATAATGAAACATTATATGAGATCTTATTATCCCTATCTCCGTCTTTGGTTTTCGCAACAGTTCTGCTGAACTTGATAGGTCAGAATTTTGTGCTTTTGTGTCATTTTCATTTCTGAAATTGGTTTTGAATTATGCTAATAGAATATACACAACAATAATGTTTAATGAACAAATATAAAATGAATACAATTGAAATTCTATGTCACAACAATATGTTACTATTGTAAATATATTCACTTACACTTGAATAAAACTGGCCAAGTAAGTCATCAGCAAAAGTTGAAGTATAGTGTAAGACACTTTATCTGGCAGCCTTGTGATATTAAAGGTCTAAAGAGGGGTGTGTATTGTGAGGGGTCAGACATTAGAGGTGGGCACAATGTTGTAGCTTTCTCAATATCAGGGATGGATTGGATGAATGCCTCTCTATCCCC
This sequence comes from Ambystoma mexicanum, assembly GCF_040938575.1. NCBI lineage: Eukaryota > Metazoa > Chordata > Amphibia > Caudata > Ambystomatidae > Ambystoma > Ambystoma mexicanum. The sequence continues at coordinate 61,104,724 of NC_090925.1, read as the reverse complement.
ATCCTGCCTAGGAAACTTAGGGCCTAATTAACAGAAGTGTTTTATAATGGCAAAACCCCATTTGAAAACGCTCTGTGAATTAGGCTCAAACTACAGATCAGTCTGTGTCAGGTCTTTAAACTTATAAACTGTCCTTGTGTCCAAAACATTCTGATCGGGCCCTCACACTAAAAATGAATAACTAAGGAAATGTCTCTGACCTATAATTGGCAAAGGGTGTTCATGAACAAAAGCACATAAGTAAATCCAACAGAACATTATTTTCCAAGGCGGTTCCCTTCGCCTGGGCCTTTAGGTAGAACAATGAAAATGTATTTTCCAAACAACAGTTTTTTAATGATCAGGTAGGATGGCAAACGTGTCTCTTTCAAACAATAGTTTCTTGATGTTCAGATAGGATGGCAAAAGTGGTTCCTCACAATATGCAATCAGTTTTGGTGGATCTCCTCGTATTCTCTCCTGCACTGTATCCTTTTATGGGTTTGCCAGATCCTGTAGTATACTCCCCTGCCAGGCATCATGACCACATACCATCTTATAACTTTCCATTCCTTTTGTGGCTTGCCTTGCATACCCCCTTGCCAGGAATCCTTCTCTGGGGTCTTGTAAATCCCCTGACATACTTCTCTGCCAGGTATCTTCCCCCTTTTAAATGTCAACTGCCTGGCCCATTCCTTTCACCAGGACTTCTCAAAACTGTCCCGGTCCTTTAAAACATATCACAGTTATTGGCTATATTCCATGTGTTTCTTAAGATAATGCTTTTCCAACTTCCCCCACATTGACATTTCACAAATAAGGGTGTGTTCAAATTTTGTAATTTTCTTTATGTTATCTGCATTTATTGGCTTAGGATAACACTCCAGCTTTCCCCACATTGACATTTCACATAAAGGTACTTTTCCAAGTGTTGCTGTTGTTATTTGGTCGATATTCAAATGTTCTTAATTCAGTATATGGTTTACATGCTTGTGGTTGTGCCCCGGGGCCCCGAGTGGCTCTGGGCCAACTCACCGGTATTCTGCCATGTTCCCAACCTATGGCGTGTCTCTGAAAGGCAGTTTCCCCTCTGGGATGGTCTCCTCTAACCCGTGGACCTTCCTCCACCGGTCCTGTCAGCTCTGCATTCACCCATCGGCTTTTCACCATGACCTGGGCTGAAGACTGCTTCTTCTCGAAAAGGGCATATCTCAGAGAGCTCCTCCACTGCTCCTGATACTCTGATGGTCCTCCAAAGGTGCCTGCTGTGTCTCGTCTCCCTTCTTGCCACACCCGTAAGTGATTCTCGCTTGACTTTCTCCGGCACGGTCCTCTCTCTTTCTGCTGCTTCTGATGTGGATGCCATTTTTAAATGTCCCGTGCATTCGTAATCCATTCAAACAAATTGTCTGCACATTCAGCTTTGGTCCTCTTTCAATCTGCATAAACTCCTTCCTCCTCTTCCCCATCTCAGTACTTTAGGCTTTATGGGAGTTGGAGTCCCTAAAGTGTATATGTTTTCTAAATTAAAGCTGTTTAGGAGTTGTACTTAGAGAAACATCAGAAACAGGAGATGTCAGGTGTGTACGGTGTATGTTGGAGGTATGAATTGAATTCTGACTAGAAGGACATTAAGCATCAGGAGTGTCGGTGTCATAAGGTTTTTGTCAGAAGAAAGGGCAAAATACTGCATCCAGTGAAGTCACCACGTTCTCCTGATAGTCGTTATCCTCCCTCATATTCGCTATCCTCCCACATAATACCACCCCCAGAATCAGGTAGTGACGGCCGTCCCCTGCCACATGTCGTCAGGGATTTAGTGATGACCCACAGGATTCATCACAGTATGCTTATGTATATATCTGCGGGGTTCTATTCGGTACAACCATTCCTCCGAGAGGCCTCTGGGAGCTACAGAACAGCAAGTATAGAGAAACATCCGTCTATCACTGAGAACAGTGTAACGCACAACTTAATGAGCGTACAACTCCCTAATATGAGAACAATGCTAAAAGAGCAAGCTCTCAGGCTTATATCCAAGTGGATATATTCATCATCTCACAGGGATGCAGGCAAGTTATTCCACATCTAGGCCCCATCACAGTGAAATGTGTTCATTGAGAATGTCCTCTCCTAAAGGAGGGCACAAGACAGGAACAGGTGGATAGTGAATGAAGTGAATAAAGATATAATGACTGATTCTTCTGTATATGGTAGATATCGGACCATAGAGAGCCTTATGGCCCAGTCTCCCGATGCCTGACCAGTAGCCAGGGCAGAGGTTGAAGCCTGTGGTTGAACCTGCAAAGCTGAGTCTGAAGTCTTGCTGTTGCATTTTGTACCTTCTGCAATGGAGTCATTAGTTGTAGTAACAAGTAGATGCTATTTGTAATTTCCAGCAAACGTTTTGACATTCATTGGGAGAGGGCAAACATGGGAGTAACTTCAAATAAAAGAAAACTTGTTTAGTTACTGAAGAGACCTGTTTTTTTATGTGCCGACTCTGTTTCCATAAAATATTCATAAAAATACAAATATCCAGATTTCTTTCAGTGGGTGCAGGTTTGGGATGCAACGGACAGCAGCTGATACTTCAGAGTCTTTCCTTGCCTTGATTGCTTACACTTCAAACTTTTTGGGATTTATTTTGAGGGTGTTCCTGTCCTTAGAGTTTTTAATTGTTAGCAAAACTTTGCTCACTGTACTGGACATCGCGTATTACAGTTGGGTGCTGTGAGAATTGTTCAGAAAGATAAGATCACTTTAATGGATAAAATATGCCAGGGGAATGCATATACTTAATTTCTTTAAATGGCAGCAAAGCGGAACCCCAGCCCATCGCACACATCAAAGACTATCTTCACAAACTGTGCATAATCTGATGAAAAGGTGCTTGTCCACCTTCACTATGCACCCCAACAAAACAAGTCCTTTCATCTATGCCAGGAGAATTCCATGCTCACTGCGGTCAAATACAACAAAGAGATCCAAAGGTTCTGGGGTCACCGTTGACTATCGCAATTGGTTTAATACAGATCTGGAAACCAAATAATTGCTACAGCCTTCTCTAAAACTGGTCTTGGCTGCATCAAGTGGATCAGGATGCTCGTGAAATTGTTCAACCTGCATCACCACTATAAGTTCCATTTGCTTCCCAAGAATTAACCACTGGAAAATAGGGCAGAACAATGAATGTATGGGACTTCGCTTCGACCAAGCAAGTGTCAAACTTTGCAAACTTTGCAAAATGTACAATTTTAGTTTCTGACAGTTTACAGTGGGATTAATAGAGGACTGCTCAGAGAATTAGTCTCACAAAACATTATTTGATAAACTTACTGTGTTGCAAAGTAGCACCCTGTGCGGGGAAGCCAGCCAATCAGGAGGCCAGGAGCGTGGGCTGAAACTGGTGATCACAGCCTGCGTTTCAAGCTGCCTGATGGTTTGCTCTGGCCTTCAACTCGGCCACAGGCCATTTCCACCCATTCCAGCCATATGAACGGGTGCTTAACGCCATATTATTAACTATTATTAACTATTACTTGGAGTTGAAAAGGATGATAGAGACAAAAATGGCATCCAGACAACATGCCACAACCACTTCATGTTTTCTCACTGGACTGTGCAGTGTGGAATTTGATTTATTTTGTATTGCAATACAAACCTTTTTTGCATTTACAAATCATTCCAACCTTCAGAAAATCCACAAATTACAATAAAATCCAGTTCATAAAAGGAAACAGGCATCTAGTTCATTTTTCAAATTTAAATATTTTAAATAATTACAATTGCTAAAAAGAGTACCATAGCTGTTTTCCCCACTCAATAAAAGCAACCACCATTCATCAGGGGATAAAGTATTTAGTGAGTCCAGAAAATGTTTAAAATAGCTTGTTCTCAATGCGGTCCAGGCTGTGCAAAATAGCAAAATATGTTTTAAGTTTCCTGGAGACCCAGGTAATTTGCAATGGTCACAATCTACCACTCTAGGGCTAGTCTTCATTCTTACAGGCAAAACCTCTTGTGTTGGCATTAAATTTAAGCGGATCCTCATGACCTGAGATCTGAAATAGCTATTAGGGAATTGTTGGTCACGCGCCAACATTCCCTTGGTTCCTGCCACAATTGGTGGAATAACTTAAACTTATTTGATTCCTCAGGAGTGAGAATCCAGTCTGATCTTATAGTCTTAATTTTCCCTTGTCCGGATTTCTCTTTTGTTATTCTTCCAACGTTCGAAGTGAGCTAAGCAAAACCTTAAATTTTTTGATGCTTGAAGATTGGGGAAGTATTCGACAAAGACCCCTATCTATTTCCTTCTTCATGATTTCAAAGATTGGTGGAGCACCCACAAGGATGCATTTTCTATACAGTGCCAATGTGCTCCAATCGACCTTGGATTTGAATGATATCAGACCCAGCTCTCTCCTGATTACTCGAAAAGGCATAGCCGTGGGCTAATTTAAAATCCTATCCCAAAAAACATACTTTCTATCAATGACCACAACGAATCAGGAATAAAAACTAAGGATTCACCACCATAAGTTAAAATTGCACTTACCTTAAGTCTGTAGAACTCTACTACCGGAATCAGTGAAAAATGGCAGAATTCTTTGCACAGGACTCTAGCATTAATTTCCAGCATTTTAACTGTATCCTTGAGTGCCTTTGTTATGTTAGCCTCCCTAATACACATAATAATTGAAACCCCAAAATATTTGAATTGTGCCAATTCAATTGTGTTCAATCGGACTTGTGCCCAAACACCAAACGGGCATGATAATTTCCTGCTCTGTGGTTTTGTATTTTTCTAGCTAGGACCAGCATTTTTGTTTTCCCAGTGTTTATTTGGAGCTCATGTTACTCCACATATTCATCTAGTTTTTTCAGCAGTCTTTGCCGGCCAATCCCTGCTTCATCCATTAGAATGAGATCATCTACATATAACAAGTAGCTTATTTTGGTGTTTCCAAATCTAAGGGGGAAGCTCTTTGCCTCAGATAGTTTTACACCAAGATTTGAGACAAAAAGGTTAAACAATACAGGGGCTAGAGGACAGCCCTGCTTTACCCCCTGGATGTGGGTATTTCCTCCAAGAGTTGCCCTGCTGCATTCAGCCTTACCTTCATTGAAGTCCCAGTATGAAGGGCTTAAAGCTCTTCCCTCAAGTCTGCAGGGCAATTCCAAGATGCCATTTTCCCCCATTGCCTGGCCCTGTTTACACTGTCATAGGCCACGACCAGGCAATGTACGGTTTTGTCCTGCTTTTCAGTGCTCTTCCCTTCAGAATGTAATCAGTGAAATATTTGGTCTATTACCCAGTTCTCGAACAAATCCTTTCTGGAGACTGTTGCCGTGATTCTCCCCAGTTGAGCATGCATTTAATCGAGACAATACCAGGGATCCAAAAAATGTTTCTATGACGTCCAGAAGAGCAAAAGGGCGATCACTTTTTGGGTCATCTATATTTCCCTTCCTGAAGATCGGACCACTATGGCCCTTTTCCATGATTCTGGTATTTTTCCCCAAGCCTACATTTTCTTAAACAAAGCCCACAAGAAGGCTGCCCAGGGCTCTGCTTCCTATTTAAGGATAACGTTTGTTAGACCATCTGGGGCTCTCGAGCTGCTTGCTCTAGCTATAAGAGACCTGGGGGCCAATTCATAGAATTCGGCGCACAAGTGGCGCACGCGGCTGGCGCACAGTGTGCGCGTGCGGTAGGCTGCGCCAGCCGCGTGCGCCGAAACACATTCAGGCACACAGCGTATTCATGGATTCCAACATCCACAACCAGCCGTGGCGCAGAGTGGCGCAGCGACCCTGCAGCAGCGTCAGTTACGCCCCCAAGAACGCCCCTTGCGCAGGAAAAAGCCATCAAAATCCCCAATCCAGCGCAAAGGGCAGCAGCAAACGCAGTGCGGGGAGCATGTATTTCAGGGGTGTGCGGGAGTCCCCACACGCGATAGGCCTGGGTACGTGTATTACAGGGGTGCGCGAGAAAATCTACACGCGATTGGCCTGGGTACGTGGATTTCAGGGGTGCGCGAGAAATTCTACACGCGATTAGCCTGGGTACGTGTATTACAGGGGTGCGCGAGAAAATCTACACGCGATTGGCCTGGGTACGTGGATTTCAGGGGTGCGCGAGAAAATCTACACGCGATTGGCCTGGGTACGTGGATTTCAGGGGTGCGCGAGAAATTCTACACGCGATTGGCCTGGGTACGTGGATTTCAGGGGTGCGCGAGAAATTCTACACGCGATTAGCCTGGGTACGTGTATTACAGGGGTGCGCGAGAAAATCTACACGCGATTGGCCTGGGTACGTGGATTTCAGGGGTGCGCTAGAAATTCTACACGCGATTAGCCTGGGTACGTGTATTACAGGGGTGCGCGAGAAAATCTACACGCGATTGGCCTGGGTACGTGGATTTCAGGGGTGCGCGAGAAATTCTACACGCGATTGGCCTGGGTACGTGTATTACAGGGGTGCGCGAGAAATTCTACACGCGATTAGCCTGGGTACGTGTATTACAGGGGTGCGCGAGAAAATCTACACGCGATTGGCCTGGGTACGTGGATTTCAGGGGTGCGCGAGAAAATCTACACGCGATTGGCCTGGGTACGTGGATTTCAGGGGTGCGCGAGAAATTCTACACGCGATTAGCCTGGGTACGTGTATTACAGGGGTGCGCGAGAAAATCTACACGCGATTGGCCTGGGTACGTGGATTTCAGGGGTGCGCGAGAAATTCTACACGCGATTAGCCTGGCTACGTGGATTTCAGGGGTGCGCGAGAAATTCTACACGCGATTGGCCTGGGTACGTGGATTTCAGGGGTGCGCGAGAAAATCTACACGCGATTGGCCTGGGTACGTGGATTTCAGGGGTGCGCGAGAAATTCTACACGCGATTGGCCTGGGTACGTGGATTTCAGGGGTGCGCGAGAAATTCTACACGCGATTAGCCTGGGTACGTGTATTACAGGGGTGCGCGAGAAAATCTACACGCGATTGGCCTGGGTACGTGGATTTCAGGGGTGCGCGAGAAATTCTACACGCGATTGGGCCTGTGCGAGTGGGGCAGTGTATTACGTAGGTGTGCGGGAAGTTGAAGAGGTGAATTGCCAGTGTGGGTCCTCCCAGGTCTCCCCTCTACCCCCTCCACGACCTCTGCAGGCAGCCCACACCACAGGGGACTACCCTGCACCCCTGGTCATGTCCCGCAGGCAGCCCATCCACCATGGGCATGCCCCCCAGCCAAGCCACATGTCCCCTTGCACCCCCACCCCCCAGCAGGCCCCCACTCATGTCCCCCTGCACCCCCACCCCCCAGCCACCAGGGCCAGCCTCCACCAGGCCCCCACACATCTCACAGCACCACCACCCCCCAGCCACCAGGGGCAGCCTCCACCAGGCCCCCACCCATGTCTGACTCATGTCTCCCACCACCCCCACCCCCCCAGCCACCAGGGGCACCCTCCACCAGGCCCCCACCCATGTCTCCCAGCACACCCACCCCCCAGCCACCAGGGGCAGCCTCCACCAGGCCCCCACCCATGTCTCCCAGCACCACCACCCCCCAGCCACCAGGGGCATCCTCCACCAGGCCCCCACCCATGTCTCCCAGCACCACCACCCCCCAGCCACCAGGGGCAGCCTCCACCAGGCCCCCACCCATGTCTCCCAGCACCCCCACCCCCCAGCCACCAGGGGCAGCCTCCACCAGGCCCCCACCCATGTCTCCCAGCACACCCACCCCCCAGCCACCAGGGGCAGCCTCCACCAGGCCCCCACCCATGTCCGACTCATGTCTCCCAGCACCCCCACCCCCCCAGCCACCAGGGGCAGCCTCCACCAGGCCCCCACCCATGTCTCCCAGCACCCCCACCCCCCAGCCACCAGGGGCAGCCTCCACCAGGCCCCCACCCATGTCTCCCAGCACACCCACCCCCCAGCCACCAGGGGCAGCCTCCACCAGGCCCCCACCCATGTCCGACTCATGTCTCCCACCACCCCCACCCCCCCAGCCACCAGGGGCACCCTCCACCAGGCCCCCACCCATGTCTCCCAGCACACCCACCCCCCAGCCACCAGGGGCAGCCTCCACCAGGCCCCCACCCATGTCTCCCAGCACCACCACCCCCCAGCCACCAGGGGCATCCTCCACCAGGCCCCCACCCATGTCTCCCAGCACCACCACCCCCCAGCCACCAGGGGCAGCCTCCACCAGGCCCCCACCCATGTCTCCCAGCACCCCCACCCCCCAGCCACCAGGGGCAGCCTCCACCAGGCCCCCACCCATGTCTCCCAGCACACCCACCCCCCAGCCACCAGGGGCAGCCTCCACCAGGCCCCCACCCATGTCCGACTCATGTCTCCCAGCACCCCCACCCCCCAGCCACCAGGGGCAGCCTCCACCAGGCCCCCACCCATGTCTCCCAGCACACCCACCCCCCAGCCACCAGGGGCAGCCTCCACCAGGCCCCCACCCATGTCCGACTCATGTCTCCCAGCACCCCCACCCCCCCAGCCACCAGGGGCAGCCTCCACCAGGCCCCCACCCATGTCTCCCAGCACCCCCACCCCCCAGCCACCAGGGGCAGCCTCCACCAGGCCCCCACCCATGTCTCCCAGCACCACCACCCCCCAGCCACCAGGGGCATCCTCCACCAGGCCCCCACCCATGTCTCCCAGCACCCCCACCCCCCAGCCACCAGGGGCAGCCTCCACCAGGCCCCCACCCATGTCTCCCAGCACCCCCCCCCCAGCCACCAGGGGCATCCTCCACCAGGCCCCCACCCATGTCTCCCAGCACCACCACCCCCCAGCCACCAGGGGCAGCCTCCACCAGGCCCCCACCCATGTCTCCCAGCACCCCCACCCCCCAGCCACCAGGGGCAGCCTCCACCAGGCCCCCACCCATGTCTCCCAGCACCACCACCCCCCAGCCACCAGGGGCATCCTCCACCAGGCCCCCACCCATGTCTCCCAGCACCCCCACCCCCCAGCCACCAGGGGCAGCCTCCACCAGGCCCCCACCCATGTCTCCCAGCACCACCACCCCCCAGCCACCAGGGGCATCCTCCACCAGGCCCCCACCCATGTCTCCCAGCACCACCACCCCCCAGCCACCAGGGGCAGCCTCCACCAGGCCCCCCCACATGTCTCCCACCACCCCCACCCCCCACCCACCAGGGGCAGCCTCCACCAGGCCCCCACACATATGTCCCCCTGCACCCCCACCCCCTAGCATCCAGGGGCACCCTCCACCTGGCACCCACCCATGTCTCCCAGCACCCCCACCCCCCAGCCACCAGGGGCAGCCTCCACCAGGCCCCCACCCATGTCTCCCAGCACACCCACCCCCCAGCCACCAGGGGCAGCCTCCACCAGGCCCCCACCCATGTCCGACTCATGTCTCCCAGCACCCCCACCCCCCCAGCCACCAGGGGCAGCCTCCACCAGGCCCCCACCCATGTCTCCCAGCACCCCCACCCCCCAGCCACCAGGGGCAGCCTCCACCAGGCCCCCACCCATGTCTCCCAGCACACCCACCCCCCAGCCACCAGGGGCAGCCTCCACCAGGCCCCCACCCATGTCCGACTCATGTCTCCCACCACCCCCACCCCCCCAGCCACCAGGGGCACCCTCCACCAGGCCCCCACCCATGTCTCCCAGCACACCCACCCCCCAGCCACCAGGGGCAGCCTCCACCAGGCCCCCACCCATGTCTCCCAGCACCACCACCCCCCAGCCACCAGGGGCATCCTCCACCAGGCCCCCACCCATGTCTCCCAGCACCACCACCCCCCAGCCACCAGGGGCAGCCTCCACCAGGCCCCCACCCATGTCTCCCAGCACCCCCACCCCCCAGCCACCAGGGGCAGCCTCCACCAGGCCCCCACCCATGTCTCCCAGCACACCCACCCCCCAGCCACCAGGGGCAGCCTCCACCAGGCCCCCACCCATGTCCGACTCATGTCTCCCACCACCCCCACCCCCCCAGCCACCAGGGGCACCCTCCACCAGGCCCCCACCCATGTCTCCCAGCACCCCCACCCCCCAGCCACCAGGGGCAGCCTCCACCAGGCCCCCACCCATGTCTCCCAGCACACCCACCCCCCAGCCACCAGGGGCAGCCTCCACCAGGCCCCCACCCATGTCCGACTCATGTCTCCCAGCACCCCCACCCCCCCAGCCACCAGGGGCACCCTCCACCTGGCACCCACCCATGTCTCCCAGCACCCCCACCCCCCAGCCACCAGGGGCAGCCTCCACCAGGCCCCCACCCATGTCTCCCAGCACACCCACCCCCCAGCCACCAGGGGCAGCCTCCACCAGGCCCCCACCCATGTCTCCCAGCACCCCCACCCCCCAGCCACCAGGGGCAGCCTCCACCAGGCCCCCACCCATGTCCAGGAACAGAGACTTCCATGCTGTCATGTGTGCAATCTGCACAGGGCTCCCCATGTCACATTCAAACACATGCAACAACCATGCGGTTCACACATTACAGGTCGCACATGCATTACCATGATGTCCCTGCACACATACATGCGTACATGGCCTATGTCACACATACAGGCAGGTATCAGACAACCAGCACACTGCAACATGCCCTGTCTCACACAGCAATGCTTGGCCACTTACCGCTCAACTCCAGACGGGTCTCCCTCTCAAGGACCTGGGCGTGGAGCGCTGGGTGTATGCGTTCCAGGACCCTCAACTGGATGGAACTCATGCGGCCCCGGCCCCCCTCCACAAGGCGCCGGGCCTTCATGAGGGTCCTTGACCTCAAGTCCTCCCAGCGCTTCTTGACCTTCTGGATGGTGCGGGTTGCCACCCCCTCCGCGTCCTCTCCCGTCCTTCCCTCTTGGCGCGGGACGATCCGAAGAGGGCATCATACTGCCCCAGGACTTGCTCCACCAGGACACCAACTTCGGTGGCAGTGAAGCTGGTGCCCCTCTGCCCCTCTGCCCCTCTGGCCGGGGGTTGCAACTGGTGTCAGATGTGGTTGTGCTCCACATGGCAACCCCAGGGGCAGGAGTGGGTGACCAACTGGGTCCTGGGGCTGGGCTGTGGAGCGATGTCATTTGAGTCGGGACTCTTCTGTACCAGCAGGGGTGGACACAGCAACTGGACCCCTGCAGATGGCTGATGTGCAGGCACCAAATGGCAGGGCACGGTGGCAGCAGGCAGGCAGGCAGGCAGCAGCAGATGGCATGTGGGAGGCTGCTTGGGGCACTGGGGGCCAGTGAAGTGTCCTTCTGGGCAGGAGCGTGGTCTTCCGTGCGTTTTCGCGTGGCCAGCTTCATACGGAGTGAGTAGGCACGTGAAAAATCTGCACGCTGCGTGTAATGCGCGTAAGCGCGCGTGAAAAACTGCACGTCCGCGTGTAATAGGAGGAAAGGGCCCATGCATAAGCGTGCGCGCGTGAAAAACTGCACGTCCGCGTGTAATGCGCGTAATCAAACGTGAAAAAGTGCACGTCCGCATGTGACTTGACGCGCGCGTGCGTTTTCCCTCAGCACGGGTTAAAGGTGAGCGGGCCCAGCAGTTCGCTGTACGTGCCTATCGTGGAGACCGACGTGTGTTGCTGCTTCCAGTTGTTTCGCGCGCCATCTACTTCACAGCTCTCAAGGACGTATCTCTTCTTTTGGCGGGGGTATTGGCTACGCGTGTTTTTCTGCATCGCGCTAGTCAGACGGTGAGTCGCAAACGCTCCTTTTCCCACTGCGGGTGCCCCTGTGTATCGCACCCATTTTCGATGTCATCGTAGCCTGCGTGTCCCACGCGTACGCGTTATACGTGTTACTGGGTGCCACCGCGTACTGCGGGAGGTTTAATCCACGCACGTAGGCTGCAGGGTTGCGTGCACGGTTTTACTGCAGTTTTGGGGTGCCTGAGCGTTGCGTGACCCGTCAACACATCACCGGGGTCACATACAGCCTTGCAGGTGCAGGGGGGCTGTTAACATCTTGCTTCCCACCCCCTTCACCCCAATTGCCCAGGTCAATTGTGCTGTACACCTCCCATTGGCACCACTCCATCTGTGCCAGCACTATAACATCTGTGCCATGGTAGGGAGGCTACCAAAGGTGAGGGGCGCCTCAGCTGGGCGTCCTCCTCGTGGCGGGCGTGGTCGGGGACGTGGCCGTGGTGACCAGGGAGTAGGGGGACTCCAGGGTGTCCAGGGCAGCCACAGAGGGGGAAGAGGCAGGGGTGCGCCACTTGAGCACAATGTTGTGCCATGTGTCGGTGCAGCCATGCCACCACCCCCTGTGGTTCAGGGGGATGCAGCTCCTGCATCTGGCACTGGCACCCGTATGACCCGGCAGTCCGTTACATCGACTGCCACGGGCCCAAGGGTAGCGGTAGCTGCAGGTGCAGTTGTGGACACCGCCACCCAGGCTCAGGGTCTGCCAGCGCAGGCTGCGTTGGCACTTGAAGAGCCCTTGGTAGATCTCCAACAGGCCAGGGGGGAAACCATTGGGGCAGGCCGGGCTGCTCAGACCAAGACACGTGTCCCTGGGGCAGTCATGTCATCTGCTGCCCCGAACAGCCGGGTGTTGGCAAGTGCAGGGGCAGATGCACCCAACAGCACCCCGGTTGTGAGTCTGCCAACCAGGACCGTTGCGGTCAATGACCCTGCCACAGCTGATGTTGCTGCGCAGGGTCCATTAGTGGGCACCCAGCTGCCACTGACACAAGTCAGGCCTTTGGTCATCCCTCCACCTGCCACTCCCTCGGCTCAATCCACCCAACCCACTGGCCATACTGGTCAGGGCGGCATTAGCCAGCCAGGGTCTGCGCCACAGTCCAAGAGGAGGAAGGTTGCATCTGCAGCACAGGCTGGGACCCCACACACAGCCACGACCTCCTGCACGTCGAGGAAGAAGCCTTTCTGTAAGCAGGAACTGGACTTCCTCGTGGACTACGTGCGGGGACACAGCCGTGACATGCTAGTGGGTGCCAATAGTCAGACTACGGCTGCCCAACGTGACACCCACTGGAAGCATGTGGCGGAACATGTCAGTTCATTCGGCCATGAGGTGCGCACGGCGCAGGAGTGCAAAAAGCGCTGGAATGACATCAAGCGCAGCACTAAGGCCAAGCGTGCCTCAAATTACAACTTGACTCTGGTGACTGGCGGTGGGCCTGCACCAGAGGAGGAAGAACTCACTCCGCATGAGGCTCTCGTTGCGGAGTTCATACCACCAGAATTGGTCGAAGGTGTGGGAGAGATGCTGGACTTTGATGCCCAGTCCAGTGAGTGTTGATGCGTAGTTGTTGAGGACGTGTGTGTTTCACATGTGGGATGTGTTGTGCATGATTGCTGCTACATGTGACCTGTACATGGTTCTGATGTGTAAGTAATGCAATGCCACCGTCATGCATGTCTCCTCTGCCTGCATGCGGGACTCCATGTGGCCATGCCCCCTTGCCCCTCCACCGCCACTCTGCACCCCAGTTCCACCTTTGCACTGGTCTGCTACATTCTTGCCAATGTGTAGTTTCATGTTCATGTGTCCTGTGTAGATGCTAACTTCCAGCTTAGAAACTGCCAGACATATGCCGTGTGGTACAGCCTTAGTACTCGATGCAGGGCATCCCACTTGTACTGTGCATGGCTCAGATGTCCTGCAGGGACATGAGTGCCCATTAATGCTCCATGTGCATTGCACACATGCCCCTATGTGTCCTTGACTGGATGATCACTGTAATATGAGTCCTTGGTTACATACATTGCCTGCCATATTATCGGCCTCCCCATGTCAACTGTGGCTCAGTCCTGCGTTGCACACATGTTTAGGCTCTGACAATCTGTGTGGCTCACAGGCCTCAGCCTGTTCAATGGCCAATGACTCTGTCCAACTCCTGTCGTGTCTTCTACACACGTGGCCGGCCTCCGGATCTTCCATCATGTGTCCTGCCCACTGTCCCAGCATCATTTGCAGTGTTGTAATTGAAATCACATTAAGCTGTTGATGCCAGTCAACACTGCTTGTCAATACACAGGTGTATGCTCAGCCTTTTGATACCATGCTAGGCATCCCTGCTTTGGTACTGGGGTGGAGGGGTGCTTGCCTTCTAGACATGGTACACATTGAATACACAATGCACGTGATGTCTGATTTTGACATTGCACTGCCTTCACATTTCCTGGCACACACCATGGAGTGCTTGTACATGTAGGTAGTGAGTGGCGTACACATTTTCTGCACTGCATAGACCCACTTCCATGCAAACTGCCACCTTTCAACAGGTCTGATCACAGAAGCTATTCTAAGTAGACCCAGCATGCATGCATGGTCATATGTTGTGTGTCACATGTCTGCCAGATGCCTTTGCTGTCGGTGTGTGTGTGTGTGTTGTGTGCTTCTGACATGTGTACTGACCCTTTCCTCTCTATTTTTCAGGTGATGACGCAATGGATGCAGAGGATGGTGTTGTCATGCCAGACACAGGGTTGGTAAGACCACATCAACCCGGCACTAGTGGGGGTCGTGGGGTGGTAGGCCACGAAAACCCCCAAGTGCTGCAGTCCATCCTGTCTCTGGCTGTCTATGAGTCCAGCCTTGATGACGACTCTGACGTCCATGTTGAGTTGGATGACCATCAAGTCCATGTGTCAGGGGTGAGTGATTCTGATGTGGACACTCCTCTGTCTGCGACCCCTGCACTGAGGGATCAGACAGTCTTGGTTCCTCCGCCCGTGGTGGATCGGGACGCAGGGTCACCCTCCACACCAGTCACTGATGTGCCTGGGACATCACGTCGACGGGGGCATGTAGTCGTGCAGCCGCAGGCGGTGCCAACACAGCGAGGACCCCCGGTCCTTGGGTCCCGCAGGGGTCAAGCCCGGCAACGCGGTCGCCGCGCGCAACCGCTGTATACTGAGTGGGAGCAAGACATGACTGCCAATTCAGAACGTCAGGGGGCAGCAATGGAGAACATCGCTGACAGCATGGAGCGTGTGGCCCGATCTGTGCTCCCCCCTGCTCGGCAGGTGCTACTCCAGCAGCAGGCGGCACGGTCCACGGCCCGCTCACTCAGGCTGGGCATGGCGGCCTCAGACAGGGCACGCCAGGCTGAAATGTCGTCTCTGCGTCAAGCAATTGCTGCTCACGCAGAGGCGCACATGGATGCCCTGAGGGAGGAGTATGCCTCCCTCAGATCCACTCTGGGTGTCCTTATGATGTCCCAGAGGCAGCGGGCAGAGGAGAGGTTTGCACAGCTTGAGCGCACCATCTCGGCTGAGCTACAGGCTTGCCGGGAGGTGCAGCGGTTGTCCAGCCAGGCCTTGCAGGAGGAACTCCGTGTTACACGTGCTACCTTGCAAGAGGAAGCACGTGTATCACGTGAGGTCCTGCATGCAGACCTATGTAACATCGCCACACAGAACCAGGCTCACCTGTCCGGCAGACTTGCTGCCGACGAGGGGCAAGCTGCGGCTAGGCGTGGCCAGGCTACTGTGCCATGTCCTCCTTTCCAGGATGAGCCAGACTCGGACGACCATCTATCTCCCACATAGGTCGTGCTGTGAAGGCGTTGAGCCCATGGAGGTATTTTTTTTTGGCTCAGCATCATCGCATGTGGATGTTGAGCAGCACCCTGTACCTCCCCCCTCCTGGGTGCCTCCCCTCCCCCCCGGGTCGTATGTGGCCATTTTTGATTTTTCATTTAGTTTAGTTAGTTAAGTTTCTGTTTGATAGTTAGTTTAAATAGGTAATGTAGGTTTTCCTTAGTTAGTGTAATTAGTTAATAGTTGAGTTAGTTTAAAATTTGTAGTCTATTGTGCTTACATGTGACAGTGCGGTGCCTTGTGGTTTTTGAAGGCATCCACTGTCTGTTCCAGCTGGGCCCTTCATGGTTGTCTTGTGTATGTGTTTGCTGCTTGGGTTCCTTGACTCACATATGCCACTCCTGCCTCCCTTATCCATGGGCTCGCAAGGATGGTTCGGTGTAACAGAATTTTACACAAGGGCTTTGGACTGTCATATCTGTGGCATGTCTGGTGCTTTTTGACTTGTGTTGACACCCCTAGTGGGGATGATTTAGGTGTAATTGTCCACTGTTCAGCTTTTGCTAGATGGGGCGTGTCATGATTAATGTGGACATTGATTGCTATGCATTGTGTATTATGTTTCATATCTTTCCTGTACACGTGCTTGTTGCAAATCATGCTGTAGTCAGTGTTCCACACTTTGGAGGTGAAAGACGGACTGATGGTGTGATTTGTGATGTGACTCTCTGACATGGTCAAGTAATGAGATGCCTGATGAGACACACACAGATCACTTTGATGCATTAATCATGTGTTTCATGCACTTTCTGCAGGGGGATGAGGCATCAGAGCACCTTTGCCAGCAGACATGGCCCATTGGACGACCTAATTCCTGACCCGTTTGTTGGTGCCCACATGCACATGTGTGCACAAGCAGAGCCACAGTGATTGCAGACCCACATCCTAGAACTGCTGACATGTTCCAAGCAACTCCAGGCAAGGTGAGCATCACAGGGGGGCCACGAGACAGCAAAGCTTGCACCAGGCGAGTTGCACGTGCAGGCTTAGTCACAGCACTGGGGGTGAGCTTAGACAAATATTGGTGTTGAAGCACAGAATGCAGCTCAGATGTGTTTGTGGACTGATGGCTGTTGATAGTAGGGTTGACTGGGACACATGCGGGGGCAGTGGCACATACCCTGCGGTACACCAGGGTTCATTGAGGCACTTGTATCAACCATGTAGCCTTCCAAGACATGGAAAGGGGCAGCTCACAGGGACATACAGCAAGGGACATACTCGGGTGCAGTGCATGTCTATTCCACGTACTTCATGATAAATGCACTGGCAACTTTCTTTTGGTCATGGTGGTACGCAACTTGATCTGTAGTCATGGCTTGCCATATGGGTCTGTCTGCTTACCCAGGGAACATTGCATGTTGTGTGCATTGTGACACATTGGTGTTCCATTTGCCACGCACCCACCAGCGGCTGACTTACTGCATTGACTGTGAATGACCCGTCACAGGGTTGATATTATATATGGGTACGAAGCATGGAGCACAGATTTTCTGTTTGTAGAGGTGTATGTTGTTATGGGGCATGTTTTGTGTTGTGTTTTTGTGCAATTGGCATGTACTGGTTGCTGACTGTGTCTCTCTTTGCAGCATTGCAGTGCTCCTGTAACTGGACCTGAGAGTGCGCAGGCAGGAGGCCAGCACTCAAAACCAGAGCTAAGTGTCTTGTTGTATTTTCTTACAAACTGCCCTGCATAGGCTTGCTGGGGAGTGTACTGATGCATGGATGTATGTGTGGTCCTATTTGGTATGTTTTTTACCCTAATCACCCTTGATCCTATGCAAATTCGAAACCTGTACCCTCTACCCGGTGTTCCTGCTTCCCATGCCTATCCAAGCAATGTTCCCTGACCCTCTTTCCCCACTGGGGTTGCGGATGCCTGTGTAAGCCCCGAACTTGCAGGCGCCAAAACCCTAGAGGGGGTGGTTGGTTCGTACCACTCCTGAGCCTGGACTACAGAAGGCCATGACAATGATGTCCAAGTTTGTTTGTATTGTGCATGTGTTCATGCAGGTTGTACATTTTCGTGCATTCCCTGGTTTCATGTGTCATTCCTGCTCCCCTCACCTGCCACGCATTCCAGTCATCCAGTGTGTCTACACCTGTCCAGACTGCATATCCCTGAACCTCTTTCCCCACCAGGATCTCAGGGGCCTGTGTGAGTTTGACCTTGCAGGCACCCGGGACATGGTGTGGGTGGTTGTTTCATGAGACTCCAGCGCCTGTACAGGGGATCTGTGACAGTACACATCCATTCATGGTGCATCATCCTATGTCATGTACCACACATGTCTCACATCCAGTCGTGACATTGTTTTGCTGTGCTACCTTGGTTGTTGCATCATTGTGGTAGTACTTGGCCTTTGAGACGTACTGCTATGTCAAGTCATCTACTGGAGGGTGTTTGGGTTCCTTTTCATGCCTTGGATTATGTGAATTTGGAAATGAGTGTGGATTCTGAGGGTTCAGGCATCTCTTTACACACAAGGTGGGAGATGGACACGAAGGGTAAAGGTGATCCTGTGGCCAGGTGGGAATGAGGGTTGGAGGCTCCATGACCCAGGTGCAGTTGTTCAGTGGGTCATGGTCATTTGCGAGGGGGGGGGGTTGTTGTTGATAGTTGCGTTGCCCTGCAGTGTGATGGGAACTCTGACATTGTAATGTTGTTGTCCTATGTACATGTTGTGTTCTGCTGATCAATGCCTGTTCATGTGTTGTGTTTTCCTTTCAGGTGCGAGGGGATAGTAGTGGTTTGACATGCTGGGGTGTACACATGGTGGATGTTCACATGTGATGTGTAGGGAACACTGATGGTCACTTGAGTGCACATGCATATGTGGAGTGCATGTCCTTGCAGAACCACACACTTGCACTCGGATGCACTCCATGTACTCCCACCCTTGCATATCCACGTGTACACTGTTTGCCTTCTGGTGGCCACTGTGTCCCGCCAGCACATGTTCTGTGACCGATTATGGTTCGAGTACATGCCTAATTTGATGTTTGATGTAGTCTGTCACTTAGATGTGATGCTCAGGGTGTGCATCACACACAATGGCTGTTCACTGTGCTGTGCGCTGAGCAGTGTGATGCAGGAGTAGGACATTGCACACATGAGCTGCGGTGTTCATTTTGCAATGCATCATGTGCATATAGCCAGGCATTCATTGTGATGTTACGTCTACGACTGTTGTAATGCATTTGGAATCGACTAATTTTTGGTGGGACATTTTGTTGGTCTGTCATTTCATCGGATTCCGGGTCAGGCATCATTGTCCGATGCCACTGTACATTTAGGACATGGAAATGTGTACCTTATCGTTACTGGGTGGGTGTATGGGTATTGCTTGCCATGTCATGTTGATGTTTGGGAGGGTTTGACTGCCATGACAGTGATGGCCATGGCCTGTTTTGCAGGTGTGTGTGATGCACACCTTGCATGTCCAGGTCATCCGCTTCTCAGAGCAACTAGCTGGGGGTAGGTTTCTCTCCGCAGCAGGGCCCTCCCCCTCAAACAGACTTCCTGACTTGAACTTGAGGGGAACCATCTCCAGTTCAGGAAGCACCTCAAGACCTTCCTCTTTGCTTCTGCTTACTCTCTGCCTCTCCCTTGCAGAATTATTCACTGGAACTGCACATGAGCTGCAACTGGGCCACTCTCACCAACCTCGGTCCCTGGGCCAGCCACTGTCCACTTGCACTGCCACCCTGGCAACCCCTGCACTGCAGTACTGTCTCTCTATCCCTACAGCCCTCCCTTCCCAGCACTCGTCTGCACTTACCTTAGCAGTTGCCACCAGGCGACCTATGTATAATTGTTTGGCCTACTTCCCCTGTACTGGACTCCCCCCCACCCTTGCACTTTTCCCTTCCCCCTACCCCTGCACTTGCACAATCACAATGACACCTGGCCTAGTAGTACCATTCTCTGTGTTCCCTTGTTCCCCCCCCCCCCTGCCTCATTGTGCCTTGTAATACTTGTGTATGGCTCATGTCATGTCACATGTCATATGTGTGCATTTTGGTTGCACAGGATAGCTTGTGTTTAAGTAGCTAGGGATGCAGACGATGTGGCACTTCCATGGCAACTATCTCAGGGTGGTAGGGTTGTGACAGTTGACTGTCACTTTGTCATCATCGATTGTCACCTGGTATGTGCCAGGCCTGTGTGCACTCCGCAGGGGTGGGAGTTTAGGTGAAAAATGTGGCCACAAGCTGGGTCCGGGCTACCTCGCCACGTGCCCTGTCCCCTCCCATGGCCAGCGCCTGTGCCTGTGGTTGGGGATGTGGGGGCACCACCATGTCCACCGGGACGCCCTGCCGTGTTGCAACATTGTGCAGGACACATGCTGCCACAATGATCCTGCACACAACTGCTGGTGCATAGAGTAGTTGCCCACCAGAGCGGTCAAGGGAGCGGAAACGTGACTTGAGCACTCCGAATGTGCGCTCCACTATGCCCCTGGTTGCAATATGGGCAGCGTTGTATCTTACCTGGGGTGGTGTGGTGGGGTTCCGGATTGGCGTCATCATGTGGTTGCTCAGAGGGTAGGCACTGTCCCCTGGGGAGGTGATAATTGTTCAGATTATTGGGGTTGGTATATTTGTCTGTGTGTGACTTGCATGCATGTGCAAGGGCATTTGTACTCACCTAGGAGCCATGTGTCGCCATGCTGCCCAGCTTCCAGGGCCCGGCTCAGGGCGGACATTCTGTATATGAAACTGTCATGGGTGGAGCCAGGGTAGTTTGCATACACAGAGGTGATGATTCCCTTTGCATCGCATACCACCTGTACATTGATGGAATGCCAGTGCTTGCGGTTTCGGTATATGTGCTCAGTGGCCCTAGGTGGACGTAGGGCCACATGGGTGCAATCTATGGCACCGAGCACTTTGGGGAAGTGTGCCACCCTGAAAAAATCCAGGACAACGGCCTGCCTTTCTGCGGGTGTTCTGGGCATGTATATGTGCCTGCGGACTGAGGGGCGCGCTGTCATGATTGCCAGTACCTGGTGTAGGCAGCGTGACTGCGTGGCCTGTGAGACCCCCCCCACTATGGCAGTGGTCCGCTGAAACGACCCAGTGGCCAAGAAATGCAAGACATTGAGCAGCTTCTCCAAGGGGCTCAATGCTTGGGAGCAAAGGGTGGGGGATGTGAGGTCATCTTCCCACTCCCTGACCAGGTCTAGGATGATATGGGGTGGAAACCTATACCTGCCGTAGACCTGGTCGTCAGGCATCCCAAAAAGGCCTGTCCGTGGTGCAAAAATGCGTGGCCTGGCTATTCTCTCCTCCTGCGGTGTCCCACAATCACTGCAGCAACAAATGGGGCATTCATCGTCGCTGTATTTACGCGTTTGTTGTTTGCGCGCACTTTTATGGCTGTGCGCGGGACGCCTCCGTGTGGGCGGAATCGTTGGTTTCCCCGTATTCTGGTGTCATCGCGTGTGATCGGAGGGGAGCGAGCGTACACGCGATTGGCCTGGGTACGTGTGTTTCGGGGTGCGCGGGTAGTTCCACACGCGATTGGCCTAGGTACGTGTGTTTCGGGGTGCGCGGGAAGTTCCACACGCGATTGGCCTGGGTACGTGTGTTTCGGGGTGCGCGGGAAGTTCCACACGCGATTGGCCTGGGTACGTGTGTTTCGGGGTGCGCGGTTATTTCCACACGCGATTGGCCTGGGTACGTGTGTTTCGGGGTGCGCGGGTATTTTCCACACGCGATTGGCCTGGGTACGTGTTTCGGGGTGCGCGGGGAAGTTCCACACGCGATTGGCCGGGGTACGTGTTTCGGGGTGCGCGGGAAGTTCCACACGCGATTGGCCGGGGTACGTGTGTTTCGGGGTCCCGTGAACTTTCACACGCGATTGGTTGGGGATCCACGTGTGTACTGTCATCACGTGCAATGAGGGATACTCCCTCGCACGTCACGTCACAGACGCGCTCACGCGCTGAGGGCCTTTGGTCCAATGAAAATGCGTATGCGTGCAGACGCGCTTACGCGCTAAGGGCCTTTCCTCGAATTACACGCTGACGTGCAGAATTTTTCACGTGCCTAATCACTCCGTATCAAGGCTGGCACGCGTAAGCACACGGAAGACCACGCTCCTGCCCAGAAGGCCGAACTACTGCCCCCAGAGCCCCGAGCACGCTCCCACCTGCCATCTGCTGCTGCCTGACTGCCTGCTGCCCACGTGCCCTGCCATTTGCTGCCTGCACATCAGCCAGGGGTGTGTTGGTGTGACCACCCCTGCTGGAACCAAAGACTCCCGACTGGGATTCCATCGCTCCACAGCCCAGCCCCAGGACCCAGTTGCCCACCACTGCTCTGTTGGGGTTGTCATGTCGGGCCAACTCCATCTGTGACCACTGACAACCCCCGGCCAGAGAGGCAGAGGGGCACCAGCTTCAGTGCCACCGAAGTTGGTGTCCTGGTGGAGCAAGTCCTGGGCCAGTATGATGCCCTCTTCGGAAGTTGCCGCGCCGACAAGGAAGGACGGACTCAGATCTGGACTGACATCGTGACTGCCATCAACGCGGAGGGGGTGGCAGTCCGCGACTTCCAACATGTCAAGAAGCGCTGGGAGGACTTCAGGTCCAGGACCCTGACCAAGGCCCGGCGCCTCTTGAAGGCAGCGGATGCCAAGGGGCGCCGGGGCCACTTGTCGGAAGAACAGATGAGGGTCCTGGAACACATATCCCCAGCGCTCCACGTCCAGGTCCTTGAGAGGCAGACCCGTCTGGAGTCGAGCGGTGAGTGTACATGCATCCTGATTGTGAGCAGTGCGTGTGGTGATTGTTCAGTAGTGTGCAGGTTGCACATCTGTTTGTATGGGGTCGAATATGGGTGCGGGTGTACAGGGCCGTGGGGCTGACACATGCGAGGGCTGTAATGTGTGAGACATGGATGGTGCCTGTGTGTGTGGGCTTGCATGCCAAATGCAGTTGTGTGGGCACACAAGTCTGTATGAATGTGTATGTGAGTAGACATGTCCGTGATGTCACGCATGTATGTTGTTTTCAGCTGATTGTATCAGCGCTGTGTACATGTGCATGTGTGTGTATTTGACAAGGGTGCAACAGTGATGCAACATGGATGCATGTGACAGCGGTATGTGGAAGCCTGATTGGCAGATGTGACATGGATGCCCGTCTGAACACTGCGACACTTAGCAGAGGTGTACACATGCATGCAAGTGTGGTGGTGTGTGTACATGTGTGGTGCACTTCCTGTGTTGCATGTGATGTCTGGCTCACCTTTGCCTGCTGATGCTGTTGTATGTGTATGGATGGTGTTGGCAGTTGCAACATGGCTGTGGTATGGCTCGTGTGTGCAAGTTGTAATGACATGTGTGTTGGGGATTGTGATGACATGTCAGAGGTTTGCCAATGCCACTCATGTACAACTGTCATGTGTGTATGTGTACATTGTACAGTGCCCTGATGCCTGTGTTTTGTTTCTCCCTGTCTGCAGCGTCAACTGATGAAGAGGGCGGAGAAGGTGCTGTGGAGCACAGCGGCGGGGATCCGACCGCCAGCCGGAGACGCAAGGCCCGGCTCCCCTCCCAGGTTGTCATCTCGTCGGGGAGTGAGGAGTCCGGTGCCGCGTCCCAGGCCGCAGCTGCCGGGGGGAGGTCCAAGAGGCGGAGGTTGCAGTTGGACTCCTCGGCAGCAGAAGGGGCAGCTGGGACCCCACAGGGCCCAACGGGGGAAGATGGCACAGAGTCATCCAGGTTGGTGGGGGGTTTGGTGGAGGAGGAGGCCGTGCAAGCACCGGAGACGGGGTCTGGGGGTGGGGATCCCACTGGTGCTAGTGGTGCAGTGCAGGACCAGGGACAGGAGGCAGCACAGGCCGCCGCGGAGGTGCCTGTGTGCAATCCTGTCTCTGATCCTGTCCCTGCATCATCTTGCACCAGCAGGGATGCCCATGTCCAGACCAGTTTTCAGGCAGGGGATGAGCTGACGTCAACTGGCCTTCCCCTGCCTGCGGACGTGGCTATCCAGGCCCGGGTTGAGCCTGTCCTGGCTGGAGTGGCGTTGCGTCAACGGGCCATGCGAGGCGACCTGCAGTCTTTTCATGAAGAGACTGCAGGTCATCTCGAATGGCTCGTTGACCACGTCAGCCTGCTGGGACAGGTCACCCAGGCCGGATTCCTCCGTCTGATGGGGCTTGCCACGACCCCCTCCTCAGCTGGACCCCCTACGCGCCAGTCGTCCTCTGTGCCATCTTCCCACCCATCAGTCACCTGGGTGCCCTGTGGAGCTGCCTCTGACGGTGCGGCCAGGCTGGTGGAGGAGGCATCCCTGCCACAGTCGGGAGTCGGACGTCCAGCAGGGGTGGCCACGTCAACGACTGCACCCCAGCCGGCGGAGGATGTGCAGGCAGCAGGAGGCAGTGCAGGGGCAGAGGCACAGCAGCAGCAGCTCCATGGTGGGAGCCATGAAGGCTCGGGGCCTTCGACATCGGAGGGGCAGGCATCGGCCGGAGGGCAGGAGGACCCAGGACAAAAAGTGTCTTCCGTGTGGCAGCGGTTGGGCCACGCCATAGATGCGGAGCGGCAGCGGGCGGAAGAGGCACGGCTCTCAATGGTCAGGGCGGAGAACTCCATGCAGAGGGCCCTGAGGCGGGTCGAGTGCCTCGAGGCAATCCGCAGGGCTTTGGAGGTGGACACGTCGACGGCCCTGCGGACCCTCGGGGCCATGGAGGTGGACCGCCTCCGGGACATAGAGGAGGAGTTCGATGATGCCCTGGCCCGGCACATCCAGAAGTGAGCCGTGGAACTAGCCCGCTGCCCTTGTACATAGTTATGTAGGTAGTGTTAAGTTTCATTTTTGTTTTTATTTCATTTGGACCTTTTGGACATTGGCCACATTTTTGTATATAGTTTTTTTTATTAGTTAGTGTAGTTAGTTAGGTTTCCTTTATTTTGTTGGGATGATGGACCCTGGCTTCTTGCTTTGTACATAGTTGTGGACTTGTACATATTTTTTTTTTTGAATTATCCATGGATCAATGGCTTATGTTTTATTTTCACATTGGATTTTGTTTGGTGGACATTGACTTTGTAGTACATTACTTTGGATTTCTATATTCTTTGATTTTTTCTTTTTTTTGGACGGACATGCTTCTTTTCATTTTTTTCCATTCACATTTCAGTTTCTTCATTTTTGTTTCTATTCATCTTTCCTTTAATACATTATTTATTTGTTGCACTTCAATGTGTGGTGTCTCATTGTTTTCATGCATTTCATGTTATGTGTTTTGAGATTCACTGACACCCATTGGGTGTATGTGAGGGACATGTGTTTGTTTTGGAACTTGCAATTGGTGTTCTGTGATGTAATTGCAGAATATGAGTGGGTGGATGCAATACTCGGGTGGGTGTTTTGCATTTGGGGGCTGACCATAGAGACCAGGGATCTGGACTGTGATGACATGTTGGGTGGGGAACATGAGTTGGACATGGGTGGGGGCCTGCTGGCAGGTGCCCCACAGTGCTGGGGGGTGGGAGACATGAGTGGGGGCCTGGTGGAGGGTGCCCCTGGATGCTGGGGGGGTGGGGGTGCAGGGGGACATGAGTGGGGGCCTGTTTGAGGCTGCCCCTGCACTGCTGGGGGGTGGGGGTGGGGGGAGACATGAGTGGGGGCCTGGTGGAGGGTGCCCCTGGATGCTGGGGGGTGGGGGTGGTGGGAGACATGAGTGGGGGCCTGGTGGAGGGTGCCCCTGGATGCTAGGGGGTGGGGGTGGTGGGAGACATGAGTGGGGGCCTGGTGGAGGGTGCCCCTGGATGCTAGGGGGTGGGGGTGCTGGGAGACATGTGTGGGGGCCTGGTGGAGGGTGCCCCTGGATGCTGGGGGGGTGGGTGTGCTGGGAGACATGTGTGGGGGCCTGGTGGAGGGTGCCCCTGGATGCTGGGGGGGTGAGGGTGGTGGGAGACATGAGTGGGGGCCTGGTGGAGGGTGCCCTGCACTGCTGGGGAGTGGGGGTGATGGGAGACATGAGTGGGTGCCAGGTGGAGGGTGCCCCTGGATGCTGGGGGGGTGGGGGTGGTGGGAGACATGGGTGGGGGCCTGCTGGCAGGTGCCCCACAGTGCTGGGGGGTGGGAGACATGAGTGGGGGCCTGGTGGAGGGTGCCCCTGGATGCTAGGGGGTGGGGGTGCAGGGGGACATGAGTGGGGGCCTGTTTGAGGCTGCCCCTGCACTGCTGGGGGGTGGGGGTGGGGGGAGACATGAGTGGGGGCCTGGTGGAGGGTGCCCCTGGTGGCTGGGGGGTGGGGGTGGTGGGAGACATGAGTGGGGGCCTGGTGGAGGGTGCCCCTGGATGCTAGGGGGTGGGGGTGCTGGGAGACATGTGTGGGGGCCTGGTGGAGGGTGCCCCTGGATGCTGGGGGGGTGGGGGTGGTGGGAGACATGAGTGGGGGCCTGGTGGAGGGTGCCCCTGGATGCTGGGGGGGTGGGGGTGGTGGGAGACATGAGTGGGGGCCTGGTGGAGGGTGCCCCTGGATGCTGGGGGGTGGGTGTGCTGGGAGACATGTGTGGGGGCCTGGTGGAGGGTGCCCCTGGATGCTGGGGGGGTGGGTGTGCTGGGAGACATGTGTGGGGGCCTGGTGGAGGGTGCCCCTGGATGCTGGGGGGGTGGGGGTGGTGGGAGACATGAGTGGGGGCCTGTTTGAGGCTGCCCCTGCACTGCTGGGGGGTGGGGGTGGGGGGAGACATGAGTGGGGGCCTGGTGGAGGGTGCCCCTGGATGCTGGGGGGGTGGGGGTGGTGGGAGACATGGGTGGGGGCCTGCTGGCAGGTGCCCCACAGTGCTGGGGGGTGGGAGACATGAGTGGGGGCCTGGTGGAGGGTGCCCCTGGATGCTAGGGGGTGGGGGTGCAGGGGGACATGAGTGGGGGCCTGTTTGAGGCTGCCCCTGCACTGCTGGGGGGTGGGGGGTGGGGGGAGACATGGGTGGGGGCCTGCTGGAGGCTGCCCCTGGTGGCTGGGGGTGCAGGGGGACATGCGTTGGTGGGCAGTAGTGCTAGTTGATATGTGGGTTGGCTGGTGGGCATGGCCATGGTGGATGTGGTGCCTGCAGGACATGTGCTGGGTAGGCCCCTGTGGTGTGAGCCACCTGCAGGGGCCGTGGAGGGTGTAGAGGGTACACTGTAGAGGGTGTGCTGCTCCCCGCGCACCCCCGAAATACACGTACCCCGCTCAATCGCGTGTGGAACTTCCCGCGCACCCCTGATATCCACGTACCCGGCCAAATCGCGTGTGTCACTTCCCGCGCACCCCCGAAATACACGTACCCCGCTCAATCGCGTGTGGAACTTCCCGCGCACCCCTGAAATCCACGTACCCGGCCAAATCGCGTGTGGAACTTCCCGCGCACCCCTGAAATCCACGTACCCGGCCAAATCGCGTGTGGAACTTCCCGCGCACCCCTGATATCCACGTACCAGGCCGAATCGCGTGTGGAACTTCCCGCGCACCCCCGAAATACACGTACCCCGCTCAATCGCGTGTGGAACTTCCCGCGCACCCCTGAAATCCACGTACCCGGCCAAATCGCGTGTGTCACTTCCCGCGCACCCCCGAAATACACGTACCCCGCTCAATCGCGTGTGGAACTTCCCGCGCACCCCTGAAATCCACGTACCCGGCCAAATCGCGTGTGGAACTTCCCGCGCACCCCCGAAATACACGTACCCCGCTCAATCGCGTGTGGAACTTCCCGCGCACCCCTGAAATCCACGTACCCGGCCAAATCGCGTGTGTCACTTCCCGCGCACCCCCGAAATACACGTACCCCGCTCAATCGCGTGTGGAACTTCCCGCGCACCCCTGAAATCCACGTACCCGGCCAAATCGCGTGTGGAACTTCCCGCGCACCCCCGAAATACACGTACCCCGCTCAATCGCGTGTGGAACTTCCCGCGCACCCCTGAAATCCACGTACCCGGCCAAATCGCGTGTGGAACTTCCCGCGCACCCTGATATCCACGTACCCGGCCAAATCGCGTGTGGAACTTCCCGCGCACCCCCGAAATACACGTACCCCGCTCAATCGCGTGTGGAACTTCCCGCGCACCCCTGATATCCACGTACCCGGCCAAATCGCGTGTGGAACTTCCCGCGCACCCCCGAAATACACGTACCCCGCTCAATCGCGTGTGGAACTTCCCGCGCACCCCTGAAATCCACGTACCCGGCCAAATCGCGTGTGTAACTTCCCGCGCACCCCTGATATCCACGTACCCGGCCAAATCGCGTGTGGAACTTCCCGCGCACCCCTGAAATCCACGTACCCGGCCAAATCGCGTGTGGAACTTCCCGCGCACCCCCGAAATACACGTACCCCGCTCAATCGCGTGTGGAACTTCCTGCGCACCCATGAAATCCACGTACCCGGCCAAATCGCGTGTGGAACTTCCCGCGCACCCCTGATATCCACGTACCCGGCCAAATCGCGTGTGGAACTTCCCGCGCACCCCCGAAATACACGTACCCGGCCAAATCGCGTGTGGAACTTCCCGCGCACCCCCGAAATCCACGTACCCGGCCAAATCGCGTGTGGAACTTCCCGCGCACCCCTGATATCCACGTACCCGGCCAAATCGCGTGTGGAACTTCCCGCGCACCCCCGAAATACACGTACCCCGCTCAATCGCGTGTGGAACTTCCCGCGCACCCCTGAAATCCACGTACCCGGCCAAATCGCGTGTGGAACTTCCCGCGCACCCTGATATCCACGTACCCGGCCAAATCGCGTGTGGAACTTCCCGCGCACCCCCGAAATACACGTACCCCGCTCAATCGCGTGTGGAACTTCCCGCGCACCCCTGATATCCACGTACCCGGCCAAATCGCGTGTGGAACTTCCCGCGCACCCCCGAAATACACGTACCCCGCTCAATCGCGTGTGGAACTTCCCGCGCACCCCTGAAATCCACGTACCCGGCCAAATCGCGTGTGGAACTTCCCGCGCACCCCTGATATCCACGTACCCGGCCAAATCGCGTGTGGAACTTCCCGCGCACCCCTGAAATCCACGTACCCGGCCAAATCGCGTGTGGAACTTCCCGCGCACCCCCGAAATACACGTACCCCGCTCAATCGCGTGTGGAACTTCCTGCGCACCCATGAAATCCACGTACCCGGCCAAATCGCGTGTGGAACTTCCCGCGCACCCCTGATATCCACGTACCCGGCCAAATCGCGTGTGGAACTTCCCGCGCACCCCCGAAATACACGTACCCGGCCAAATCGCGTGTGGAACTTCCCGCGCACCCCCGAAATACACGTACCCGGCCAAATCGCGTGTGGAACTTCCCGCGCACCCCCGAAATCCACGTACCCGGCCAAATCGCGTGTGGAACTTCCCGCGCACCCCCGAAATCCACGTACCCGGCCAAATCGCGTGTGGAACTTCCCGCGCACCCCTGATATCCACGTACCCGGCCAAATCGCGTGTGGAACTTCCCGCACACCCCCGAAATACACGTACCCCGCTCAATCGCGTGTGTCACTTCCCGCGCACCCCCGGAATACACGTAGCCCGCTCATTCGCGTGTGTAACTTCCCGCGCACCCCCGGAATACACGTACCCCGCTCAATCGCGTATTTTACTTCCCGCGGCGCCACTTTTTTGATGCGCTGGGACTCTACCGCCTGCCTTCGTGTGGCGGACGTGTTTCAGCTTGTGCGCGGCTTTGGCTGTGCGTGGGTTTGCCCTATTCCATTCCATGAATACGTGTGGTTCGTGTGCGTGTGGGCGTTACCTCTGCTTCCGTGCAGTGCATCCCCAGTTACGCCCTTATTTTCGCGTGTTGTTCCCCATTCCGCGCGTTACGCCCCATGTCCCGCCCACTTTCTGCTGTGTGCGCTGAGGTTGTGCGCTTTCACTGTGCGCGTCGCGCACCGTCGCGCACGCCTTTCGCGATGTTGCAGTGACTTGTGCGCCATGCACGGGTTTGGCGCACATCGCGCGGTGAACACGCGCAGGGACTTCCATGAATCGCGCGCGTGCGCGTGCGCCTGTTTTTTTCCGCTTGCGCCTGCTTGCGCCTGCTTGCGCCTACTTGCGCGTAGATTTTCGGCGCACGTTTGTTCCATGAATCGGCCCCCTGATGTCTTCCACTTTAAAAGGAACCTGCCACTTTACCAGAATTATTTCTCCCCCATTCACTTCTTCGGTCCTGTGACCGAATACAGGTTTTCAAATGAGCCACCTAAGTTGCCTCAGAGAGGATATTTGGCTGCAAAGCCGACTAATAAAAATCCAAATTTTTAATAAGGATCTAGAGGTCTCTTAGCATTTACTCTTAGCATTTCCTCTGCATTTTGCTGGATTAAAGGGCCTTATTCCAGCTGACCCAATCCCTGCATTCCCATTTTAGCTTAATGACTTCTAAATTAGCTGCATCCAGTTTCCCCATATTTTTTTTTGCAAGTGTTCTTAGAGTTCTTCTTTACTCCCTTCTTTTTTCAAGCAGGACTCTATTGTAGGTGTGCCAGTCCTTGACCCCATTATTCCATTATCATAAAGTTCTGCAAGAACGGAGTGTAATCTATGTATCCAGTACACTCTGCCCTCTTGTCTGAGAACACCTTCCTTGTGAACTGTGTAACAAAACTGTCCAGGTTTCTTTTTGACATTTTGAGTCTGCTACCCCCTGTTGGCAACCTCATCTCTGATCCTGACATGTTTCATTTTGGGGCGTCCCCACCAAATCAAGTTTAGTAGCCCATGATCACTTAGATTAGTGTTCCTAACCACTAAAGATTTAAAGTCCTTAATAATCGATTGTTGCTTTTTGAACACTTCGTGACCAGGTGTTTTTACTCTGAGTTTCCCCCTCAAAATGCCCATTCAGTAAATGTATGTACCTTGAATCTAGGGTGGTGCTATTTATTCCAGTGGAGTTAAATGCTGGGACTGGGCCTGCATTACATTCCCATCCCCGTTCAAGTAGGTGCAATGTAGGTCTTCAGTGACGATTATTGATATCTTACCTTCACTACTTAGTACATCATCAATCAGGTCTATGACATTCTTAATAAACACCTCATTACCCTCTGCTATTGGGTTCCAATACAAGTTCAAGACTACCAAAAAATCTCTTTCCCTTTCAGGTGTCTGTTATTTGCTTGAGTTCCATTGCAGCTCAACCATTTGTATGTATGGAGCACAACTGACAATTATTTTCCATTGCTAACCCTATGCCATTACGCACAGCCACAAGGAGCCCTGATTTAGGTCTACCACTTGAAAGAAAATGGCAGGGTTCAGGAAAACTGAATAGCTGTCCAGACTTGGCTTAGTTCACAGTAAATTCTCCTGAAGGCAGATCAGGTCAAAAGCACCAAGAGTCACCTCCTACTTTCCTCCCCCGATCTGTCCTCTGCTAATTTGAGTTCTGCCCCATAAGAGCACCTGGCAACCAAGCCCTAGAGTCCCTCTCACCAAATGCTGTATCTCTCCCCTCGACTATTTCAACCTTTCTTCCAAACTCAGTGCCTACCCTACAGCCTAAGGTGATACTAAACATTTGATTAGTGGGAACCATGTTCTCTCTCACATTCAAAATCTCGTTGTCAACCAGTTGACCGGCTGCTGGGCAGAAAGCAATAGGACCATTAGTTATCTCCGTGCGGCCTGTTTGTTCCTTTTGACAGATGATTAAGGGAAGGGTACCTTACCGCTGACCCAAGGTGTCACAGTCTGACTTTTCTTCTCTGCAGGGGTCTCAGACAGAGGTGATATCAAATCCCAGTAACCTTAAACTTACACTGGCTTCCATGATTGAAGATTTCACAATTGGTGACAGGATGTGTAGATACACTGCATCTAAGCGGACCTCATCTACAAATTCTATCAATACATAATCATCAGAGGAAAGTTGCCTTAAATTTGGCGCACAGAGTAGAAGCCTCAACATTTCACCTACCAATTAGTCCTTCCAGGTGCAGGCTCCTTGTAGCAGCCCTGTTGACTACCTTAACCAAACCCTCCCCATTCTTCTTTTGCTGGCCATGTAGCTATAGCTATCAAACTTGCCACCCCTCGTCCCATCTTTTTTAGGTGGGAACTTCACACAAATTTCACCCTTGGTGGTCGACCATCCTCAGTTAAATGTTTAGGTTTCAAAGACAGTATATTAATCCTGTCTGCTTCCTTTCTTTTTTCTGCTAATCTAGGGAATTTCATGTCTGCAATAATCAAGTAAATTTTACAGGGGTGGTGAGTGGGGGGAAGACCACCAGTCCCAGCTTTAGGGTTGGTAGGTGGAGGATCCGTAACAAGCTTGTTATCAGTACATGAATAAACCGACAAGTCCAACAGGGAGGTCAAGGCCTCCAGGTGCTCGTCAGGCTCAAGTGCTACGCCTGGTGAAGTCAGTATTTGATCTATAAGAGCTTGTTTTGACTTCTTGATGGATTTCATGATATTATCACTACTCAGCCCCTTCTTCTGCAGTGGGTTTATCTGGTTCCTGAGAAACATTTGCAAGTCGTTGGATTTCATCAGTGACTGAAGGTTTTGGTTCTTCAACTTTGGGATTTGTGGTCTTCTTCCTGTTTTTTCCTCCTTCCATGACCAAAAGTAGGGTATGGTCTGGAGAGTTCTGATCACACTTCACAGTTGGGAGAATATTCACCTCTAGTGTCCACTTGACCTTGAGTTAGTATATTAGAGACCTCTTCCCGCTGGTCTACTTCATCGGCTATTTTTGAAGCTGGTATTTCCATAGGAATGTTCTCAGGGGACCCAACTGGGGGCTCGGGTTCCTTCTTGTTTCAAGTCAGAATACAATCAAGACCCTCCATATAAATGTTTTCCAAGTTATGAGCCGCAGAGGCAGTGCTAATGAGGCAACCTGGTGCACCTCCTGATGCCTAAGTAACTTTCTTGAGGGATGAATCGCTGAACCATTAACTTCAAGATTTGCTCTCCTTCACCCCCAGTCCCGCTCAACCACTTCCTTAGCAGCGGTTATATAACCCTCAATAAGCGGGACTTTGGTGTGCAGCATGGCTATTAACATTGCTTTATCCTTCATGGTGTCGTTAATGGATTCATATAATTTCCAAAAAGCAAGCCAAAGCGATGCCAAAAATGGACATCACACTCCATGAATCTACCATGGTAAACCCTTTGCTATGCAGGGGGCCCTGTCTTGGTCCTCGCAGTCTCCTCCCTTCTTGTGTTACATATGATGAATCCGATGAAGCTTCAGGTGAGTCCGGCCCAGAGATGCTTCAACCCACTCCTCTTCCTCCACTTCTACCCGGTCTCCCGGCCTATGGGCCAAGTGTTTTTTCCCAGGTTGTAGATGGTTATTTCATATGACACCGGCCCCTAGTTGCTACATACAAGAGCCTCACCACCCGCACCCAAACCCAAATTGAGGTACAGGAACAGACAAGAATCTCCACATTAACAGCAACAAAAACATTGATATCCTTCTGACTGAAAAGTCTGGCTAATCTTTTGCCTTGTTGTGGGTGACTTGTGCTATTTATGCTTTACTTTTGGTGATTTACTTTTTAACTCTCTTAATCTGTTTTGTAGGATGGGGTACACAAATGATTATTTCATCTGATCTCGCGTTTGCCATATGGAGCTAATAACTGCCCTTACAGTTTGATATGGGCCAAGGCTGGTGTACCCTGTACAGAGTAGAGGCACAGGTTCAGAGCCTCTTACCAACCAAACATTGGGCCTCATTACGAGGCAGCCGGTCCGTTAACAACGGTACCGGTATGCTTGCTGGTACCGTTGTTATCAGACCGCCAAACTCTGCCCTGGCGGAATGAAAGGCACCAGCGGGCACAGCAAGCCTGTAGCACCGGCATTGTTATAAACGGTGCCGGTGCTACAGACATATATTTTCCCATTGAGCCCGATGGGGCTTAAATGGGAATGGGGATATACCGGGACAGGCACCCACAAAAGGGCAATTACCGGGTCCGGCAGGGCCAGAATGCCCCAGTAATCGCGGGTGCCGGATTTTCATGCCGGTATGGAGGTAGCTTTGCCGGTAAAACCGGCCAAGCTACCTCCAACCATTCAATGAGGCCCATTGTATTTTGGGTCAGTCATAGTTTCTCGTGTGCCCTTTTCAAAAACCTACAGTGATTTCTATGTTATTGAGTTTGAACTTGGGCCAGTAAGAAAAAAGTGGCCTTGTTTTTATTTTATAATTTAATATTATATATAATAATGTAATTTATTATGCACTACATAAATATGCTAAAGCTGCAACATAAGTACATTCTGCCGCAAGTGCATATAAGCTTACGTAAAGTACTATAGCTGTTTTGTTTTTGTATTCTTGTTTTCTGTATTTCCGTTTAATTGCTTGAAGTCATCAAAGCAAAAGAATAAAAACTCATTTTTTTTATAAAACCCAATTCCAAACGGCATTGCTGGATATGATCCTGCTGCTGCGTAAAGGGAGCATTTAATTGCACATCCTCGCTCCCTAAGTGTATGTTTCCATAGCAGTGGGTTGAGGGTTCCTTTCTACTATGGAAATGTTAGCCATCTTTTCAATGTGATAAACTTGCCTACAAAAATCCCGAGGCTGAAAAAGTCTGTTTTCTGTGCTCTTTTGAACACATATACATGCAAGGGACCCCTGCATCCTCCCATACTCCCCTTATTATACATTATTACCCTAACCCACCACCCACATATATATGCATTGAAAAGTGGTGGGGGAAAAACTGCTTTTCCAGCCACAGGATTTTATCACCGGAAATGCTTTTCAATTGGGTGTTTTCTGTCTGTCCAGACGAGAATTCCCTTGACCCTTCACCAATCACCGTGCTGGCTATGGCTGATGGGAGATGTAGTCTATAACATCTGGCTAGCCAATGGTTACAGATCGATGATTACTGTAGTGGCAATAAAGTCCCTCCCTAATGCGAGCATATCTATTTGATGATTTGAGTTACACTGTTCTGTGTCTACCACCTCTTCAGCTACGTTGTTATTTAGTAAAAAAAGAGAGGAATGCTGGTGGGCGTGTTGCTGGCCGGCAGAGGAGGGAGCATACACTAAACTATAGCATAACATGGAGAGCTGGAAAGGGGTTGTCACTTTGTAGCCGAGGGCGTTGTTACTTAGTAGCTGAGAGCATTATGACATTTGGGGATGGGAAGAAGCACACTGACTCTGCTCCATGCACCATCTGCATGGCTCTAGTTGTGAAGCAGTAAGAGCCTAGCGAGGGGGGCGCTTTCTGGAATTGCACTTTTTGGTGCTTCTGTTTTCTTGTCTGCAAGCAATAAACATACAAACAATTGTAAAACTAAAAATCGGAATAATAATATGTATATTAATATTTATAATGCCATGACATCTTTATTGAAACGAGCAGTACGATGTGGGCCACCTTTCTACATTGCCTACTTTGGGGTACACAGGGATGGGTTGAAGCACGTTCACACTTTTCCAGGTTTAATCACCATGCCATTCCTTCTGAGGCAGTGTGAACGTGGCAAGGGGTGGGGTGGGGGTGGAGGTGGAGGGGTTGAATCCGACATCCACCAAAGCCTTCTGAAATTGCACTTTTTAAAGAATTATTTAGATGCTTCTGTTTTGATGCCTGCAAGCAATCAAAATACACAAAATATTTAAACTGAAAATCCTAATCATTATTTGTATGCCAAAATGTATAATCATACTGTTTCCATGATGCGATATGTGTATTGTAATGTGCTCTACTTTCTTCATTTCCTCCCTTCCTTACAGTCATTTTGATTTGTGATCTTACAATAGGTGGATTTTGGACAACTTTACACGTGGGTTCCCATTGCTGCAAGGTGTCAATAGCTGGGAGAGTGAAGGTGGGTGGGGGGGGTACACACAGCTTCACTGAGAAGTGTACTGACCTGTAGATTGGTTTTATCTGTGTTGAATGTAGTACATACAAGTATGTCCCATGCATTCAACATTCACTGTAACATCAGTGAACACTGCACATATTTGCAGGTGCTTATTTCTATGCTTACTCACTGCTCTTATTTGTAAAATGTATCAATTAATGAACACCCTCAAAGTAGCAAAAGTGGGACAGCTTGGACCTGGGGCCCAGTTGATTAGGGGGTCACCCAATTGATGAGGTGTTCGCCCAGTTGCTGATTCTCACGCCGGGTTCACACCCTGGCCTTCAGTCTCTCACAGGTACACCAGGTGGGGTTTCAACCCCACAGACACAGACAGCAAATGCATTACATATGGGGATCCTCTCATTTCCAGTGCATCTGTGGCGAAGGCCACCACATGAATATATGGGTGCTCCCCCGCTAGGTGAATAGTATGGCGCCACCTAGTAGTGAAACAATAAGCAGCATCTCACAAAGCTGTGCACTACCAACATCATAGATAGATTGGGGCAAATCCAGCATCGAGATATGTGGCTAATGTGGACAATTTGGTTAATACAAAACAATGACACATACAAGACATTCTCACAGGTACTGTACATCAAACAGAAGCACACTAAAGACAAATTAACTTCCACAAATTATCTGTGATTAAGTAGGGTTTCTGAAAATCTATGATTAGCCAGCAAAGGTTTGCCAATGTGGTTATTTGTGTTCATTGTTGCAATCGATTTCACAAAAATCCATGTATGTAATTTATTTTTGCCTTTGCAATGAGTGTAAAAAGAATACATCTTCAACACAATTGCTGCAGACAAACACGTTTCTGCCATGGTAATTGAGGAAATCAATAGAACTTCTCAACTTTACATTGCTGTGTAATCAAGAAATCTTACAATTATACAGTAAAAATGTACCCACGCTCGTGGGTATCCTGATAACAAAACATTCTGGATACATGAATGTGTGTACTATGGATGGGAGAGTGCCAGGAAGTAGAGTAAAAAGACCAGACAACAAACCTGCATCAATTGTTTACCAGGACACTACCTTTCAAAATGCTTAGAAGTTCAAAGATGTACCCTTTCTTACCCAGCATTTTATAATCTAGAACAGTGTAAATGGCCATTACTGTTGCTGGTAAATATAGCATTATGCATAGTAGAGTCTTGAGAAACATACATCTTCCATATTTAGGTATTTCCTGTCTAGCCAAAAAATGTTTTGTCGCTAGCACATGTCATTGTGGTGTATGTTGTGCTACCCGATCAAAACAAAACATATTTGAAATTCCTGACCCTGCTTGCTGTTAAGATTTTTTTGTGAGATATATCGCTACAGCTTCTAACCAGTGGACAGAAGAGCAATACAAGAGTTGATTGAATTCTGTCAAGGGTTTTGACCCATGTTGAATCAATAGACTGTGTAGATGTGGGGATGAGCTGTTGCCGCCCATTATTCTATCCCAGAACAAACTAAATCAATAGACTGGGTAGATGTGGGGATGAGCTGTCGCCGCCCACATTCACGCCAGAATCGAGGAGAACCGCGCAGTTTGCGCACACCAAAATGGTCACCTAATCTGCCACCCACCAGTGCAAAGAAAGATGGTTCTGTTCAAAATCCATTTTTATTGATGTCAAAAAGTTGCTAAAATCATGGGCACAAGACCACTCTAAAGATACAACCTTCTTGTGGGGGGTTCCACATCACCACTCTACTGTAAGGATGCCATCAAAACAATGTTAGGCAAGGATCATATACCATCAAGCAAAATCCCCTTTTGAAATGCATTAATTCAAGACAGATCCCAAAAATGGGTGCAGTACCCGCTTTGGACACAAACCGGCACTAGCGGTCTAAACTCTTACAGGAGAGCTGTCTTGCAGAACTGTGCATTGATCAGAAGGAGTCTTAGTTAATTAAAAGTTCAAAGAGTCTCTGTTCATGGGAGGCATTCACACCAGCCAGTGGCTGCCTATCAAATGCAGAATTTCTTTATGCAGAATAGTTCCCTGCTCGTTTGCAAGTGAATAGTGCTAAAAGTAAAACTGAAAGATGACACATGATGTTCAAGGTTCTTGGAACCCAGGGGCAGGTCTCCATCCAGATATGGCTTACAAGTTGCATGGATTTTTATGGTCTGGCAAGATGTAACCTTAAGACTATTTGTCTCTGATTCCATGATTAAATGTGAGTTATCCATTACCAGACACACGTAACGAAGATAAAGCGGTTGGGTTTAGCATATTCCAAGAAAGAAATTGGAAAACTTAATTTGTCCATGCCTGTGCATCCTGATTTTCAAATAAGGTCTCATCTTGGTCCAACGAAATTGAAAAGTAAACAGAATGTCAATATCGTCTTTCGAGCCTATGAAATTGATACAATGACGCTACGTTAGCGCAATGCTTGAAACACTGTCAGTGCCAGCTACACTGACTTGAAAAAGTCAGAGTACTTAACAAGACAATTCTTTGATTCATGTGAAGAAATCTTATCAACAGCAAATAAACCTTTGTTGCCGCAAAACATACATATTATGTCACTCCGAGGTTGCTTTCTTATTCTCAATCAGGAGCCTTGTTTCAGGAATAACATGTTAAGCCAGTACTGCTGCCAGTTATCGTATCGTATTGTTCATCACAGAGCGAGTTGACCGGGGGGGGGGGGTAAGGCGCATCAACCCAAGGATAATTTAGCACGCTATTAACATTGCCATAAGCTGGTGAGATCAGATTTAGAGTAGATGGGTTAGATGGGTTTTAAGACGTTTACGAAAGAGAATCAGGTCTTCACTTCTGTGTAGATCAATGGGAAGGTTATTACTTGGTTTGCCCATGATGAATGTGCGAGATCTGCCATAGATTCTGGAGCTTTGGAAATGAGCAATGGACATGGAGTGTTAATATGTTGTTCTCCGTGGATGGTGAGGGCAGTGCCATTTCAAGTGATGTTTTAAGTGCAAGGAAGCATGGTCATACAAGGCTTGGTGCGCCATGGTGAGAGGTTTAAAAGAAATTCTGCATTTGATAGGCAGCCACTGGAGTGACTTTAAAGCTGGGGCTATGTGGGCATGTTTACGGAGATTCTTGAGCAGAAGTATGTTGGAATAGTTGAAGGGAGCGTGTAATGAGTCCAGTGGAGCCTGAATAGATGGAATTGCTGTAGTCGGGCCTGGCTCCCATGTTTGCCCTGGCTTAAGTAGCGGAGTGTGATTCTGAAAGCAGGGGTTGGATGTGTCTAAGTAACATCAACTAGAAATGTTTGGCATGCAGACTGTTATTTAATTGGGTAGACATGGAGCCTGTTGAGTCAAACCAGAATCCAACAGGTTTTATGGCATGAGTTGGAGTAGTTGTGTGTCCTCATAAGGATAATTCAGTGTGTAGCTTCTGGATTGCTGAGAAGATCTGACATGTAGGATTTCTGTTTTCTCTTTGTTCAGGCCTAGGCAGTTGTTTAACATGCATAGCTAAATTTTTCTACATGCAATTGAATTTTGTTTTGGGTAATAAGGGGATCGACTTCAAGTTTTAAGATGATCTGTAAGTCGTTTGCGTAATTTTGGAATTTGACCCCAAAGTCCATCAAGAGATCATAAAGCTGTTTAAGATTAAGGTTGCATAGCAATGGAGATATGCAAGCACCCTGTAGCCAAGCAAAATCAACTTTGATTGGTTCAGATACTAAGGTTCCTAATATTTCACCCGAGAGGTTCTGTTTTTGAGAAAGAAGTCTACCCATGCTGGGGTTTTGTCTGATGCGTGGGCTAGGTCTCTGAAGCATTGTAAGAAGATAGTGTGGTCTACGGCATCAAAAGCTGCCAAGAGATCTGGGAGCATCAACTGGCCTTGGTCTACAATGCAGAGTAGTGTGTCTTTTCTATTGAAAAAAACGTGTTCAGTATTCCAAGAGGGACAAAACCCAGATTTGCAAACTCCCAATAGTGATTTGCACTCTAAGTGTGCTTGCATCTGGGTGGTAGCTATTGAATATTATAACCCTTGGATTGCTCACTTCACTCAGTGTTCTCATTGATCAATCTTTGCTCTCTAAATATAATTTGCACCCTGCTTGGGGTGCCAGCCAATCAGGTGGCTTGGAACATGGGCGGAAATCAGCTATCTCAGCCCGAGTTCTTTACACCTGATGGCGGTTCCCCATCTTCGCCCCACGCTCCGTTCTCTTTTTATAAAAAACTGATTTACCCCCTTCCCACTTACCTCTTCGTAGTGGTGGCAGTTACTGCTGCCACAGCTGCTGCTGCTCATTCCGCACTGCTCTTGATGGCCTCAATGGAAAGGGAAGAGCGGCTCCGTACAGAGCCACACCTTCCCATTCCATGGTGGCGATCTTTGAACAGTCTTTTCTTTCCGTGAACGGAATGCTTCGAGGCGACCCGTCCAAGAGAAGAAAATACTTTCAATTAACCCGGGATGGGTGCTAATGATGT
Organism: Ambystoma mexicanum; assembly: GCF_040938575.1. NCBI lineage: Eukaryota > Metazoa > Chordata > Amphibia > Caudata > Ambystomatidae > Ambystoma > Ambystoma mexicanum. The sequence continues at coordinate 61,064,820 of NC_090925.1, read as the reverse complement.
TAAGCACCTGTTCCAATGACTGGGACAGGTGGTAATGACCTGGCCCCTCGTTAAAAACCTTTGCTTTGCTTGGGCCTTTAATTTGGGTCGCCGGGCCAATACCATTTAAAACTTTATGCTACAGAATAGCCCATAAAACGGTTCATATGACCTGCTAATTGATCAGAATACTACATTCCAATTGTACTGGCGGAGCAGCACAAACCTGCAGACAATTCCCTATGGCTGCCAAGGAGGATTTACGCACTAGTCACTGGGAGCTAGCTGTATGACTAATAACATATAATGTATACATTTAAGACCAAGACAGGTTACAATAGCTTTATAGACCCCACCCTCGGGCTGTACTGAGCATTATGGGCCCATATATATGCCTAAGTGTCCTTGCTGCACTCAGGCCCTTAACTCATTGTTCAGTGCCCAAAATGTTGAGTAGAGAGTACTGAGACTGCATCTATAAAGCAGACACATTATAACCCTTTGAATAAGTACTCTCAATAGCAATCTGTGGTTTATAAGAACCAGTATAGATCATTGACTTGTTCTTATAGCCTGCTGATTATTTGGAACATTACATTTCCAGCCTACTTGGAGCACAGGAGTAGCCACAGGAAATTCTCTGCAATCGCCCACACCAATGTATGTACTACATACACATGGCAGTCACAGGATCTTGGCTGCAGGATTAAAAAGTGCACATATTGTATTCTTTTATCAGTGATGCAAGTTATGATAACTTTATAGACTTTATCCTCAGTATGTACTAGGTGTTATCTGCTCATAAATCCCATTAAAAGCCATTGTTATGCTTGGGCCTCTGACTCGGTCTTCAGCTCTTGATGCAGGCCTCAAATAGAATTTATAAAACTCAATAAGCACCCTGCAGTTGCTATACTGCCACTCAGGTGGTTCAAAACTCAGACATTACCTGCCGGTGCCCTGCCCATATTCTGAGACTGCTGCCATAAGCCTCTCTTCCATCCACCATTTCCCTACTTATCGCCACTGAGTCATGTGTGTCTCCTCTGTCCTCCATCTTTCTCCATGTTGGCCAGTGCCAGCCCAGATCCTTCAACGCCCCCAATGTATCTTATGCTGGAGGCTGCTCAGCTCCTGCATTCCTAATTACTTCTGGGCTAATTTTGAGCTATCTTCTACCCCTTTGCCTGTTTAATCCCACCTTTCTTTCCAGCCCTGCCACTGTGCCCCATGCCTGAAACAGTTTTTCATTTTTCATGCTCTTACTTTGTCATCCATCTTGTCAATGTGTGAGTGCTAAATGACCTTTAGCGTATGGTGCACATTGTGGTAATGCCCCACCTCTGAGAGGCAATGCCCATGTGTCGATCGTACCATAATCCTGGATGTGGGGCCATTACCATGTGGCACTGTCCAAGCCCAATGCCATTGGGAAATCATCCTCGAAAGAGCACTTAGGCAGTTACTCTCCAGATGATGGATGATGTCCTCCAGGCTGCTGATGATGGATGAGGTCCTCCAGGCTGATGATGATGGATGATGTTCTCCAGGTTGCTGATGATGGATGAGATCCTCCAGGATGCTTATGATGTGGATGTCCTCCAGGCTGCTGATGATTGATGGCGTCTTCCCGGCTGCTGATGATTTGGATGTCCTTCAGGCTGCTGATAATGGATGGTGTTCTTTTTTTAATTTTTATTATTGGTTTATTACAAACCTTTAAAAGATACAAAAGTAGAAATATACAATACATAAATTATATAACTTCCATAGGCAGCAAGTCACACACAGGATACAAAAGTCATTTTACAGATTTTTACAAAACTTAGAACTAAGAACATCCAGCTGGGGAGTTAGATTTGTCTAGGGCAACTCAGGTAGAGCACATAGAGATATAACCTTTTCCAAAAAGAAAGTTAGTACAATTGTTAACTTCCGATCTGTTTCGACAAACAAGACTTGCCACCAATCTTCTAACGATAGAGTTGTTCTTGTTTGAATAAAGTGGCCAAAGTGCTTTGTGCGTTCACTAGTCAGGTTTGGACACAACATTACCAGAAGTTTAAGGGTTTCTTCACCGTCCTTACACAATCTACAGAATGCCGTAGGAGTAGCAGTATTTGCCCACAGATTTAGACGCTCTCGAGTCGGAAAGAGGTTTAAACGAAATTTCATGTAAAGTTTCCCTATAATATTGATCTTGGAACTTTAACAGGTAATTTTGTATTTCGTTGAGAGCTCTTTCTGCATCGGGATGTTTTTCATTAGACGATGTTTGTGACTCTTTTCACCAGTTAGGATCCAGTCCTGCTTCCAAAGTTTGTTCTTAACAAAGTTTGGATTTGTCTGTAGGGTAATTAGGTCTTTGCCAAGTTCTATTAGTATTTTTTCAGAACGCTCGACCCATAGTGAGAGGACAGAACAGGACCTCGCTTTGTTTGCTTGGTTTAGTATCTCGTATTGTAGAGACAGTGAGGCCATTGAGACCTTACGATAAATGGTCAGAGTGCCAGCAGACTCTTACGTTAAGAGAGGTCAAGCTAAGTTCAAAGTGAATGTAGGCTGTTTGGGTGCCCTTAGGTAAGCATAGACAGCAAGACCAAAACATGTTTTCCAGACTGTCCCAAATTTCAAACGAGCATCCTAAGGCACATTATGTGCCATACATAAGTGCAGGTACGGCTTTTTGTTTATAGAAACGAAATACTGGCAAGACTGAAAATTTGCCAGATTTTTTATTAGCCAAGCGGCTTGAATTGCAAGTTTTTTGCACTTCATTTTGATGTTATTGACCCATGGAGCATTGTTTATATTGGAGTTGAAAATAGTCCCCAAATATTTAATTTTGGATGTGCATGCCAGCATTTTATCGCCCAAATACCACTTACATTTTTATCTGCTGAGATTATGTGTACCTTGCAGATTTTGTATTGCAATGATCTCAGACTTGGTGGTATTTACAACCAGAGCATTTTGTTTCACGTAGTTTCCAAGTGCGTTCAAACTATGCTGCAAGCCGATAGGTGTCGAGTCCATCAAAATAAGATCGTCGGCATAGACCATGTGGCCGATGTGGAGGCCATTGATTTTCGGAGGAAATGACATCACTTTCTTCAAGGTTAAATCAACATCTGATATAAAAACGTTGAAGACTATCGCAGCCAAGGGGAAACCCTGTTAGACCCCACAGAACGTTTGGATGGCAGATGACAGTCTTCCCCTTTTATCAAGTCTAAAACGGGTGTTGGTATTAGAGTGAAGGTCCTTAATAGCCCAAAACAAGCTTAGCGGGCAGTTCCATTTCAGCAGCTTAGTCCACAGAATTTGGCGATGGATGCTATCAAAAGCATGAGATAGGTCAATTGAAGCGATGTAGATTTTATCACTGCACCGCACAGTGTCCATTTTCAGCAGGTTAATAAACAAGAGATTCAAGCTACACCCCACTCCCTTTATAAAACCAGTCTTTCTTGGGTCTATATGCTTACTGGACAAAATTCACCTCTGCAGGTCTCGTTGCAAGAGTGTCGCATACATTTTCCCCAATAGATCTAGTAAATCGATTGGCCGGTACTGACTTGGATCAGATCGATTTCCTTTTTTAAAAATGGGCACAATAATTGCGCTTTTCCACGAAGTTGGAGTAGAAGCAGTAGACGCAATCTTTGTGAAAAGTTGATAGCAGAATTCTGCCCATTCTGCAGGGTTTTATTTCAGGATGAAATTCGACAATCCGTTGGGACCAGGGGCTCGGGATAAGCTTAAGTTGGAAATTATTTCAGGAATGTCGATTTTATCAAAGCTTAAATCCCACTGCTTTAGAACATCAGTTGGCGGGTTTTCATATTCACCTTTTTTGCCGTAAAGCTGTTTAAAGTGGGGTATCCATATTTCCTCAAAGACCATATTTTCCAACAAGGCATCGACATGCGCACTCGAGTTGTTTATGAGGCTCCAAAAGTCTCTAGAGTTTTTGTTAGCCGTTTTGCCAACATGAGTTCTGTGTCTTGTTGTAGAAGATGCGCTTGATGGGCCTTTAGCCAGTTTTTATAGGACTGTTTGATTTTTTTCTTTTGCAGAAGGTAAACGCAGATCGGGGATCTTGAACAGTGTCGAACCTCCATTCTCATTTGGCGTTTACGTTTCAAGATGTTCAAATCAAAAGAGTGAGTTTGCTGAAAATGTTGCAGCTGAGAACCATTGTTAGTTTCTTTAAATAGTTTTAGCAGATGTTGGTATTCAATCTGGGTAGGTTCAACTGAGAAAGCTAAGGTAAGAGACCTAACCTCCATATCTCGAGATGGAGACAGATTCTATTAGGTTCTATTGAGATTTTATGGTTCCAATGTGCACGTGGTTTAGCATCTGTAGTAATTATTAGCCTTAGAAGATTATGGTCACTTTCGGCATTATCAATGACTTTGAGGGATTGGACCCGGGCATGCAGGTTTTCGGACACATAAAAGTAATCAAGGTTAGATTTCTGACTAGACCTTTTCCAGGTGGTCTTTGCAGGAATGTCACCATCCATTCAACATGGTCATTCACCTTCCAGCCATTTCAGCGATCCAAGGGAGAGCCTCAAGGATATTTGGTGATTTGTTAATCGGCAACTCGAGTTGAGATTTTATACAATCAATATTTAAGTCGCCGCATAACAATATGTTTGGTGAAAGAACCTTTTCATTAATGACATCAATGATCGAAGACAGATGGTTGATGAATTCAGTTGAACGGAAAGCTTTATGTTGCCAGTACAGCTTAATAATAAAGATTGTGTCTATATGTTGTCTGGCAATCGACTACGATGTAACTGTGACCAACTGAATATAAGGAGTTATACTTTTGTCTTTGACTATTCTGTAACCTGAACTTTTTCGGATCATAGACAGAAGACCAGCCACAGGTCTATTAGAATTTTTCAGGATGGCAGGATTTATGGATATCTCAAATTCGTCACAAATAGGCAGTTGGGCAAGCCAAGTCTCCTGTAGACATACAAAGTCTAGTCCATCGAGCCAAGGATATTGGAACAGATGATTGAATCCACGGGAATTCCAAGACGCTATCCCCAGCAGGTTTTCAGAATGAGGAGTTAGTCATTAGCTTTGATTGGACTTAACCAGAGATCTGGCAACCCAGTCCCACTCATTGGATTTGAGTGTGTCCGTGGTGTTTTTATTTGAGGTGTTATTGGGTTCTTCACGAGAAAAGGTGATTTGGATTTGATCACTCATTGTTTTTGTTTGTGAGGGAAGAAACTGCAGCTTTGAGACCATAGTTCTTTCCTTTATAGGGACTGTTATTACTTTCAGTGTTTCCAAAGTGCTGGGCTCCACACAAATGCTATTTAACTGTTTAAAAACTGGTGACAAGATTGTCTTTGGAGCCACGAAGACATCAGATGTAGATGTCATTTTTTCATTGTATATAACCTCTTCACGCAAGTCAAATACCATCGACAGCAGCACTGGGGCAGATTCCAAAAGGATGTTGCGTACCATTCCAGAATCAATGTGCAGACGTACACCATCATTCTGGGGCTCTTTATACAATTTAACAGTTCTTATATCGGTGGTTTCAATTGTACGTAGAGTTGGCACATAGTGGAAGAGATGCAACACATTGGTCCGGTTAAGTGTAAGGCCATCGTTTGCGGATGAGATTCGTTCCAGAATAAGCTGATATTTGGAAGTATTCTTCTTAAGTATAGAAGATACCGGCTTGCTTTTTGAAAAATGCACGTTTGTCACTGGATTCCTGATTGTGAGGGTTTGGAACATGGGTTGTACGTTTTCCATTTCTCTGAAGGCTACGCAAGACAGTGTTCATGGAAGCATTAGAGATTTTGTGAGTGAGCGCCGAGCTTTGGTCAGAAAAGGTGTCAGTACAGGGAATGTTTTAGTTTTTCCACCTTTCCCCGAGAGCAAGTATTTTCAGACTTTCCTGTGTTAAATTTATTTCCTCACAGGTGGTTTTCATAGGAACAATAACACACTGACGGGAACTCTGGATCAATTCTTTGTGCGACACATCTATAGGCAGGCTTTTACATGGAACATTCGGTATCTCAACTGCTGAGTGATTGGCAGAATTGGCGGCAGGTGGAACCACTTCCTCTTTGTAGTCATGAGTTGACAAGTCTAAAAGATCATCTAAAGGCTTGTGCGGTTGTGTAGCGACTTTCTCAGCAGCGGGACAAGGGACCTTGTTAGCATCCACAGTCAAATCCACGATTTGCTCCTTAGTCGGTACATCCGAATTTATGGTGAAACTTATGGTTTTCAGATTTCTTAAAAATGTACGTGAACCAAGTGTGGCACGAGACTTCCTCTTGGTGATGTCATTGATTTTTTTGGTTGATTCTGTTTCCCAGTTGGTTGATTCAATTTACTCTTGTTATTGAAGATGGGAAAAAGTTCTTCTTGACGACCCAATGGATCCACAGCTTCAGCAATAGGTCCATAAATTTCAGGATCTTGATTTTCGGTAATGTTCGCAGTTAAGTTTGAAGAGTAAGGTTCCTGAGCATTCAAATTTGCTCCATTATCCTTTTGTTTCAAACTAAGAACTGCTTCAGAAAAAGAGCAGATATTTATATCAGACAAAGGTTTGTCAGCATCATCGATAATATTGGCGGAAGAACATGGCACATCAGCAAGACTAGGCATCACACCAAAAGTGATTAAGTCCTTGGTTAGTTCAATGCTGCAACTCGGTGTCTCTGATGGGACATCAATAGGACTACAAGTCCTAGCAGGCAAACAAGTTTGTCGGCAACTTTGCACCAGATTTCAGAGTTTTATGTTGAAGAATGCCAAGCGCTTGCTTAGCCACGTCGGCAAACAATCTTCGGTCCTCTAAGTCTCTTAACCGATTGTCGTTAAACATGCCGGTACAAGAGTCAGCTTTTTCCATTAATCTTGCCACGGACTGCTTTGACGTGTTATTTTCACTCTCTAAGGTGCTGAACTTTGTGTTTAAAATGGCTACTAAGTTGTCAGGTCGTTCATACCATCCTGGATTTGCTTGTATAATTTCAGGAAAGGTGATGTTGTCATTGACATGGAAGACATCAGAACAGGTAACAGCTCTTGAGAGGTTTTCCTCATAATTTCCCCAAAGTCCCATTCTGAGCCTAGATTAGATGCTGTTTTTGGAAAGATTTGTCTGATCTTGGGCAAATCACGTTCCATGATGGAGGATTCAGATGAATCATCGTCCGATGAGCAGTCAGATTCACGTGAGCGGGTATTGTGTACAGTTGTTTCTACGGGTGGACCAGCTCGATACCTATGACTCTGGTCGACTGTCTGTTGCTGACAATGCGAAGAAGAGACAAAGCGGGGTGGATTCCCCATAGAAGCCTGATTGTTAGACAGTTTATATTTGGCTTGTGAGCAAAGAAGTTCCGGGGAACCACCCTCATCAGGGTGTCTTCTTTTAAATGGCCCGGAGAAAACGTTTTTTGCTGGCACATGATCTCATCTTTCTTGAGAATTTGCTTTAGACAAATTACAGGCTGATGCCAATAACAAAGCCGCATTTTCTTTTGAAGTCAAACGAGCGGTATTAATTTTCTCCAAGTCCAACAGAAATTTGTTTGTAAGTTTGTTTCCACCCAATTTTTGTCTAGATGGCACCATGTGTTTGGGTGAAGATTCTTTATCGTTTGTAGACATTGGTGTTAGTGTTATACAAGCTACTGCAGGGGGCAAAGAAGATGGTGGCAGAAGAGCAGCAAAGGAAGAAGACAGGGGCTCTTTACTGTCCCTATCTGGATTCTCAACAGCATCTAGAGTATTTTGTGGAAGAAGTGATGGTGCAGGGCTAGGTAACGGCAGGCAAGAGATAGAGTTCACTGCGCTACTGAGATCGGGTCTAAATAAATCACACACAGGCTGTGCAAAAGCAGCAGATGAAGAAAGAGCAACAGCGGATGCACTATTAGAAGTCTTTTCAGAAGGAAGGTGAGAGTTCTCGATCGCCTCAAGAGTCAGTCCTTCCAAAACGACATCACAGGAGCACGAGACAGAGAATTCAAAGGGCGACACAGGCAAGGAAAGGAGGTTCACATTGGACTTAGCAGTATGTAAGTTACGGATGGAGTTTCACTGCTTACAAATTTCCGAATCAGAGTCAATGGCCATATTAACAGCATTTTCAGCATGCGCACAATTAGGGCCGGCTTCGGCTAAACTTTCATGAGTGGAGCACACACCGGCATGTTTCGATGACTGAATGTCTTTCCCTTCAATCTCTCGGCGCAGTTGCAAATGTGTCGAAGGATGTGAGGCAGTTCTTTCCTTGCGGCGAACACTCGCCAAAGCCACTCGAGCTACGGGAGCATGGGAGCAGGAGCCACAGATCGCCACAGAGCTCCACAGACTCCAAGACTCTATGTGACTCCGCGTCTGCTCCGTGGAGAGTCTGGAGTTTTCAGAAGGCAGCAGGAGGTGGCTCCTCCCCCAACAATGAAGGCAGAAAAAACACTGAAACAGCCTGCAGGGTCCGCAATCCGCAGTCTCCAAGGCTCTACTCTGGTGTTCTCCAGGCGGCTGATGATGAGGATGTACTCCAGGCTGCTGATGATGGATGAGGTCTTTCAGGCTGCTGATGATTGGGATGTCCTCCAGGCTGCTGATGATGGACGATGTCCTCCAGGCTGTTGATGATGGATGAAGTCTTTAAGGCTGGTGATGATGGAGATGTCCTCCAGGCTGCTGATGATGAATGAGGTCCTCCAGGCTGCTGATGATGGTGATGTCCTCAAAGCTGCTGATGATGGGGATGTCCTCCAAAGCTGCTGACGATGGATGATGTCCTCCAGGCTGCTGACGATGGACAATGTCTTCCAGGCTGCTGATGATGGGGATGTCCTTCAAAGCTGCTGACGATGGATGATGTCCTCCAGGCTGCTGACGATGGACAATGTCTTCCAGGCTGCTGATGATGGGGATGTCCTCCAGGCTGCTGTTGATGGATGATGTCCTCCAGGCTACTGGTGATGGGGATGTCAGCTTAGTGATCTTGCTTGAAGTCTCTTTGTCAGCTAACACATGTTGAGATAAAATTCTCTATCCTCTTGCTTTTGGAGTGTGAAGGATATGAATGGTAAATTGTATCAAGGATGTGTCCTAGCTGTTTATGGAGTCAGTGAATGTATGGTGGCCAAGTGCAACATCTTTCCTCATCATCTGCTACCATAGTGTATCAATAGAGGATTATTTCTGTCACTTGAAAAATGTGCATCCTAATGAATGGGTGCAACCAATTCATCTAAGACTGAGTTCCTTACCTTTACCTGGGGAAATGGTATAGTATTGGTTTGTTCATATGATGGTTATCCATTGTGGATAATGATGGCAGTTTCCTGACACTGATGCCTGCTGTTCGATATATGTTCGATATATCGATTTCCTTCTCAACAGCACAATATCTATGAGGTACAGTGTCAGTGTCAGAATGCTATTCTCGTGCCATTCTCATGCCAATGTAACCTTCCTTGATTGCATATGGCATATGATTTAAGTACTTGGACTATATGAGCATATATCGAAATATCTGGCAAATTAAATGGCACCAAATGACAACCTAGTCATATTGTGCCAATTCTATACCACAACACCAATTCAGCCCTATTTGGAAATACTGCAGGTATGTACATCCACATCATTCAGCATCATTCCACATACATCCACTCATTAAACCATGCAAACACAATTCACAGACACAAAAGCCAACCCAAACACCAGAAAACAAAATAACAAAAACCAAAATCCATTAATAGTGAACCATCTCACTCATTTATTCATTAGACAGCACATTTTGACTTTGTGAATGCATTTTTATTTAATTGGGAACTTGATGGCAATGTTCTTTTTGTGTTCCCCTCATGTCAACAATAGGAAATGTGCTTTGCTTCAAGAACTTAAACCATTAAATCGATTGTCTTTGATCCTCATGTGAACTATAGCAGAGGTCACCCCTGGTTGAAGAGAGGACTGGCATATCATTCTTCAAAATGTGGAAGTGGATTGACCATCTTGCTTCCATGAAACATTTGCAGATCCCAGATTACGGGATGTGCCACCGTCCCCTGAGGCCATTACTGTGACGATCAGAGGTACAGTCACACTCGTGTTCCTTCGCGACATAGCACCCTCGCAGGGATTTCTAAACCTACAGCTTAATTGCTGTAGCACTGCTGCTGTGGGAGCTCCCTTTATGAGATGCTGCGCTGTAGGATATCATTGATCCTATAAATGTCCTTCTTATTGAATACAACCAATTCTGCGAGAAGGTGGAGATGTGATGGAGCCAACCTCCTGCAGAGAGAGATGTCTTGTCTATGATGATGCTCTGTTCATGACCTTATTCCAAGTGCTTTCCCTCCATCTTCTTTTTAAATTTCTTTTCATTTTTTAAGATATTAGTAATAATATTCCTACCTTAAGATCTAAGCAGCAGAATATATCTTCCTAACAATATACCTTTTATAGAACATTTTCAAAACCCACTGATTAAGAGCATGTGTGGTCTTTTTAAAGTGCATACATTCTTCAAATATCAATACCTCCACTTATTTGCCTTTCCACAGGTAAGTGGTCCTGTCTCACATGTTATAGCAAATGCTTAATGTGATCATTGCATATGTGTTCTCTGAAATATAGAATGCCCCCAACAATGAAACCAATGAAACCAAACAATGGATTGCTTCCATTCCATTGGTATGTGCGTGTCGGATAGTCTACTGGTTTAAGCACCTGCTGATGAGTTGTCATAGATTTCACCTTTTGAGTCCTCTTGTATATTAGGAGGCAGGCACAAGGCATAGTATAATATCCTCACCTTACTTCAACTGCAAGCCTGTGACAACAGAGATTTTCGCATATTAATTTGAATGTTGCTACATGGGGAAAGACAATCAGACAGACTTTAGTCAGTAACAAGTTCCTCTGCTCGAAAAGATATATAATGTTCCTATACTTTAATGAGGCAGTGCCACATTGATGAAGTTGGCGGTCATTGACTCTTTAAACTTAAGGGCTTGCATCATGCTTAGATGGGCATCCTCACAAATGCAACTGTCGTTCAAGCCCCAGACCACGCCTACCTGCAGCCGTGGAGTAACAGAGATCCAAGCATTATGTGTTTGAGGGCACAACTCAAGCCATTTAAAGATGCAGTGAATTTAGGCATGTGTGTTCTCCATTAAAGCAATCACAAAGTGCATATTCTAATCTCATGTCTAAATATATGTTCACTGAAAAAATCTTTGTTAAAGGGAAATTATGGTTAAGTTGCACTAATAAAACCTATGAGGCATGTTATGGTTACAAGCAAAACCGAAAAACGAGCAACCATAACTAGTGCCACCACCGTGCACTGCTAAGACTAACACCCTGGACATCAAAGTTGACATCACATATGAATTTAATTTTGATGAAAAGTCCCTACAAGGGGTTGTGTTTATAATGTTGGTAACAAGATATCAGGGGTGATCAGGAACCCTATCATGAACTTCTTAATTGTAGGTTTTTATTAGTGCAGCTTAACCATAACGTCCCTTCAACAAAGATTTTTCAGTGAATTTCATAGGTTTTTATCAGTGCAACCTAACCATAACAGCCTTTTAACAAAGGTTTTTTCAGTGAATTTCCTATGTTTTTATTAGTTCAACCTAAACATAACGTCCCTTTAAGAAAGTTCTTTCAGTGATTTTCCTAGGTTTTTATTGGTGAAACTTAACCATAACGTCCATTTAACAAAGTTTTTTCATTGAATTTCATGGGTTTTTACCAGTGCATGCTGATTGTGTACAATTTACTAATATCTACTTACCCCAAAACTAGCAAAAAATGTTGTCCAACTTACACAGTTTAAACCTCTGTCATTTGCCTCCTCCTGGAATCATTTTTAACACTTCTGTACACTTTTTGCAATTTTTTCCACTGTTTTTGCCTTTGTTGACGTCCGCAAACATCTGACATCATTGAGGACCATCCGAACGGCATCACGCGACTGTACCCTCGTGTGCAGCATGATGATGTGTTCATGAACACGTCTGCACTTTGCGATCAAGTCTGTGCTTCATGGGCAGTTTGGAACTGCACTTTCTAGTGATCTAGGGAATTTCAAGCTCAAAACGTTCACCTTGCCCAGCACCTACAGCTATTCTTACTCATTATCTATTAACAATCTAGTACAGAGAACATACTTGGAAGAATATTAGCAAAGCTGCTATTTATTTTAAACAATGGCAGAGCTATTTCCATTCCTCCTCCCCAATGGCCACCACCACCACCGCCACCAGCTGGAGGACCTACACAACAAAAAAAGCACAGTCCTTCCAAAGACAATGAAGAGGGCCGAGACGATGAGGTAGAGGAAGTACCTTTGGATTAAGGCGCTATATAAATAACACATCATTATCACTGTCATTACCTAGCTACCAACGTGAAATGCACTGAGACCACCTCCATGCGCTGCCACACCCATTCCAACCACTGCAATGCTCTCAGAATGGCTGTTCCTTTCTTAGCAAGTAGTAGGCTGTCTTCCACCAACTCATCTTCCTCAAACAATACTGTAACCATACAGCCTACTTCTGTGGGACACAAGCTACCTTGCAAGCAATAAAAGAGGCTGTTGATCCATTTCTTTTGATGACACCAGTCCTCTGTATATACTGCAACACACCACTCTGCAGGGGGGACTAATTTTGAAGTGCTTTTGAAACTCAGAAACACTGCCCCTACCTTAGATGTAACACAAGCGCAACATCTTCCCCTGTCCACCTGCCCCTCCATATTCGTTATTGATGCCTCTTGCCTCATTTCCCTCCCCACCTTACGTTCTAATGTCTCCTGAAAAAGAAATCTTATAGACTTCATGTACTTTACATTTCTCAGTAAAGGACATAGATTCAATAAGATTTTCTATTGTTTCCACTCGCATTTTGTGTCATGCTAATGGAAATAATATGGCGTTCATCCCCCGTTCTAGGGACTTTAACGGGGCATAATTGCCCACCCACCCATGTTATCAGACCATGCGAAGCGAGGGTGTATCACAAGGGCTCCGGACCGTTATCCCCAGTTCCAGTCCCTGCAATGGGGGATGAAGGCCATTACCACCCCAGGTTGCCAAAGCTGTAAGCCGGGGTGCTAAAAAAAAATGGATTTTTCTTCCTACACCGGGAACTGTCCAGCTTTAGGAAGGAAAATCCTTTTCCAAGATGGCCACAATGGAAAGGGAAGAGGGGCTCCATACAGAGCCCCTCTTCCCTTTCCATGGCAGCCAGCAGAAGGCGAAGAGAGAACCCTATGACCATATTAGCACTAGCATATTTTTTTCCCTTTCAAATCTATCTCAATTTCCAAAGCTTTACCACATATCCGGTCCCTGGTGGATACGGCCTCTTGTTCCCCATTAGCCATCCCTCGTTGTCATGGGCAGTACCCAAATTGTCAGCGTCATGACCTCATACCATGACCCATACAATCTGGCCACTACCCATGGCCACAGGCAGTCACCAAAGATATATCACTATGTTTTGTACCTACATTATGACACGTGTCAAAAAATAAAACACAGCAACATTTGCAAAACCATGCATTCAGGTCCTTGCCAATGCTCCTCACACGAATTTGCTGTAAATCTGCCCATGTTTTATTTTTTTCCAAATTGTAAAAATGTACGTAAATACAACAGTCTTATAACTTAGCCCGCACTTGACAAAATCCATTCAGACTTTGTACAAACATTCAAGGTTGGGTCTCCAACCTTTCTAAAAACATTTGTCTACATTTGTCAAATGGCAAAAAAGTTATAAGCCATCTAAAATGTTGAGACCACCCTCTAATTTAGCCCCTTCTTGACAAAACGTCACCAAACTTTGCAGAAACATGTGTATTTAGATCAGACATCAGAGAAGAAAAACACCAGCATTTTTACTTTGTGAGTCCACATCTGATCCCATCCTCGTCACCCCTCACCTGCCCGGAGATTGTTTCATTAGTTTGACAAGTGCAATGTTGTGTTTTTTAATATGTTTTTACTGTGATGTTCGTAGACAAAGGGCATTGTACGCGAATCCAACATGGTGGGCATTTTAAGAAATCAGACGCACCTCGTGTTTTTTATTGACCAATCAGCGGCCATGCCTGATGTCCACCGACCTCACGTTGACACCTGGGCCAATAGGAGGCCTGTCCACAGACTGAATAGGGAAGTGAGTCCCTGGACCAAACCCAGATATCACTTGTTTTTTTACCTACTTTTTGGTTGTTTAAAAAAAACTACTGGACTGATCTAGATAAAATTTACAAAAGCACACTTTATTATTATTTTTTGTTGGTTTGCATTTATAAAGCGCACATACAGCCCAGGGGCATCGTGGTACAAGGATCCACAACTTAGTTACAGGGAGCTTACATATTGTGTTGCATATAGAGACATTGTATAACATATTATCATATTACACATTACATTACATAATATCAGTGTGGGCTGTTCCACACGCAGGTTCAGACAAGTAACAGTGTTTTGATGGCGTTCCGAAAAGCAAGTTGAGAAGGTTCTGCTCTAAGGGAGACTGGCAGGGAGTTCCATTGCCTCGCGACAATGAAAGGGAAGCTGGCACCGGCCTCTCTGGCTCGTTTCACTTTGGGTACTATGAGTAAGTTAGCGTAGGGTGTTCTCGTTGGTCTGGAGGAGAGGGATCTGTTTACTCTCTGCAATAGGTAGGGTGGTGCTGTATGGTTGATGTATTTGTGAGTTAAGGCAAGTGGTTTGAAGAGGACACATTCTCTGATGGGTAGCCAGTGTGCTTGTCTTCTTGCAGTGGAGATGTGGTTCCTTCTGGGGATGCCTATTGCAGCACGGGGAGCATTATTTTGGATGGTTTGGAGTTTCTCAATGTTTTTTATTGACATACCTGAGAAGATGACATTGCAATAGTCTACTCTAGACCCAATTATGACTCTCGCAATAGTAAGAACATTTTCAGTGGTAAGGAAGGGTCTGGCTTGTGTAGTAGGCTGCAGAGGAAGCACTGGTGCTGATTGTTAGGGAGAATTCTCCAAAATGGCTAATTTCCCTTACCTACTGAGTCCCTCAGCAGCTTTGCTGGATTTCTAGGATTTATTTTTTTCACCTGGTAAGAGTGTGAGCCTTTTTTCCCACTCTTAGATGTGTTTGCTGTGTGTTTAACATTTTTGTGTTCGTAGACTGTGGAGCCTCACCTACTCCATAGGCATCATCTTTTTACTGTGTGTCACACAGCACATTTAGTGCAGTGACACAGGGTTGTCTTTTTCAGACTTCCCACTATAAACTCCATTTTCTGGGACTGACTACTGTCTCCCAGAACATGTAACGTTGCCATTGACTTTATTAGTCTTTTTAAATTCACAGACCCAGTACAAACTATCTTACACAGTGTACTGAAAAGGGTTAATAAATAACCCTTTTTGTCTGTCTCTCATGGAACATCATTTCATTCCCCTTTCTTTAAGAGTTGGCCGGTGGCAGTGGTATCTACCAATATTTTTCCTACCTCGGTCTATGAAAATAGCCTTGGTACTGTTTTGGCTATGTTAGTAGCCTTGAACTTTAATCCGCTGGACCCCATTTACTTTTATTTGTTTCCGGCTGGGTTTATTCGCCATTTCTTTTTGTAAAGGTCTTTCTCGTGTTTTACTCTGCGTGGCAAAAAACCAGGTTGGTTCCTTTGTTGGCTGTTCTTTGGTGGGCTTCTGCACAGAAGCCCTCCTTTGACGCCTGAGAGTCTAGGTAGACAGGATGTGAGGAAGGGGTTTTAGGCCGCCTGCACAGGGTCTCCATGGAGACCCAAGTCACACTCTTGTTTGATTGGCTAGGTGACTGTCCTGCTAGGACAGCCACCCTGCTGTGTGATTGACAGCCAAGCTGTTTTAATGGAGGTAACATGCATAAAAAGCAGGTCTCTGGGAATTGGAAGGCAAAGTCGCCACTGGATCAAGGGGAACCAAAGAGAAGCTAAAGAAAGAGGACTGCTGCAACTACTGAACCTACCCGTGAAGCCCTGCTGCGGGTCCGAATCTCCAAAATTCTATTACAGAGAAGATCGGCAAGGAATCTTCTTCACTTGAGCTGGTTGGACCAACCAGTTCGCCAAACACCAAGCAAGGCCTCCCTCCCCTGGTTGAATTTGCTGTGCTCTGCTGCAGTGAACCGGATAGCCAGGAGCACAGGACCCTGTATGGGTTTAGGAGCGCACCTTTTATTTGTTGCTTTGCTCTGCTGCTGGTCTCTTCCCTGGGCAGTGCAGGACCCTCCAGTCTTCCTCCTTCGTGTCAGTCCGACAGTCGCTTCAGGAACCGTGAGCCTGCAGGATCTGCTAGGAACTTCTTCCTCCGCTACAGCATTCTTCTTCTTCTAAGGTACTGTTCAACCTGGTTGTTCATTCCGTCCGACCGCAGTGAAAGTGTTTTAAATCTTTCGCCAACCCGAGGGCTTGTCCTTCTCTACTCTTTTATGTAACTTTTCTTCCGACCAACTTCGTTTCAAATTCTTGGCAAAGACTTAACCGCAAATTACTCTAAACTGTGTGATCCTCTGCAAAGATTATGAACCATTACCATAAGCCCAGACCTATTGATTTGAAACCTCATTGTAGCAAGCCTTTTCTAGATTCCCCTGCCTACTTACTTGTTGGTGCTACTTAATTTTGTATAACCTTGTCTTTCCCTCCCTTTATAAATTGCTGTAGTGCCATTTTGCTCACACTTAATTTTGAGCTTAACTTGTCCATAATTGATTGGGTGTTGTGTAGTATATTAAGATTGTGATTTTTCTGCTGCTTTAATTGGTGAACTGTTTTACAAATGATAAGTCTGGCTGCTCAGCCATCACTACCACTTTACTGTGTAGTACAGGCTTGTACCAAAGGTGAATTTGTAGTTGCACTTGCATTCTTAATTGTGTGTGGTGTTCCCAAAGGGTACTGCTTATGATTCTGCCCAACACTGGTGTGCAGTGGTGAGGATAAAGTATAGTAATTACACTTAGAGTGCTGCTATTACCTTGGATCAACTAACCACAAGGCTAAACATCACTAAAAAGCAAATGTTAATTGTCTGATGGAAGGCTACAGTCAGGAGAGAGACCCCCCTTAGTTACACTGTGGATTATCTGAAAAATCTGTGTAGAGAAAGGAATATCTCTGCTAAAGGCAAAAAGTCAGAATTAATTGAAAGTTTGTTAGAGAAATAAAGTCTGGAGAATGGGTCTGAAATACCTGAGCTTCCAGCAAATGTGGAAAATGATGAGGATGATAATGTGTCTGTTATTATGGATGAGTTAGATGAGGCAGATGAGTCTCACAATGTAGGCCTTACTGCTCCTCTACCTGCTCAACAACCTCTGTCAACTGGGACCCCATCAGGTCCTACACTCAGTCCTGAATTTGTTGCACTAGAAAAGATGAGGCATGAATTGGAGTTCAAACGTATTAATGCTCAAACTGAACAAAAGCATCAAGAACTTAAGATCAGAGAAATGGAGATAACCCATGCCTTAGAAATAAAAAAAAGTTGTCTATTGAAAATGCTTCTCTCCCAGAGTCTTGTGGGTTTTCCAGTCCTAAGAGACCCTGTATGCCTAAAGAAATTGTTGGTATGTATGAGGATAAGCTTGATTTTTTGGATTGGTTGGCAATGTTTGTGTATAACCATGGGGTTCAAGACATTACAGGGAATCAGTTCCTTCCTTGGCTCTTCTCTAGACCCCACTGTTTCATGTGATGTTGTGATTGAGTTGGGGGAGTTGGAAAGGATGGATTATGAGTGTGTGAAGCTAGCGTTAATTGCTAGATTTGGGAAGACCCCTTCCCAGTACCTTAAAAGGTTTAGAACCCTCAAAAAGCATGACTGTACCCCTTGGGCTACCTGGGTATGTGAATGTTTGAAGAACTTAGATGGCTGGGTTAAGGGTTACAGAGTAAAAACCTAAGAAGGTATGAGAAATCTTGTTATGTTGGAGTCAATTTGTGATGCCTGCTCTCCTGAGCTCAGACAGCACTTGGCTGATTCTAAGGAGATGGATCCAAATAAGTTAGGTAAGGCTGCTGACTTGTGGGTTGGCAACAGGGCTACTCACAAGGATTCTGGGGCAACTCAGAAGAAGGATGAGTGAAAGCAGCCAAAGAAAGAAAACAAGGAGAATTCTAATACCTCCAATCCAAAAGTGGGGCCCAAACAAACAATAAGGGTAAGCCACAATGGAAACCCGAATCAGGCTAGTGTACCATCTGGACCCAAACCAGATGGAGGTCAGAACAAACCCCCATTCATCAAAACATTTGGGAAATGTTATGTTTGTGGGCAACTGACCATGTGAAAGGGGAACCCATATGCAAGGGTAAACCTTCAGGGGTCCACACTGTCCCCTTAGCCTTCTTCCCAGAGGAATAAGTACCTATGGCAAGTGGAAACTTTCACCGACTGGCTGATGAACCCATGAGAGTCTCAGCTAGTGTTTCTTTAGTGTCCCTGTGTTTGTGGGAACAACAGCATTTAGATGTCTATAATTCCATCCCAGATAATATTAAGAGTATTATAAAGATAGTGTTCTTGTGAATGGCCAGGAGACTTCTGCCATCATAGACATTGAAGCAAGCATAACTGTGGTTGGTGAATCATTTTTTCAAGGTAGAGGATATTGCTAAGGCACCCAAACACCTAACCAAGTTAGCTGGAGGCCCTGTGCAAATGCTTCCCCAGTTACCAGCTCTCATCCAGTGCAATGACATGACTGTCAAGATACCTGTTAGTTTGCAGAGTGAAGTGCCTAGGAGAGTCCTGTTGGGTAATGACCTGAAAACCCTTAGATATGTGTCTAGTACCCCCAGGCCTCCCAGTAAAAGGAAACAGGAGCTCATTAGGCCTGCAAGTGAGAGGACCATGAGAGGCTCTCCAGGGGAATTGATAGAGAAAGTTATCATCACCAGTCCACAGGAATTGCTCACTGCTTTTTCAGGAAAGAAAGAGGCAAAGGGGAAACCTAAGACCTCCAAGAAGAAAGCAGATAGCACCCCTGTGCTACCAACAAGGACATCCCCAAGATTGTCCAAAGTCACACCTCTGACTCCTCCACCTGCTGAGGCTGAGTGTGAGGTACAACCCTGTGTGGTTGTGCCAGCTTCCGAAGAGTCAGATCTGGAAGAAGACATAGCTCTAGTTGGAGATCTGGATCCTGTTGACCATCCTGAGCTGCAGTCTTTGCTGGCAGAAGGTGGACCCAGCAGGGCAGACTTCAGCAGAGGACAAAGAGAATGTCCTACTCTTGAAGGTCTTCGACAAAGCGTGATGGGCAAGAAGCTGGATAGCATAGGTTTCACTGGGAAGATGGCCTCTTCTACAGGAAACTGACTTAGTCGATCCCTGGGGACTGCAACAGACTTGTAGTGCCCCTAGAAAACAGACTCCAGTTCCTACA
This sequence comes from Ambystoma mexicanum, assembly GCF_040938575.1. Taxonomy (NCBI): domain Eukaryota; kingdom Metazoa; phylum Chordata; class Amphibia; order Caudata; family Ambystomatidae; genus Ambystoma; species Ambystoma mexicanum. The sequence goes on along the minus strand of NC_090925.1, from coordinate 61,045,359 downwards.
GTTGGCCCATGAGATACCTTTGGCTCGTCATTTGAGTTTCAAAAAGACCAAGGAAAGGCTCTCTTTATACTTCTACTGGCCTAGGATGGGTTAGAGAAGTTGACAAATTCTGTAGGAGCTGTCACACTTGCCAAACCTCTGGCAAGAGTTGAGCCAAGAATGTGGCATCCTTGGTGCCTCTCCCAGTGGTGGGAGATCCTTGTGAGAGGACGGGCATCAACATTGTTGGTCCATTTGACCCTCCCACGTCTTCAGGATACAGGTTTATCCTGCTTGTAGTAGACCATGCTATTAGGTATCCTGAAGCAATACGATGAGGACTGTTATGGCTCAGGCTATGGCTAAGGCTCTACTTGGTATTTTTACCAGTGTAGGGTTTCCTAAGGAAGTGATATCCGACAGGGGATCCAATTTTATGTCCCACTACATGCATGCCATGTGGAAAAACTGTGGTGTCACTTACAAGTTCTCTTCAGCCTACCATCCACAGACCAATGGACTGGTAGAGAGGTTTAATCGTACTATGAAGAACATGATAGGTGCTTTAGAGAACCCCTTAAAAGAAAGTGGGACCTTCTACTGCCATGCCTTCTCTTTACTTATAGAGAAGTCCCTTAGGAGGGAGATGGATACAGTCCCTTTGAACTTCTCTATGGCAATCCAGTCAGAGGTCCATTGGCCCTGATTAAGGAGGGGTTGGAGAGTGTACCTTCCCCCAATCCAGTCAGAGTGACTGACTATGTGATAGGTCTCCAGAGGAGAATGTCACACATGATGGTAGAAGCAAGTGATAACTTGAAAGCAGGTCAGGCTCTGGTCAAACATTGGCATGACCAGAAGGCCAACATGGTTGAGTTTACTCAAGACCAGCTTGTACTAGTTATGGTGCAAACAAGGCAGAGTGCCTTGCGGGACAAATGGATGGGACCCTTCAAGGTTGTGGGCAAACATGGGGAGATGAACTATTTGGTGGAGGCTCCCAGAGTCTTTCACACCAACCATTTGAAGGCATATGTCTCGAGACCAGAAGTGGGAGCTTTGCGTCTAGCTTCAGCTCAAGAGGAGGAGTAGAGTGAACCTCTACCTGACCTACTCAGAGGCCAACCTTTGGATGAGAACATAGAAGGAGTCAATCTCTCTTCTAATCTGACATCTGAACAAAAGGAGGAATACAAGGCTCTGTTAAATCAGTTTGCCTCCCTGTTTTCACCTTCATTCTAACTGGTGACTGTTTACCTGTGAAAAGTAGAGGTTACAGAATGTCAGAAAATGTAAGATCCCACATAAAGGAAGAGGTCAACAAGATGCTTGATCTCAGGGTTATAGAGCCATCTACAAATCCATCGGCTAGTCCAGTTGTTCTAGTACCAAAGGCAGGATCCAAGGAGTTGAGATTCTGTGTGGACTATAGAGCTCTAAATGCAGTCTCTAAGACTGATGCCCATCCTTTACCAAGGACAGATGAACTGGTGGATAAACTTGGTGCAGCCAAGTACCTCAGTACATTTGATCTGGCGTCAGGCTATTGGCAAATAGCCCTGACAGACCATGCCAAGGAGAAAAATGCATTTTCAACCTCAGCAGGCCTCTACCAGTTTAAGGTTATGCCTTTTATATTATAGAATGCACCTGCTACATTCCAAAGGATGGTCAATCAAGTTCAGAATGGGATGGAGGACTTCTGCATGGCATACTTGGATGACATTGCGGTGTTCAGGCCTACTTGGAAAGAACATGTTGATCACTTAGGATATGTTTTGCAGGCTCTTGAGCAGGCCCATCTGACCATAAAGGCAAGCAAATGTCAAATTGGTCAGAGCAAAGTGGTCTACCTTGGTCATGAGGTAGGAGCAGGTGAAATAAGGCCATTGCCTAACAAAAAAGTACAAGCTGTACAAAACTAGGCCACCCCTACTACTCAAACCCAAATGAGAGCCTTCCTAGGTCTCACTGGGTACTACATGAATTTCATTGAGAACTATGGGTCCATAGCTTCTCCTTTAAATGTAGTCTCCTCTCCAAAATTCCCTAAAAAGGTTAATATGGAATGAGGAGTGCATTCAAGCCTTGGAAAACCTAAAGAAAGCCCTTTGTCAAGCTGCAGTCCTAAGAGCTCCTGATTATTACCAACCATTCATTGTCCAGACAAATGCATCTAATACAGGTATAGGTGCAGTCCTTAGTCAACTGGATGAAAAAGGGAGGGAGCACCCCATTTGCTTCATCGGTAGGATACTGAAGGAACCAGAAACAAGGTGGGCAACCATAAAGCATGAGCGTTTTGCCATTTTGTGGTCTCTGAAGAAGTTTAGACCACACTTGAATGGATCTACTTTTGTGATTCAGACAGACCACCAACCTTTGAATTGGTTAATTCCAGTGAAAGGGGAGAACCCAAAACTACTAAAATGGTCAATCTGCCTGCAAGGATTTGATTTCACCATTGAGCATAGGTCAGGATGTCACCACCAAAATGCTGATAGTCTCTCTAGGATGTTTATAACCGACTAGAGTTAAGAGATTCATCCAGAAGTGGATTAAATCCTCCTGTCCCTTAGTTTGGGGGGGGCGGGAGGGCAGTGTTAGGGAGAATTCTCCAGAATGGCTATTGTCCCATACCTACTGAGTCCTTCAGCAGCTTTGCTGGATTTCTAGGATTTGTTTTTTTTTTTACCTGGTAAGAGTGTGAGCCTTTTTTTCCCACTCTTACATTTGTTTTGCTGTGTGTTTAACATTTTTGTGTTCATAGATTGTGGAGCCTCACCTACTCCATAGGCATCATCTTTTTACTATGTGTCATACAACACCTTTAGTGCAGTGACATAGGGCTGTCTTTTTCAGACTTCCCACTTTTGTTGCTTTGCTCTACTTCTGGTTTCTTCCCTGGGCAGTGCAGGACCCTCCAGTCTTCCTCCTTTGTGTCAGTCTGACCGTCGCTTCAGGAACTGTGACCCTGCAGAATCTGATAGGAACTTCTGCCTCAGCTACAGCATTCTTCTTATTCTTAGGTACTGTTTAAACCTGGTTGTTCGTTCCGTCCGACCACAGTGAAAGTTTGTTAAATCTTTTGCGTACCCGAGGGCTTGTCCTTCTCTAATCTTTTAAGTAATTTTTCTTCCGACCAACTTAGTTTTTGAACTCTTGGCAAAGACTTAACCGCAAACTACTCTGAACTGTGTGATCCTCTGCAAAGACTCTAAACCATTAACATTGGCCCAGGCCTATTGATTTGAATCCTCATTGTAGCAAGCCTTTTCTAGATTGTCCTGCCTACTTACTTGTTGGTGCTGCTGAATTTTGTATAACCGTGTCTTTCCCTCCCTTTTTAAATTGCTGGAGTGCCATTTTGCTCACGCTTCATTTTGAGCTTAACCTTTCCAGAATTGATTGTGTGTTGTGTAGTATATTAAGATTATGATTTTTCTGCTGCTTTACTTGGTGAACTGTTTTACAAATTATTGTGTAAATAAATGTATATTCTTTTACTCAGAAACCTTGAGTTAGTGTTTGTTTGAACCATAGTAATTGCTTTCCTTTGTGTAACTTCTGATACTGCTCACTTTACTCTTGAGATAAGTCTGGCTGCTCAGCCATCGCTACCACTTTAATGTGTAGTACAGGCTTGTACCCGAGGTGAATTTGTACTTGCACTTGTAGTCTAAATTGTGTGTGGTGTTCCCAAGAAGGGGCCTCTGATGGACTCTCGCATATGGAAACAAGGCACAATCACCACACACAAACTGATACGCCAGACATAAGGTTGTATTCCCAAAATCTAGGGTTTATTGCAAAGCAAACAGTCTCAGATGGCCAACTGGTCTCACTCCCCGCGACATGTGTTTACCAGACCTCAGGGGACGCAAGAACAGCGGAGATCGTACAACAGTTACATATATACAGAATTAGCATCTTGTAATCAGTAGCGACACATTCTATACCACCCCTAATACATTTCCTTTGAACTAAGCATGATGATTGACAATGGTGACGAGTATGACACCTTCAAACATTCATTTAGTAACAGTTTGCAATTTCTCAAGCCCACAGACATAAGTCTTTGTTTTAAAGAACATGGTGTGTCTGTTTCTGAAAGCAAGCTGTGCGTAGGAAGAGACACATTCCAGGCCTTACTATCTCCTAGTTTCTATTTGTGTGCTGGGGGTCAACTTGCTGTCCAGAGCGCTACCGGGCTCAGGAACGGGGTCCGCAAAGAAGAGCATAATTCAAGTATTTTAATGCTCGCTCTAACATTTCTACTGTGCTACTGAGACTGGTTGGCACCTGCTGTACTGATTAGAATGCCTTGCTGCTCACTCTTCAAGGATATGTGCGGGAGGAGACCGGGCATTTCTGTCTGGGTTACTGCGTTATGTTTCAACATGCCTCTCGCGGCCTCGCATTTATGCACCAGTGAAGTAGAATAACATTTCAGCAAAGCAGTTTTACATGAAGCAAAAGGCAGCTTTAGAGAAAACAAGATAGAAAACAAAATGGCGATTTTGGTCACCTTAAAATGGCCGCACCGTGGTTAAGCCTTTGCTACACCCTTCTAATATTAAAACACATGAGGCGGTTGGTCTTCGGCCAACAAAGTATATTGCTTTACGATCAAGGGGGTGTCTACTTTTTCTAGAGTGACAACACCCTCCTTTTAGCCGTATGCCAAATGCCTCATTCATACCTTGCATCCTCCTATGACCAAGTATCTGAATCAGATTCTGAATCTTGCACACTACTGGTCTCTTCTTCATTATCATCAATATCAATTAACATGAATTCTTTTACTGTCTTCAATTCATCTTTACCGTGAGTGTTCGATTTAATAGTGCTCTTTTTTTTCTATCATGTGTACAAACTCTTCACTTATCTCAGGTGCATATTATAGGTAGGCAATGTATGCAACAACAACATGTCCTGAATATTCCTAGTACTGCTACTAGGATCGCAAATCATTTCCATCCCCATGATCGTAATACTTCCCAAAACCAGGAACTTGTGTTCAATTCCCAGCCTCCTTCAGGGGGATGAAGGTCAGAGTTTAGAACATGCAACTTTCTTATTGCTTCAAAAATCGTGGGGGAGGAGTTACTTACAAATACGCAACACGCTGATCCCACGATTTTGCAAACACCACCACGATCGACCAGAATTATATTTAGAGCCATTCTGTTATGAAGTAACATTAACCTAATTCCTTTTTCCTCAAGAGTCATATTATATAATATATCTGTTGTTCCATTTATTGTTTCCTCTAATATTCTGGACAGTCGTTTTATATTATAAGTGTTGATTGCTTGGCCCCAGAATGGGATGAATGATTTTGCTATATCCTCTGCATTCAGACCTCCTTCATCATTTCGTCGAGGTTGTGAGCTGGCCAACTTGGCTATGTCTGCTGTTCTGGAAAGGAATACACCAGGGAATAGAAAGCCTAAGTAACAAGTACCTCCCCAGTTTCTAGGTAAGCAGCGATACGCTTTTTCTCCACAAATAAATCAACAGGATCTCCTACATAAATTGGCTCTACCTCCTTATCAAGGAATACTATGTTCATTCATCTGGTGAATGTTCCCACCAAGTAGGAACCCTTCTTTCTCAAACAAAAGGGGACAGAAGGTGAACTATAATTTACTGTATAGGAAGGGGGCACTGCGTCTTTATTTCCTTCTGGGTTCATATGAAACGTGATCACAGATGATTTATAGGGCACTGACAATCTGTCTTGTGGCATTATCGCAGGTGTAATCAATCGCGCTCTATGAAATATGGAACAACCCACTGGTTTCATAATGATCTCTTCAAATTCATTCATTTTTGATTTGTCTAGCTGACCAGTTTCACTTTCGTTCTATTTCCCATAATACAATGCACTCAAAGAGGTGTAACTTGCAGAACTCAATGGCAGGGGCTGCACGTACCAACCAATCCCCTTACCACCATGCTGTGGCAAGTGGGCACAAACCCATCAATTATTTTTCCTTAATATTGAGTGTGTCATGTTCATTATTAACAGTAATGTGTTTTCCCATACCCTTCCCTATGTCTCTCTTCCATTGGGGATAAGGTGTAGAAAATCACATGGACTGGGCTTTCCGTTGAGGAAATGTTTATAACAGGCAAGAGAACTTCTAATGAATGCATTTCTTCCAAGTACCATAATACCAGTACTGTCATAATTGGGGCCAATATACTCATTATACACATTATTATCGTTAAGCTCAGCATACAATTTTTTTCGACCATTTCCTTTTTGAAACCTTCTCTGTGTTATGTTTAATGCATTATCAACAGTGGTGCAGGAGGGGGCAGAAGCTGGTTCCGGCATTTTTCTCTCACAGCTCTTCTTCTTCAACAGTGTTCGTTGTGTATTTCTCTCTTTGTTGCACTCGTTGAAATGTCAATAAATTCGATATTTGTCAACAGTCTTTTCTGCCAGTTCTTAGCAGCCTGGATTGCTACACGCTGGGCAAGATCTCTGTGTGTTTGCACATTGCTCAAAAGAACTCCAGAGCAGTTATCAATTGCCTTTGTACCATGTGCGCCCCATTCATTCGCACGGGTTAAGGACACATGGATTTTATGTTAGCACCGAGGAGCCTCGTTTATTGGGCTGTCCGATTTGCACAACCCTCACGCCGCTCTCCTCTAGGCCTCCGGTTCCTACTTCATCCCAGAATAGGAAACAGAGGCAACAAAAGATCAACAGAAATGTAGGTTTGATCACTCCTTCTTCCGAGGTCACAAATTGTTTCGCCTTGCTCCTGGTATCGTGTGATCAATGAATAGTGCGGATGCACTTCCAGGCTCAAGCTCGGAGCAATAGCACATGATGGTGGGCGCCACAGTGATGATGCAGCTTTTGTTTCAGACTGCGGCGCAATGAAATAGGGTGGGCGCCAAAGTGGTACATGTTTCATGTCTGCCAGCAGTGATGCAGGATCTGCTGGACAATGTTGGGGCACTCTTTGCCCTTCCTCTTTTACAGCAATCTTTTCAGGCTTTGTATCAGGATCAAGCAAATTTTGTGGCAAAGGACTGGTAATCGTTTATTTCGTGCTAATGATGTCTTCCGCTCAAAATTCTTAATTAGCACCCAGTCTCCTGGCTCCAGTGCATGTCCTGGGCCAGTGTATTTTATTGGTAATGCCTCCTGCACCTGCTGATGAATCAAACACAATTTTTGAATTAAAAGATTACAATAAATGCTGAGCACAGGGTATTCAAGTTCCCTCAGTCTTTTCGGCTGAGGTGCACACCAAACATTCGCCGGTCTCCCCATGACAATTTCATACGGGGAGAGCCCAGTTCTTGCCTGCACAGATGTGCGTATGCACATTAACGCTAGCGGTAATGCGTCTACCCAGCTTAACTTGCTTCCTATGCATATCTTGCTAATTTTGGACTTCAGAATGCCCTTGTGGCATTCAATAAGACCGGCAGACATGGGGTGCCTAGAACAATGGAATCGCTTATCAATCTGGAGACCTGCACAAATCTGTAATATTACTGCGCCAACAAAATGCGGACCGTTGTCTGACCATATGACGCGGGGCAAACCAAAACGGGAGAAGTACTCCTTCAACATTACTTTTGCAGTGCTTATGTTGGTATAGTCCTTGATTGGATATGCTTCCACCCATTTGCTAAATGCACATATGACCACCAGAACATACTTCAAGTTTTGGCATCTCTCCATCTCTCTGAAATCAAAATGGATCACCTCAAATGGCATAGAGGGAGGGCCAAAACTGCCTGTTGGAGTCACCGTTCCCTTTCCCACATTGTGTTGAAGACACGTGATACAGTTTTGGACCAACCTCTCAGCATTCTTTTTTATGTGTACCTTCTCCCATACTGTGGCTAGATGTTGAACTATCTTTTTGGCACAAATATGAGTGGGGCTGTGGGCCATCGTGACCATTGCAGTTACATAGGAATTGGGCAACATCCAGTTTCTACTTTCTTTGTCCACCCAGCATCCTTCCAGATCTAATTCTGCAGAGCCCTCAGCCCACCCTCTGATTTAATCAACAGTGGCTTCTGCCTGCATCTCTTTGACAGTAGCAATTCCATTCTCTATCATGCAGGGGACTTCCTCAGACTGTACTGTTAACATTTTTGTATTCAATTCAGTGGTAGTTTGCTTCACAATTCTGTCTGCAAATGCGTTTCCTTCTCCCACTTTGCATGTTACTTTTTTATGCGCCTCACATTTTACTATAGCTAGGCGCTTTGGACACGTAAGTGCAGACAACAATCGTACAATCAAAGGGCCTTGCTGTATTCTAGCCCCATGTGATGTTAGGAAACCTCTCTCAGCCCAGAGTCGGCCAATGTTATGAACCACGCCAAAGGCATACATATATAGTCAGTATATATGTTTACACTCAAATTCTCAGCAATCTCGCAAGCTCTGGTCAAGGCTGTTATCTCTGCTGCTTGTATAGAGTTGTGGGAAATTCTTTTACTCTCCACAATACTTTTTAACTTGGTGATAGCATAGGCGGCAGTTGATGTACCATCAGGTAATTTAAAACAGGAGCCGTCACAAAACAACTCTCCATTTGGCTCTTTTTGTGGAGTATCTGTTAAATCAATTCTCCCCTTCGTTTCTTCCTCAGTAACCTTTAAGCAATCATGGGGAGGTGATTCATTCTCACCAAGTTCCTCCATGGGCAGTGGCATTAATTCTGCAGGATTCAAAGCGCTACACCTCATCATTTGGATGTGTGGCGCAAAGAGGACAATTTCATATCTAGTCAATCTAGCAGAGGTGAGGTGTTGTGCCTGTGTTCTATTTAATAGAACGTCTATGGCATGTGGCACCATCAAAATAAAAGTGTACCCCAATACCATCCCTTCCGTTTGTTTCACTGACGCAGCAGCCGCTGCAACAGCACGCAAACATTGTGGCAATATGCATGCTACAGGGTACAGCGCAGAAGAAAAATAGCTGCACAGCCTATTTCTTCCACCTTGTTCCTGTGTCAAAACAGCCAATGCGCAGCCTTCACTCTCGTGTACAGTCTGACAAATCTTTCTTAATTTGGTGTGCCCAAAACTGGAGGAGAACACAATGCAGTTTTGAACAGATCAAATGCTCTCTGACATTCTTCATTCCACTGCAAAGGCATCACAGCATCCTTCTTTGTCAACTCCACCATTGGCTTCACAATTAGGGCAAAATTCACAATCCACTGCCGACAATAAGAAGCCATGCCTATTATAGCTTTGACTCCTTTCTGTGTTTTTGGAATAGGCATACCAGAAATGCTCTCTATTCTTTCTGGCGTCAGTCTTCTCCCTTCTTTCGAAAGTAGTTAACCCAAATAAATCACCTCCTTTCGAGCATATTGGAACTTCTTTAAACTTGCTTTGTGGCCATGCGCTGCCAAGTGTGTTAATAGTAAAACAGTACTCTTTTTACAAATCTCTTCTGTTTCTGCAGCGATCAATAAATCGTCTATATATTGTAACAATACACCACCTGTCAGTAACTCTAGCATGTCTAGTTGTTCTTTCAATGTTCTGCTGTAAATACTCTGACTCTCTGTGTAGCCTTGTGGAATGTGCGTGAATGTAAACGATCATCCTCCTAACGTGAAGGCAAACAGATATATGCTTTCCTTGTGCATTGGAATGCTAAAGAACCCATTCTTCAAGTCAATAACACTAAAATACTCAGCTGAGGCAGGAATCATAGTCAAAATCATGGTAACATCTGGGACCAACGGGAATTGAGGATCTACCACCTTGTTTAATATGCACAGATCAATTATAAAACGATACAGTACCTCATTACCTCCTTTCTTATACACCGGAAGAATGGGACTGTTACATGTACTGCCTGTAATCTCTTCAATCACCCCCAATTTTACCAAATCAGAAACAATACTTTTCAATCCTTTCTCTCCTTCTTTCTCTCCTTCTGCTGAAATGTTATACTGTGGAATACGTGGTAACGTTACTCCTTCTTTCAAAGCAATTTTCACTGGTTCTATTTTCAAGCACCCGACATCATTGTCATTCATTGCCCATATACAAGTTGGCAACTCACTCAATTCTCCTGGCAAAGGTTTACACACAAATTCGGATACCGGTACATTCTGTGGTGAAATGGTCAAAAATACTCCATCTGGCGTACAGTGGATTACTGCACTCAATTTCTTCAATAAATGTAATCCCAAAAGGTTTTCTCCGCAATTTTCTGTTAAGAGAAATGGACAATATTCTGTGAATGGGCCTAATGTCACTGCTACTGGTTGGGACACTGGATTTATCACTGGGGTGCCTGCGAACCCTACTGATATATTTGTTCACCCTGACAGTGGTATTTCTGGAACCAAATGATGGTCTATCGAACATTTTTGTGCCCCCGTATCCATGAGGAATCTGTGCTCACTATCCCCGACTTTCATTTCTCTGTAGAGTCCTTTCTGATTCACGGGAATAGACACCGGTTCCAACCCCTGTCTTGGGCTGTCCTACTGGGGGAAGAACACATTATCCGATGTGTAATTGTTGCTGTTATTATAGTACGCACCCGATTGAGTGTCAAAAATGTTCCCACCTCTACCTCGATTTCCATTTTGCATGTTTGGATGGCTCTGTTTCGGAGTAGGAGTTTGATTCTGAGCTTGATTCTGATTTTGGGCACCATTCCCTTGACTATTTTGGTGCTGCTGCATGCTATTTCTATTATGCCCCTTTGCTCCTGGATGCCCCCTATGCTGTCTTCTCTGGCCGTACCGATTTCTATTTTGCAATTGTGGACATTGCGGTTGCCAGTGACTTTCCTCTCTGCAATGCGCACATTGATTCAGTCCGAGGGGCCCTCCATGCATGTTCGAAATACCTCTGCCCTGGGCGTTTCCTCTTCCTCTATTGTGTCTCGATACTTGCTGGAGTAGCACCCTTGTTTTCAAATGTGTTCTATCGTTCACCTCTTTCTCTTTCTCAGCGTTTACTCTGTTCTCGTAATATTGAGCCATTTGTAGTACATCACTCAACATTTTTGCGTGCCATGCACTTTCCGATGTCATTATTAAAGTTTGAATGGGAAGTATTAACCCTCTCACATATTTATCAACAAATAGCCTCTTTCCCGCTTCCGTGCTTACATCCTGTCCACTGAAATCTGTAATACTCACTCAAATCTATTAAAATAATCTGTGTCTAATTCATCCTTGCCCTGAACACATGCAGTCAATTTGTCCCATTGAATTCTTTTCTCTGGAACAATTCCTTTCAATTTCTGTATTATTCGTGCTGGTAATGCCGCCATATTTGGCCCTGGTTTTCCTCCCACTTCTTTACTTCTATCCTCTTGTACCAAATTCGCCCACGTAGCGCCAAAGGCTATTTCATCATCCACTTTTCTTATTTGCTTCCATATGTCTGCTGGCAGGATCACTGGGAATATTAAATCTATGTCACCCATAGTGAGCACAGATGATTGCAGGCAGGACTCTACTTCTTTATAAAATCCCGTGGGATTCTTTCTTATATCAGGAATCGTCTTTTTTATATTATTCACTTCCTGTCTGGAGAAGGGGACATGCACATATTGTGCTGTATAATGTGCTGGCGTTACCTGCGCTGCTTGGTTGCCTACTGCAGGAATCTCTACTTTAGGCACAAAAGTAGGTGGGACTTCTCTCATGGGAAATACTGCACTCACTGTTCCTCCCCCCTCTCTCATATGTAGTAATATTCCCAAGTCAAGTGACAAGACTGTTTCTCCTGTTCCGCGTTCAAATCCCCTCTTATATACGGCTATTATTTCTGGGGGGCAGACTTTCTTCTCATTTATATCTTTGTCTATCAGATGTTCAGCCATTATCTGCAGTGCTTTTCTTTTCATGGGCAAGGTGTACTCATCAAATATATCATGTATCTCCATAGTGGGAATACTAGGATCTGAAATCCATTTCAATGCCTCTCGTATACACACTTTCAGTCTGTCGCCTGTCTGTCTTGATGACGACAAATATCGCCGCTGTATATAGGGCTCTACCGCTTCAGTTCTATCTCTCCTAATATCTCTACTCCTATACCCTGGTGTGGCAAACATTTCAGCATATTCATTATCAAGTTCATTCTTGAGTTCAACAAGTTGGTCTACATGTTCTTTTATCTCTTCATCCCTTCCTCTACAACGTGCCAAAGCATTCAAATCCAACAGTCGTTGCAGAGGCAGCTTCACAATCAACTGTTTCCATCTCGCCACCAAATATTCCCCCATGCATTTCAACACTACCTGTCTTTCGTTGCTCCTCCTGAAGTCAAACATTGAAGCCATCGCTGATGTTGCATCGTTTTCGTTTATATACTTTTCGGCCTGTTCTTGCAACTCTCGCTTTCTCTCCTTACTTATCGCTCTACGGGTCACTCTCGCACATCCACTTTGTCGAGCCCCTTCTCTCATTTCAATGAGTTCAAGTTCAATCACGGGAGGGGCAGATGGGACAGAAACAATCTCTAGGGAGGGAGGTGCAGATGGGACAGCAGGACCGGCAGGTGACTGTTGCGGCGCTGACTAATGGGAGGCACTGTTTGTGCAGTGTGTGGCTGGGCTGAGATTTGGTCAATTGGGAGGGGCTGAGCAACAGGAGTGGGTTGAGCAGTTGCTACTGACGTGATCGTTTTAGTCTCTCTTCTTGGACCTTGCTTTGTATCTGTCAATATTTTATCTATTAATTTGTCTGATGAATGTAACTCCCGTTGTGGGTATAGCTTTTCTATACTCCATTGTTCAAATTTATTTGACTTTCTCAAACTATCATTCCACTCCTCCTCTTCCTTTTCCTTCGCTCTCTCTGCTTTCGACTTATGCCTGCACACATGTTTCTCTCTACTTTTCCAGCGAACCATTGCTTCCCTTCTCCAGTCCTTAAGGATATCAAATGCTGCAGGGCGTGCTTTCTTTTTCATCAACACCTTCTCCAAATTATCTTATCTATTCTCGTCATTTGAAAACTCCCATGATTCGGCCACTGAAGATCTTCCTGTTTTCTGGTTTGCCTATGCAAAATCTCACAAAACTTTATCGCTGCCACACCATACTTCACATACATATCATATGCCGGCGTTCCCACAGGTGGCACGGCCTGGCCAGTTTCCAAAGATTGTCCGCCGCAGCAGAAAAATCCCACTAGGGTGGACAATACCCCATGCATGTTTTAACCTTACCCCTGGCTAATCAACCTTACACTGGGTGTTTGATTTTGCAAAATCAACAATCAACCAATATCAGCATCACTTTTGAATCGGGGCACGACTCACCTGATCAATCAAGTTGTCTTTTGACGTTGTGTCTGCGTATCTGGGCACACTCTGCCTCGTTTCGGGACCCTCGCCTCCTTGTTCTCTGGCTGGGCACATCAATCAGGGATCAGTTGTGTGCAGATCTGCAAAGGAATCTCTCATCGCTTTCGCAGGGGTGCCCCGAACACCTCTTGATCCCGGCTCGATCGTCCCGTCCTCGCCGTTCTCTCCGCCTTTCTTATCTTACAACGTACACAATGGAACAAGTGGGGGAGGGTCCCTATTCGGGCGCCATGTTGAAGGGGCCCCTGAGGGACCCTCGTGTATGGAAACAAGGCACAATCACCACACACAAACTGATACGCCAGACATAAGGTTGTATTCCCAAAATCTAGGGTTTATTGCAAAGCAAATAGTCTCAGTTGGCCAACTGGTCTCACGCCCCATGTGTCTACCAGACCTCAGGGGACGCAAGAACAGCGCAGAGCGTACAACAGTTACATATATACAGAATGAGCATCTTGTAATCAGTAGCGACACATTCTACACCACCCCTAATACATTTCCTTTGAACTAAGCATGATGATTGACAATGGTGACGAGTATGACACCTTCAAATATTTATTTAGTAACAGTTTGCAATTTTGTAAGCCCACAGACATAAGTCTTTCTTTTAAAGAACACGGTGCTTCTGTTTCTGCAAGCAAGCTGTGCGTAGGAAGAGACACATTCCAGGCCTTACTATCTCCTAGTTTCTATTTGTGTGCTGGGGGTCAATTTCCTCTTCAGTGCTCTACCGGGCTCAGGAAAGGGGGGCCGCAAAGAAGAGCATAATTCAAGTCATTTAATGCTCGCTCTAGCATTTCTACTGTGCTACCGAGACTGGCTGGCACCTGCTGTACTGATTAGAATGCCTTGCTGCTCACTCTTCAAGGATATGTGCGTGAGGAGACCAGGCATTTCTATCTGGGTTACTGCGTTATGTTTCAACATGCCTCTTGCGGCCCCACATTTATGCACCAGTGAAGTAGAATAACATTTCAGCAAAGCAGTTTTACATGAAGCAAAAGGCAACGTTAGAGAAAACAAGATAGAAAACAAAATGGGGATTTTGGTCACCTTAAAATGGCCACACCGTGGTTAAGCCTTTGCTACACCCTTCTAATATTAAAACACATGAGGCGGTTGGTCTTCGGCCAACAAAGTATATTGCTTTACGATCGAGGGGGTGTCTACTTTTTCTAGACTGACACCCAAAGGGTACTGTATATGATTCTGCCTAACACTGACTTGCCTTGACATGGAATGGTTACAATCTAGGTAGACTCTGAGGGTTTTTACAGCCAGAGAGATTAGGGTTTGGTTGTTATCAATAGTGAAGGATGAATATTGGTTATCAAGTTTCTTTATTGTATCCGTGGGTCCTATCAGTAGTAGTTCTGTCTTATCTCCATTCAAGCAGAGCCAGTTCTCTGCCATCCAGGCGTGGATGGTGGAGTAGGCAGAGTTGAGGGTTTTGGCATCTGCCTCGTAGTCAACTGATAAGGGAGGAGGACTTGTGTATCGTCCGCGTAGTTATTGCAGGCAATGCCGAGCAAGTCCAGTATGTTGAATAGCGGTCTGGAGAAAATATTATAGAGTGTGGGGAATATGCATGAGCCCTGTGGCACTCCGCATTGGATGATGTCTGGTTTGGTGCAGGCATGGTCAGACAAAACTCTCATGGCTCTACCTTGGAGGAATGAGGTGATCCAGGCAGTTGCGTTGGGAGAGAGGTGTGCTGAGGAAGAGAGGTAGTGGCAGAGTATTTTGTGGTCTACAATTTTGAAGCGAGCCAAGAGGTCTAAGAGGAGTAGTAGGGTAGGTTTGTATGTGCCCATGATGTCATCCATCTGATGTTTAAGGTCGAGCAGGGCTGTTTGGATTCCGTGACCATGGCGGAAGCCTGTCTGTCAAAGGCCGAGGAGGCTGTTGGATTCAAGGAATTGTTGGACTTGTAGATAGGCTGCTTTATTCAGGGTTTTGAGTAGGAATGGGGCTGTGGTTATTGGTCTGTAGTTATTGGAGTAGGTGGGGTCAAGAGATGTTTTTTAGGAGGTAAAGAAGGCATTTATGAGGGCAGTGAGGAAAGGTGCGAAGAGAGGGTCCGGGCATATATCACCTTTACAATTAGAGGGTTTGATGTTTTTCATGAGGGAGATGACTTCCAGTTCGTTGACGTCTTTGAATGTGAAGAGTGGTGTGTGGGCGGCCCAATGGATAGGGACAGTTGTGTAGGGCTGTTTGGATGGGTCTAGTGCATGCTGGTTGGTCTGTATTATGTTATGAAGGGAGTCTAGCTTGTTGAGCATGGCTGATTTTATATCAGTGTTCCAGGCTTCATCTATTGGTGTTTGTCCGCGGGGGGGCGGGTGGGAGTCTCACGTTCCCTGAAGATGGCGAAGATTTCTTTAGAGTCTGACTTCGTGTTAGCAATCCTAGTGTTAAATGATGTGGTGTTGGCTTGGATGATTGCTTTTTTATAGTCCTTTGCGAGTTTACAAAACTTGAGTTTGGCTGAGTCCAGGTGGTTTGACTGCCAGATGGAAAGTGCTGTTCGTTTTCTAGATCAGAGTTCTAGTAGCTCAGGGGAGAACCGGGCGTTTGAGTGTTTTGCTGGCTTGGATTTTCGGGCAGATAGTGGGGCAATGGGCTCCACTGCTTGATTTAGTTTGGTGTTGTAGGTTTTAGACAGTATATTGGGGTCTTAGGAGAAAAAAAGGCCTGAGGGCCGGGACTAGTAGGTGTGGTATGAGCCTCTCAGTAGGCATAGAAGTCTCAATAGGCAATGAGGTGGCAGTAGGCATCGCAGCATCATTAGGCACCATGGCAACAGGCATGGCAGCATCATTAGGCAACATGGTGTCTGTGGGCATGGCAACATGGTGTCTGTGGCCATGGCAACATTATTAGGCAGTATGGTTAGGCACCATGCTGGCAACAGGCATATCAAGATCATTAGGCAACATGGTGGTAGTGGGCATGGCAACATCATTAAGCAATATGATGGCAACAGACATATCAACATCATTGGGCAATATGGTGGCAGTTGGGTTACCGGAATCATTAGCCAGTATGATGGCAGTGGAACTATCAGCATAGGTCACAGTATCCGCGGTTGGTGTAGCAGACGCAATATACAATACTGTGGAAGAGGAGCTAGTGCCTCTTGTCATGTGATAAGCAGTAGGCATAGTGGTGATAGAGGAGCAGGTACGATAGTCGGCCGTGGGAATAGCATCAATATTAGGCAAGTTACTATGGAGTTAGTATAACTGCATAATTTCAGCAATGTGGTGGGTGTGCCAAGTTTTACATCCGAGATTGAGGTTGTTGGTGCAGTCGCAGAGGTGAGTGCGTGCGTGCACAGTTTGGTTAGTCTGGATGCAGATGGTATAAATAGCATGCATCTGCATTGGGCAGTATGGTTGCCCAGGCAGATTAGATCTGTTGACTGCTCTGATGAAGTGGCAGTAGAACAGGTGTTGAGGAGGGTCTTGGCCGTGTAGAACCGAGGTGAAGGTGAAAGGAGCTTATCAGTGGCATATCTGAAGTCATTGGTAGGGGGTTTAAAATTGGGTGCTTAGTAGGCCGTTACGGCTTGTGGCGTCTCTGGGTACAGATTTGTGAAGTATTGGGAGAGTGTAGGCACAGAAGCAGCCGAATCGGCAGAAAAGAGTTGTTTGAGGGTTGCTCCATGCAGATCGGGGGGGTCGCATGGCGTGATGATATGGTGAAAGCACCAAGGGTTGAGGCTGGGTCTTGCGGTGTAGCAAGTGGCTTACCTGAGGACTGTGGGCGTCGTTTACTGGAGGTGCCAGGGGAGCAAGGCAGCAACATTGAGCAGTGGAGAGCTGCAGAGAGTCTCATATTCCTTTCCAGGCCGCTGTCGCTGCTCGGATCCGCCTGACTGCCAGAGGCCCTTCCTCTTATTGGATGGCCTGATTGCAGACAATCCAGGTCTGGAGCTGGTTGCCACGGAGGTGGCGATGTCGGCCGGAGCCATGTTTGTATGGCTTGAGTTTGCTTCAATGCAGCATGTCAGGGTCTTCATGGGGGTACACACCTGTGCCCCTCTTGGCTGATAATAGAATGAGACACACAGTGGAGCTGCAGAGAGTCTCATAGGCCTTTGCAGATGGCCTGCTCTGCTCGGCTTCACCTGCCAGCAGGAGGCCCTTCCTCTTATTGGATGGACTGATTGCAGCCAATCCGGGCCTGCAGTGGTGCTGGAGCTGGTTGCCACAGAGGTGGCGACGTCGGAGGCGGCCATGTTTGGATGGCTTCAGTTTGCTTCAATGCAGCATGCCGGGGACCAGCTTTTGGGACCAAGCCGCCTCTCCTGCCGCAAATTTGGTGAAATTCCACCCAGCGGTTTGGGATATAGATGTGAGCAAACATTTTTTCCATTGCACCAATGGGGAAAACCACACATTTTGGGACCTCCTTATAAATTTGCCCCCCCCCACCCTTAACTAAGCCTCAGCAAAATTTGCAGGATTGATCTGATAGGCCATATACAATTTTTTGCAAATCTGTGTGAGGTACACAGGTATAAGCCGCCCTAAAAGTGGTCCTCCTACGGGTTGAGCAACTCAACCATAACTAAAGAGCCGCTACCGCAGGCCCTGTAATAAAAGTCAAAATGTGTTTGTGGTGGGATTTGTGGCAAAGCATTGAGGGGGATTTGTGGCAAGTGTTGTTTGTTATAAAAGTCTACACCATTTCACCATCTGCATCACATCTTGCAAAGTTGCGTGTTAGGACCCTCTGGACATTACTGGCTACATGGCATTCGGACAGCCCACCATTTCCCTGGATTTCAGCAAAAGCCAAAACGTATTTGTCGGTTTGTGACAAAGCGTTGTTCCTCATACAATTCCACCAATCTGCACCAAAATATTGCATAGTTACCTGTTAGGACCTTCCGTAAATTACTAGCTAAATGACATTTGGGCACCCCGCACCTTTACCTGCTACAATGTTCCTTTGTAGTTTACTGTCTATCTTGTTCTCACTAATAAATAACTTGATGTCAAGAAAAACAAATCGGAAAGGACTACTCTCCACTGTTAGTTTTAGGTTCATATCATGAGTGTTCAAAATTTTGATACATTCTGACAAGGACTATTGTGAACCTTTCCACACAAAAAAACAAATGGTCACTGTATCTGTACCAACAAATAATTTGACTCAAGTATTTGTCATTGACTTCTGACCACATCATTTTTTGTTCCCAGAACCCCATGTATATGTTTGCATATGTAGGGTCTATGCAGGAACCAATGGCCGTCCCACTATTCTGTCTGTATAGATAGTCCTCAAACAGAAAAATGTTATGTTACAAACAACATTTTAAAAGTGTTACACTAACATCATTCTGTTGTGTGTAACTGACAGATCTCGAATCTCGAAAATATTGGCATGCTTGTAACCCATTGGTATGTAGATTTGACATATAGAGTGACACCACATCTATGAAAATCAGCAAGAATCCTGACTCCCATTCTATATTTTTGATTTTAGTGAGTAGATCTGTGGGGTCTCTTATATATGACTTGAGGTCTTTCACAAATGGTTGTATGAAAACTTCTAGATATTTAGATGCATTTTCCAATAATGAACCTCTAGAAGATGCAATCAGTCTCTCCGGGGCATCTCCATGTTTTTGTGAATTTTACGGATGAAATACATTACAGGTGTTATTGGAAAATCTTTTGTCATGGTTACAATGTCTCCCCCATCAAGCAGATTCTTATATTTGAACTCTTGCAATAAGTTATCTAGCTCCACTTTGATCTCATTTATATACGCCATTTCACTCAATGTTAACAATTTACATCTTTCAATTGTTTCTCTGTCTCAATAATGTATTTGGTTTTGTCCCAAACCACAATTCGTCCACATTTGTCTGCCTGTCTAGTTACAATTGTCTCATCATTGTTTAAAGTGTCAATAGCAATGTGTGAGATTAGATTTTTCAAAGATGGTTCGTACAGTAAGATTCCTTAAATCCTGTATCACACATATTTCAAAAACCTCTATATTGTTAGATGTTATGGCTGGATTAAAGGTAGACCTGTTTTTAAGCCCACTCTACACTACGAGATCTGTAGATATCCCATATGTTTCTTTGATTTGCTGGTTATCAAGCACAAGCCCAGTCATGGTGTCTTCTGAATCTTGCAGAGAGTCGAGACAGTTTACTGCATCTAGATCTTTCACGCTAAGTATATTCAGTTCTGGTGGAGGAGACGTTGGTTGAGAGCAGTCTCCACTTAACTTAGTTCTTCAATTTAATATTTCTGAAGAATTCGAAAAGATCTGGTTTCTGTAAAGTCAAAATTCTGTATAGGAGCAAAGGATAGGCCCAACTCTAGGATTCCCTGTTCACTGTCTGTGATCAGTATGTCTGAAATATTGAAAACGTTTGCTTTCAGTTCTTATATTGAGTTCCTTTTCCTCTGTTTTGTCCTCTACTCAAACATGTGATCTGACTCTGTGAGTTTCCATCTCACACATGCCCCCCGCACCTCTGGGTTTCTTGTTAAGCCTCCTATTCCTCCTCCTTGGTTTCCTCTCATTCCTGCTTTCGAGATGGAGGAGTTTGAACTCCACTAAAAAATGCATCCTGATTGGTCTGAGATCAGGATCGGAGGATTCAACTTTTGATGACATTAACAGTTTTTGGGGGAGTTTTCTTATTCTTCAATAGTTGTTCTTTAATTGGCTTATCATATTTGCAGGCAAACGTATATATTCTTCCCTGTTGGAAGTCCTTTTTATCTCTTTGGAATTTGTGTTGTTTTTAATTCGTATCTCTCCTTCATTGTGCTCACGGTTCTCCTCCATTCTTGCAACTTTCCTTTTACACTCATCTGCTTCTTTGGAGTTGAATAATTACTCTTCCACTTTTTCTATTTCCATGATGAGTTTCTCTCGATCTTTTTGGGCAAACTTGATCAATTTGTGTATCATTCCAAAAGAGCAACTATTAGTATGATTAGTCCATTCTTCTTTGAGTTCCGGATCCAAGTCTTCATATGTTGGGATAGTCAGAATTCTCAAGCTTCTCTGGATCCTTTTTTCTTCTAAATACATTGTGAGGGTCATTGCTTCCCACCATTTGCTGATTTATTTTTTATTTAACCTTTCTAATTTGTCCATTCTTTGCATCACTGTCAGTTCCACTGAACTGCTTCCACCTTGCATCTCAGTAGTGACATGGTCTATTTTAAATAAAACTGGTGCCACCGCAAATCTTTTAGCTTCGATTTGTTCTGTCATGCTGGCTAAAAGCTATATCCTGAGAAATTCTAAAGGATAGAATCATGCACTGAACTCAACAACCTCCTGCACTGCAGCAATGTCCCGGGCTCCCTGATGTTAGCATTGTATTTGTACCAGCATAAGGTCCCAGACGCCTTCTTTCAGATCGTATCCTGTTGCAAAGATTGGAAGGAAAAAGGCTGAAGGCACAGTCTGTAAGGTGTGGTTGTAAGCAGCTCGTTCAGCACTGGTGCTTGCTAAAGTCACCTGGCTTACTCTGCATACTTAAATGTAATTCTCACAATTCGATTCCCCACACAATAACGGGAGGCAGCTACCACATTCTACTTTACCAACAGCATGTTCCTACACAGTGGTGCTCAAGCCTGCAACCAGCGGGTGCTCTTACTGTTGGTTGTGGGATAACCGTCCAAATCTTTCCAACAACTGTTCTGGCTCTGATGTTGCTTTTAAGTCTGCGGCAAACATCACAAGTCAGTACTGAATATAAAGAGCACTCGGTACGGTATATCGTGCAACAATATATTCTTTATTTTTAAATCTTCATCAATGCATACAAATGTTCCAACCAACATGGATTTGGAATTTAAGCTGAAGAAGTCCCTGAGTTAGGGGTGGAACGTGTGGTGTGAGTTGGAGTGTCCTAAGGACTACTCATTTAGTTTGTAAGTCCATGCTGGCTTAATTGCTCACACCTACAGCCCAAACCTCTGGACAGATGTTCACCACATTTGTGGTAGGAGCAGTGGCTTGGTCCCGAGAGAGTGCTTTTGTACATTTGGTTTAAATCCGTCCAGTAGATTTTTTTAGAACAACCAAAAAGTAGGTCAACAAAAAATAGTGATATTTGGGTTTGGTCTGCGGACGGGCTTCAGATTGGTCTGGAGGGTGGCATGATGCCCGCGATTATTGGACTCGCTTGTTGCTTGGTCAATTAAAATCGGGAGTTGTGCGTCTGATTTTTGGAAACACCCACCCTGCTGGATTTACAGACAGCGGCCGGTGTCCGCGGAGAGCATGGTAAAAACATTACAAAACACAACATTCCACTTGTCAAACTTATCAAACAATCTCTGGGGAGGCGAGGGGTAATGAGGATTGGATGAGATATGGCCTTAAAAAGCCAAACAATTGGTGTTTTTCTTCCCGATCTCCACATACAGTCTGGGATGGTCTTGTTACGTCGGCAAACATCTTAGATGTTCGGGGGTATCTTTCCTTATTTGTGCATAACTGGGTTGGTCAAAAGCAGTTTTTGGATGGCTTATAACTTTTTGGTCTGCTCAGTGAAGCTGCATTAAATGTTGAAATGTCATTCTAGACCTAATTCTGCATGGTTATGCAAAGTGTGGTGCTGTTTTTGTTAAAAGGGAGCACAAATAGAGGGGGGTCCCCCATTATTGTAGAGTCTTATAAAAGTGGTGCCATTTGACAAATCTGCACAATGGTTTGCAAAAACAGTTTAGATCTAGATATAGATGTTTTGCAAAGTTTGTTGGGATTTTGTCAAGACAGGACAAAATTAGAGGGGGTCTCAACATTTTTAGATGGCTTATAACTTTGTTGCTGTTTTTGACCAATGTGGACACATGTTTTCAGAAAGATTATAGACCCAACCTTCAATGTTTGTGCAAAGTCTGAATGGATTTTGTCAAGTGGGCGCTAAGTTATGGGACTATTGTATGTACGTACATTTTGACACTTTTGAAAAAATAAAACATTGCTGCATTTCCAGCAAACTCGTGTAAGGATCATGGGCAAGGACCTTAAAGCATGGTTTTGCAAATGTGTCAGTGTTTTATTTTATTACAAGTGATAATGTAGGTACAAAAAATAGGGATATACCTTTGGTGACTTAGGTATAGCCTGTGGCCATGGGCAGTGGCCAGATTGTCTGGGTCATGGGATAAGGTCATTCCCCCGACAATCTGGCTACTGGCCATGACCATGAGTGACGACCAATGGGGTTAAAGTGGCCATGTTCACCAGGGACTGGCTATGGTAATGTTTTTTTGAAATTGGGATAGGCTGGAAAGGGAAAAAAAATGTGCTTGTGGGTACAGGTTGAAGTTCTGGATGGGATTCCAGCAAATATGCATGAGGACCGTTAGCAAGAACTGGATAGCATGGTTTAGCAAATATGTCCTGTTTATTTTTTATTTTTGTAAGTATAAATAGTCATTACACAACAGAGTGATATAACTTTGGTGTCTGGGCAATGGGCCTGGCCCCCATCAGGGAGAAATGTGGACTGTAATTTGCTTGTTGGGGCATGAGGCATAGCCGAATTGGCAGGTTTGAATGGGAAGAAATATTCTGCTTGCGGTTACAGCCTGAAGTGGTGGACTAGATTACACCCCAAACTTGCAGGACTGGCATTATTAAGGACTTGCAAACATGTTTTGGGAAATATGTCTTGTGTTTTATTTTTCCAATGTAGGAAGAACAACTTGTGATATACATTTGGTGTCTGGGTAGTGGGCCTGGCCCTCGCAAGACCAAATGTCTACTCTGATTTGCTTATTGGGGAATTTGGCATGGCCGAAGCATCTGCCCCATGGATTTGGAGACTGTATGACCACTGGGCATTGGTTACATTTTTATGGTATAGTGGACATCGAACTAGGATGCAAGATAGGTGCAGTGAATGAAAGGGTTGGTTCGGCTTGGGTCATGGTGGAGACTTATGCCATAGAAAATTGAACAATGATTTCCATCCCCACATGCACTGCTGATAACAATAAACATAAGTATGTGTTGCAAAAAATATGTTTCTTAAAGAAGCTTTATAGTTCTTTCATATATGTGAAAAGAGGAATTATTAATAACTTATATACACTGATGTAACAACATGAAACTGCTCTACTTATAAAAATCTATTAAATTGACAGAAAACATTTTCTTAAAGGGATGTTATGGTTAAGACACATTCCACTCTTTGGACTCCTCTGCTCCATTAGCTACCCAGTGGTGTCCCACCTTGGCATACCTTGGCATTTCCTTCCTGGGTTCTCATGAGCACTTGCCCATCTGTACTGCCCTTTCTCTTTATGCACTTCTCTCACTGCACAATTCATCTGTGCATTTATAGGAGCACTGTGTAAAATGGTTTGAGATAAGTAAGGGAAATGTAGAAGGAAACAATTTGTAAAAGATTGTTAAGTGGCAGTTTGTGTGTGGAAGCCTAAGATGGTCATAGGGTTCTCTCTTTGCCTTCTGCAGGCCGTCATGGAAAGGGAAGAGGGGCTCTCTATGGAGCACTGCATTCCCTTTCCATGGTGGCCATCTTGGAAAAGGATTTTCCTTCCTACAGAGTGATGCCAGGCACATCTGGCCATTAATAACGTATATCATGCCTGCCTTGTCATGGATGCCCATTATATTTTAGTGTACCCCCTTGTGCTCCACCCTTCCCACATGCCCCCTCTTCTCCCACTCTCCTCCTCCAACTCAGCCCAGCATTCCCTCCACATTCTTCTTCCTCATCCCAGTTCTTTCGTATGAGGCAAGGTGCTTCATAGGCTAGTACTAGGACAAGTATGAAGAGGACTAGGAGTAATGAAGATTGCCAGTAAATGATTAAGGCATTGAACACACACACATGCATTCACACAACATTCACTTGCTCACTTACATATGCACCCATTCACCATTCACGTACACACGCACACCCAGCCACCCATTTTGTTCAGATGGCTTCCTCTAGATCTCCAATGCTACCCATCTCCTGTGGAGTCCTGCAGGGTTCCATCCTCTCCCCAGTAATCTTTAATCTATACTGAGAGCCACTAGAAGTCCTCCTAGCCACACCCGACATCCACATCCGCCAATATGCTGATGACACACAGCTATACCTCAAGATCGACTCCATCATGGACATCCTCCGGTTCAGAACCTGCCTCTTGCTGATCCAGTCCTGAATGTGAAGTGTATACTGTAAGCTCAAAACTCTAAGACCGAATTCCTCCTCCTCACCAACAATACTGAACATCCAGTGGCTATCAAACAGGAACTCAAACTGACCTCCTGCACCAAGGCCTTCAGGTTCCACATCAACAAACACCTCTCCTTCAAGACATACATAGTCAAGAAAAGTCACACAGCTTGGTATCAGCTCTCCCTCCTGTTTAAAGTCAAGCCCTTCCTCCCTCAGGACAGCTTAAGATCCACTGTTCAAGCACTGGTCCTATACCACCGTGGATGGCCACACATCATTGTCCCCTGTGCCCTTAAGACGTGTCCTACACGCAACAGCACACCATATCATGGGTCTACAAAGATACAAGTGAAGAACCGATTCCTGTTACTGCTCCTCGCACATGGCAGAAGACACCAGGTTTTTCAGTTGGTAACCCTGATTCCATCACGTAATTCATGGGCTAATTATGCTGCAAGAGTGACTGAGGAAGCTGGTTGCTGAAGAGGATATAGGTGCACCATTGTCAATAAAGAGGGATACATCCCCAGATGAGCAGATTACATTCAGAAAGGCATCCATCGTAGGGGTGAAGAACAGGCAAAAAATTGCCCTGATGATGGATTAAATTGTGCCGTTATGAATTGGTAGCAGCCTCTTCTCCTTTGTCAAGACAACTTAAAGAAGAAAAGAAAGGATGCTTTATATATTATATACTGTTTCCAAATTTGCCTGTGATATTGATGTGATTGTGATGTGACTGATATTTAACAGTAGTGTTAACTACAAAGGAAGTGTCTGCAGATCGGGTGTTGGTACACTAGAATTATTATTCTACCTGATACGGCCACATCACCCCGGCCCTCATCGACCTTCACTAGCTCCTACTGCACGCACAAATCACATTCAAGTCTTGCTGCATCATCTATAAGGCAGTTGCCCTCACGGCACCCAGCTACCTCGTGGAGAAAATCAGTATCTACAGCAGACAGAACACCACCAAAAGCCAGGAAAGATGGAGACTGCTGTAGGAAAAAATGTCCTGCCTATTAATTTGGCGTTATTAAATACGAGATCATTAGACAAACGTGTACTTGAAGTGCGGGATTATATTATTTATCAGGAGATCAACATTATGGCCATTACAGAGACATGGTTACAGGATTCAAGTGGCCCAAATATTGATTTAGCTACCCCACCCGGTTTTTCTTTCTTCGGTCAGAATAGAGATGGAAACAGGGGTGCAGGGGTAGCCATTATAGCTAGCTCGCATCTTAACTTTTTCCAAACATCGGTGACCTGTGGGGGGCGCTGATGGTCTGTTTCTTAAGAGTACTCCCACCACCGATAACTGGCTAAATATTGTTTTGTTGTATCGTCCTCCTCACAAAACTCTATTTTTTCAGGACTATTTTGCTGAGCTTCTATCATTTTTGCACCAGCCAAATGCAGCTTCGATTGTGCTGGGTGACATTAATAACAGGCTGTTCAATTTGCTTGATCCTCAAGCTCTTTTTTTCTGGAGAAACTGCTTGTCACAAATACATTTGCTATTTGCTATTGCAAATGGAAAGGAACCTACACACAATTTGGGCAACATACTGTAATGGGTACCTAGCAGACATCTGGTGCTAAATCCTGTTGTTGTTCAACCTTGTGTCTAGTCTCAACATTGCTTTGTTTCTTTGGATTTTGTGTTACCCTGCATTCAACATCAGAGAAGTAACCCTATGTGTAGGATATCTAATCATAATTTAAACAAAGTGGGTCAAGAAGATTTGAAATCGTATTTGTCCTCATTGATGTCTTCTACATCTGTTTCGGATTCCGCTAGTTTCCTGGTGGCAGAGTTTGACAGATCTTTCTTGGACATGCTAAACCGTGTTACCCTCATTACTTCTAACAGTATAAGAAAGAAGGATAATGACCAAAAATGGTATAGTGAGGGTTTACACGTTTTAAAAAGAAAACAAGGAAAGCGGAAAGAGTTTGGATAAAAGCCCAATCTCCAGCAATAGGGAGAAATGGAAAATTATCGAAAGAAAATATAGATCTGAAGTCTTACTCGCCAAACAATCTTTCCTAGAGTGCCAAAACAATATATAAACAATAATCATAATCCATATGAAGAGGTCTGAAGTAAGAGGAAGTGTACTTTTAGAGAAGAGCAAAAAAAAGCTGTGTAGATGAAGAACTGACTGAGAGTCAAAGGAAATTCCAGTGTTTGGGTGTAGAAGGGAAAAGGATAGGAAGCAAGAGTGAGCACAAGGAAGAGGATGAACAGAAGAAAGACTTTCAGGGTAATTCATAGAATTTCGCACAAAAGTGGCGCACGCGGCTGGTGCACAGTGTGCGCGTGCAAATGTCTGCGCCAATCACGTGCGCTAAAATCGATATCCGCGCACAGCGTATTCATGGATTTCAGCCTCCAAAACCAACCGTGGCGCAGAGTGGCGCAGCGACCCTGCAGCTGCGCCAGTTACACCCCCAAGAATGCCCTCGCGCAAGGAAAAGCCATCAAAATTCACAATTCATCGCAAAGGGCTGCGCTAACCCTGGACCAGTATACAGGGCTGCCAAACAGCAAACGGCGAGCTGGGAACGTGTATTACTGGGGTGCGCGGGAAGTTCCACACGCAATTTCAGCAGGGTTCGTGTACTTCTGGGGTGCGGGGAACTTTTACACGCAATTTCACCAGGGTACCAGTATTACTGGGGTGTGCGGGAAGTTCCACATGCGATTTCAGCAGGGTACGTGTATTTCTGGGGTGTGGGGAACTTTTACACGCAATTTCAGCAGGGTACCTGTAGTACTGGGGTGCGCAGGAAGTTACACACGCGATTTCAGCAGGGTACGTGTATTTCTGGGGTGCGGGGAAGTTTAACACGCGATTTCAGCGGGGTAGGTGTCTTACTGGTGTGCGCGGGAAGTTACACACGTGATTTCAGCAGGGTACGTGCATTTCTGGGGTGCAGGGAAGTTTGACACGCGATTTCAGCAGGGCACGTGTATTACAGGGGTGCGCGAGAAGTTACACACGCGATTTCAGCAGGGTACGTGTATTTCTGGGGTGCGGGGAAGTTCAACACGCGATTACAGCAGGGTACGTGTATTACAGGGGTGCGCGGGAAGTCCCACACGCGATTCCAGCAGGGTACATGTATTTCTGGGGTGCAGGGAAGTTTCACACGCGATTACAGCACGGTACGTGTATTTCTGGGGTGCGTGGAAGTGTAACACGCGATCACAGCAGGGTACCTGTATTTCTGGGGTGCGCGGGAAGCCCCCCCCACGCGATTACAGCAGAGTACATGTATTTCTGGGATGCAGGGAAGTTTCACACGCAATTTCAGCAGGGTACCTGTATTACTGGGGTGCGCAGGACATTCCACACGCGATTACAGCAGGGTACGTGTATTACTGGGGTGCGGGCAAGTTTCACACGCGATAGGCCCTGTGCGAGTGGGGTACGTGTATTTTGGGGGTGCAGAGGAGTCCTACACATGAATTGGCAGTGTGGGTCCTCCCAGGTGTTCCGTCTACACCCTCCACGGCCCCTGCAGGCAGACCACACCACAGGGGACTACCCTGCACCCCTGGTCATGACCCGCAGGCAGCCCATCCACCATGGGCATGCCCCCCCAGCCAAGCCACATGTCACCTTGCACTAGTGATCACCAACGCATTACCCCCTTGCACCCCCACCACACAGCAGTGCAGGGCATCAGCCAGCAGGCACACACTCATCTCCCCCAGAACCCCCACCCCCCAGCAGTGTGGGGCACCTGCTGCAGGCCCCCACTCATGTCCCACCCATGCCCCTTGCACCCCACCCCCCAGCAGTGCAGGCCACCTGCCAGCAGGCCCCCACTCATGTACCACTCATGTCCCCTTGCACCCCCACACCCAGCAGTCAGGGGCACCTCGCAGCAGGCCCCCACTCATGTCCCCTTGCAGCACCACCCCCCAGCAGTGCAGGGCACCTGGCAGCAGGCCCCTACTCATGTCCCCCTGCACCCCCACCCCCCAGGAGTGCAGGGCACCTGCCAGCAGGCCCCCACTCATGTTCCCTTGCACACCCACCCCCAGCAGTGTGGGGTACCTGCCAACAGGCCCCCACTCATGTCCCCTTGCACCCCCAGCACTGAGGGGCACCTGCCAGCAGGCCCCCACTCATGTCCCCTTGCACCCCCACCCCCCAGCACTGAGGGGCACCTGCCAGCAGGCCCCCACTCATGTCCCCTTGCACACCCACCCCCCATCAGTGTGGGGCACCTGCCAGCAGGCCCCCACTCATGTCCCACTAATGTCCCCTTGCACCTCCACCCCTCAGCAGTGTGGGGCACCTGCCAGCAGGCCCCCACTCATGTTCCCTTGCACACCCACCCCCCAGCAGTGTGGGGCACCTGCCAGCAGGCCCCCACTCATGTCCCCTTGCACCCCCACCCCCCAGCACTGAGGGGCACCTGCCAGCAGGCCCCCACTCATGTCCCCTTGCACACCTACCCCCCAGCAGTGCGGGGCACCTGCCAGCAGGCCCCCACTCATGTCCCACTCATGTCCCCTTGCACCCCTACCCCCAAGCAGTGTGGGGCACCTGCCAGCAGGCCCCCACTCATGTCCCACCCATGTCCCCTTGCATCCCCACCCCCCGCAGTGCAGGGCACCTGCCAGCAGGCCCCCACTCATGTCCCCTTGCACCCCACTCCCCAGCACTGAGGGTCACCTGCTAGCAGGCCCCTACTCATGTCCCCTTGCACCCCCAGCACTGAGGGGCACCTGCCAGCAGGCCCACACTCATGTCCCACTCATGTCCCCTTGCACCCCCAACCCCCAGCAGTGTGGGGCACCTGCCAGCAGGCCCCCACTCATGTCCCCCTGCACCCCCACCTCCCAGCAGTGCAGGGCACCTGCCAGCAGGCCCCCATTCATGTCTCACTCATGTCCCCCTGCACCCCCACCCCCCAGCAGTGCTGGGCACCTGCCAGCAGGCCCCCACTCATGTCCCACTCATGTCCCCCTGCACCCTCACCCCCCAGCAGTGCGGGGCACCTGCCAGCAGGCCCCCACTCATGTCCCCTTGCACCCCCACCCGCCAGCAGTGCGGGGCACCTGCCAGCAGGCCCCCACTCATGTCCCACTCATGTCCCCTGCACCCCCACCCCCCAGCAGTGCGGTGCACCTGCCAGCAGGCCCCCACTCATGTCCCCTTGCACACCCACCCCCCGGCAGTGTGGGGCACCTGTCAGCAGGCCCCCACTCATGTCCCACCCATGTCCCCCAGCGCCCCCAACCCCCAGCAGTGCAGGTCAACTGCAAGCAGGCCCTGACACATATCCCCCAGCCAACACGTTATCACAATCTAGATCCCTGGCCCTTATGGCCAGCCTCCACATGCCAAAGGCCCACCCAAGTATTGCACCCACCCACATAAAAATGCCAATTACATGACACAACCCCAATGGCAAGTATGTAAATGAAGACATGTCCCTCACACACACACAATGGGTGCAAGTGAATCTCAAAACTCATATCATGACATGCATGAAACCAATGAGATAAAACCACACATCGAAGTTTGAAGAAAAAAATGTATTAAAAGCAACATGAATGGAATTAAAATCAAACAAACGACAATGGAAATTAAAAAAGAAAAGCTGCATGTCTGTAAAATAATGAAAAACAACAAATCATAATCCAAAGTAAAGGTGTCCAAAGTCACAGTTCCAAAAATGAAATCCAGGGGAAAACCAAAAGTGTAAACCATTGCTCCATGGGGAAATCCAAACAAAAAAGTAGAATCCAACAGTCAACTATAAACAGATGAACAATCCAGGGTCCATGATCCCAACTGAAGAAATGAAATCTATCAAAAAATCCTACCTAATAAAAAACTGTATACAAAAATGTGGTCCATTGTCCAAAAGGTCCAAAATAAAGAAAAAACCAAAGGAAACCTAATACTAACTAAATAACTATTTACAAGGGCAGCGGGCAAGTCCAACGGCTCACATGTTGATGTTCCGGGTCAGGGCATCATCAAACTCCTGCTCGATGTCCCGGAGGCGGTCCTCTTCCATGGCCCTGAGGGTGCGAAGGGACGATGACATCTGGAACTCCAGGTCCCTGCGAATGGCCTTGAGGCACTCGGCCCGCCTCAGGGCCCTATGCATGGAGTTCTCCGCCCTGACCATCGTGAGCTGTTCCTCGTCCGCCCGCTGCCGCTCCGCATCTATCGCATGGCCCAACCGCTGCCACACGGACGACACTTCCCGTCCAGGGTCCTCCTGCCCTCCGGCCGATGCCTGCCCCTCCGATGATGAAGGCCCCGAGCCATCATGGCTCCCATTTTGTTGCTGCTGCTGCTGTGCCGCTGCCTGTGCCCTGGCTCCTGCTGCCTGCACATCCTCCTCCAGCTGGGGTGCAGTTGTTGAGGTGCCCACCCCTGCTGGACGTCCGACTGCCGACTGTGGCAGGGATGTGTCCTCCACCAGCCTGGCCGCAGGGTCAGAGGCAGCTCCACAGGGCACCCAGGTGACACATGGGTGGGAAGATGGCACGGAGGATGATTGGCGCATAGGGGGTTCAGTTGAGGAGGGGGTTGGAACAAGGTCCACAAAACAGAGGAATCCGGCCATGGTGAGCTGTCCCAGTGGGTCAACGTGGTCAACGAGCCATGCGAAAAGACGTGCAGTCTCCTCATGAAAAGACTGCAGGTCACCTCGCATGGCACGTTGACGCAACGCCACCCGACCCAGGACAGGCTCAAGCCGGTGCCGGATAGCCACATCCGCAGGGAGGGGAAGGCCCATTGGTGTAAGCAAATCCCATCCCTGAGAACGGGTCTGGATGTAGATATCCCTGCTGGTGCAAGATGATGCAGTCACAGGATCGGGAACAGGATTACACACAGGCACCTCCGCGGCAGCCTGTGCTGCCTCCTGTCCCTGCCCCTGCACTGCACCACTAGCACCAGTGGAATCCCCACCTTTAGACCCCGTCTCTGTTCCTTGCACGGCCTCCTCCTCCACCAAACCCCCCACCAACCTGGATGACTCTGTGCCATCTTCCTCCGTGGGCCCTGTAGGGTCTCAGCTGCCCCTTCGGCTGCCGAGGAGTCCAACTCCAACCTCCACCTCTTGGACCTCCCCTCGGCAGCTGCGACCTGGGATGCGGCACTGGACTCCTCCCTCCCCGACGAGATGACAACCTGGGAGGGGAGCCGGGCATTGCGTCTCCGGCTGGCGGTGCGATCCCTGCCGCTGTGCTCCACAGCACCTTCTCCGCCCTCTTCATCAGTTGACGCTGCAGTCAGGGAGAGATAGGAGACAGGCATCAGGGCACTGTACAATGGACTCATACAAACATGACAGTTGTACATGAGTGGCATTGTCAAACTTCAGACATGGCATCACAATCCCCAACACACATGCCATTGCAACTCACACACATGAGCTATTCCACAGCCATATTGCAACAGCCAGCACCATCCATACACATACAAACAGCATGAGCAGCCAAAGGTGAGCCAGACATCACATGAAACACAGGGAGTGCACTAGACATGCACACACGCGACCACAATTACATGCATGTGTACACCTCTGCCAACTGTCGCAGTGATGGGATGGGCATCCATGTCACATCTGGCAATCAGTCTTCTACATATCAGTCTCACATGCATCCATGTTGCATCACTGTTGCACCCATGTCAAATACACACACATGCACATGTACACAGTGCAGATACATGCAGCTGGAACCAACATCCATGTGTGACACCACAACCATGCCAATTTACATACACAGTAATCAAAACATGTGTGCTCACACATCTGCATTTGGCATGCACGCTTACCCACACATACACCATCGATGTGTCTCACACATGAAAGGACTTGCATGTGTCAGCCTACAGCCCTGTACATACACATCCATACATAGCCCTACAAAACCGCATGTACAACCTGCACACTACTGGCACACCACCACACGCACAGCTTCCAATCAGTATGCATGTACACTTACCGCTCGACTCCAGACGGATCTGCCTCTCAAGGACCTGGACGTGGAGCGCTGAGCGTATGCGTTCCAGGACCCTCATCTGATGTTCTGACAGGTGGCCCCGGCGCCCCTTAGCATCCGCTGCCTTAAAGAGGCGCCGGGACTTGTTGAGGGTCTTGGACCTGAAGTCCTCCCAGCGCTTCTTGACATGTTGGAAGTCGCTGACTGCCACCACCTCCGCATTGGTGGCAGTCACGATGTCTGTCCAGATCGGAGTCTATCCTTCCTTGTCGGCGGCCGACCTTCCGAAGAGGGCATCATACTGCCCCAGGACTTGCTCCACCACGACACCAACTTCGGTGGCAGTGAAGCTGGTGGCCCTCTGCCTCTCTGGCTGGGGGTTGCCAGTGGTGCCAGATGGTGTAGTGCCCGACATGGCAACCCCAGAGGCAGGTGTGGGTGGGCAACTGGGTCCTGGGGCTGGTCTGCAGAGCAATGGAATAGCAGTCGGGAGTCTTCGGTTCCAGCAGGGGTGGTCACAGCAACAGCACCCCAGGCTGACGTGCAGGCAGCAAATGGCAGGGCACATGGGCAGCAGGCAATCAGGCAGCAGCAGATGGCAGGTGGGAGCGTGCTCAGGGCTCTGGGGGGCAGTAATTCGGCCTTCTGGAAGGGAGCGTGGTCTTCCGTGTGTGAACACGTGGCCAGCTTGATACAGAGTGATTTGGCAGGTGAAAATCTAGCACGTCAGCGTGTAATTTGAGGAAAGGCCCTTAGCGCGTAAGCGCGTCAGCACGCGTACGCAATTTCATTGGACCAAAGGCCCTTAGCGCGTAAGCGCGTCTGTGACGTGCGCGCACGGGCGTTTCCCTGAACCCGGGTGCATGTTACACGTCCAAGAACTGCACGTCCGAGTGTCAGCTCGTGTAATTGGAGGTTAGGGCCTTAGCGCGTATATGCGGATGTGACGTTGGACATGTGGGCCGGTTCAAAAGGCACGTGTAGGATGTCATTTCCTTGTACGTGCTTTTCGTGGAGAGCGAGTGGGTGAATTCTGTACTTCTTGTCGGTTCACACATGATTTACTTCACAGCGTTTCTAGTTCGTACTCCCTGTTATCTCGGACAGCTTTTTTCTGATTTTCTTTTGGGCCTGTTTCCTCAAATAGCGTTCACTTCTTCTTTTGTCCTGTCCCCTCAGACAGTGTACGATTCTTCTTTTGGCGGGGGTGTTGCCAATGCGCACACGCGCGTATTTTTCACGCTCATTTTCCAGGCAGACGGTGAGTTGCGTACATATTTACCAACTGTGCTTGCTCCGTGTGTCGCGTACCCCTTCAGAGGTCATTGTAGGCTGCGTGTAACACGCGTACGTTCATTTTTGTGTTTCTGGGTGCCACAGCATAGTGCAGGTTCATTTTTCCACGCACATGGTCTACGAGGGGTTGCGTGCATGTTATTTTCTGTTTTTGGGGTGCCTGTGCATTGCGTGACCCGTCATCTTTCCCCAGGGGTCACATACAGCCTTGCTAGAGCACTAGGGTACGAATTCCATCTAGTACCCTACCCCTTTGACAACAAATTGCCCAGGACAATAGTTTACTGCAACTCCCATACGCACAATAACATCAGTGCCATGGTTGGGAGGCGACCAAGCGGTAAGGGTGGCAAAGGTGGCTGAGCCTCAAGAGGTGGCCGTGGTGGGCGCGGTAGGGGACGTGGCCGGGATTTGCAGGGTACCCCTAGCCCCCATGTGTGGAGGACCAGTCAGGGACACCCATGCCCCCCCCATAGTTGAGGGAATGGGGCTGACACCATCTCTGTTCAGCCTAACCTGGCAGAGGGCGACTCCCAGGCTGACTTAAAGGTCGCCAATTCTAGGCCACGTGTGGCGGTGCAAGTTGGTGTCACCAGGCCACGTGGATCAGGGGCAGCTATGTCATCTGCTGCCCCGAGTAGCCAGGTGGGGAGGCTGCAGGGGCAGCTGCAGCTCCATCCACCCCAGCTCTGACTCTCCCAGCCAGGGCAGTGTTGGTCCCAGTCCATCTTGCTAACGTTCCCCCTGACTACGTAACACTTCAGCCAATGCCTGCACCAAGTCCCATGCTCAGTGTGCATTCCAACACTCCAACTACCCAGTCCACTGGTGCTCCTGCCCCTAGTGGCCAGAGCGGCGTAGGCCACTCAGGATCCCCACCACCTTCCAAAAAAAAGAGGAAGAGTGCTCGTCCACTACAGGCTGATACCCCAGACACAGCTACGCAGTCCGGCACGCAAAGGCAGCCTAGCTTCAATGATGCCGAACGTGATGCACTTGTGCAGTATGTGTCCGCACATGACAGCGAAATGTTGATCACTTCAGGGTGCATGACCACACCTGCTCAACGTCAGGCACACTGGCAGACCGTCACGGACATCATAAGTGCCCTTGGATTAGTGAGGCGCACAGCTGGTGAGTGCTACAAGCGCTGGAATGACCTTAAGCGCAGGGCAAAGAAAAATCTGGCCTCAAGTCATGCCGCTACTCTGGTGACTGGGTCTCCACAAGAGGACATTGAACTCACTGTACATGAGTCTGTTGCTGGGACCTACATCACAGAGGAACAGATCCAATGTGTGGGAGATCTGCCAGATTACGAGGCATTGTCTGGTGAGTGCACATGCATGTGTGTGTGATCCATGTGTATGTTGTGTGTGTGAGGGGTTCTGATTGAGTGCCAGGTGAGGGTGTGTGTGCCTGAGTGGTTTGGGTCACCCATGTGCTTCATCCAAAAGATTCTGCGCCCCTGGATTTGGGTATTACAGTATCCCTTCTGCCCACAGTAGACTGTCTGTGCAACATCACGCCAGTTGCCCTTGAAGTGGCATCTTGCAACAACATTGTTCCATATTTCTCATTGTTCATTCAGGCTGATTGTTTCGATCCCCACACTTTCACTACGCATTTCTCAGCCCTATTGTCAAACGATATGTGACATGCCTATGGTACATGCCATCTGTGTGATGGCATGTGTCATGTATGTGGATTGGACACTCACAGGCCAATGTGTGATGGCTCTGATAGCCAGCATGCAGCTAATGTGTTGCTCTTCCATCTTGGTGTCTTCAGTGTCTGACATTTTCCTCCCCTTCAAACTCAGTGAGAGTGCATGCATGGGAGGGTTAAAGTCATGTGGGACATGTGTCAATCAAGTACTGGTTCTGTAGCTTGTGAGGCCTAATTGTGTGCCATGGTGCTAATGTCTGTTTCCATTTGTTGTCTTTCATGTTTCTGCAGGGGATGACGCACTTGATGCTGTTGAGGGTGAGGAGATGGTGCAGACCCAGGAGGGATCTCAGGCACGACCAGGTACCAGTGGGGGACAGGGTGTGGTGGTGGGTGAGAACCCACTCTTGCTGCAGACCGTTCCCTCCAAGGGTTTCTCTGGGTGCACCTCCCCAGACCTCTTTTCGGGTGTTGATTCGGATGATGACACCTATGTGGCTTCGCAGGTAGGTTTTTCTGGGAGGGATTGTGTTCTGTCCGACCCACCTGCACCAGGGGTACAGCCCACTATGGGGATGTCAGTGTT
Organism: Ambystoma mexicanum; assembly: GCF_040938575.1. Taxonomy (NCBI): domain Eukaryota; kingdom Metazoa; phylum Chordata; class Amphibia; order Caudata; family Ambystomatidae; genus Ambystoma; species Ambystoma mexicanum. Next base: position 61,009,272 of record NC_090925.1, on the reverse strand, counting down.
GGTAGGTCCGCCTTTGGTGGTTACGGATGCAGGGCCACACTCCGCAACATCTGATACTGTTCCTGGGCCAGCAGATCAGAGGGGGAATGCAGTCCTGCAGCCTCAGGCAGTGCCGACACAGCAAGGCACAGTTCCCCTTGCCCCAGACACGTGTGGTGCCCGCCAACGCGGTGGCCGTACGCCAACAGGCAATACCGCATGGGAGAAATCCATATACGGTATGGCAAACCAACAGGCAGCAGCATCTGAGATGATGGCTCAAGCTATGGAGAGGGTGGCCACTTCCATTGTCCCAGCAGAAAGGCAGATGGAGCAACTACAACAGGCAACAGACTCCATTTGCCAATCACTCAGGGAGGACATGTTGGCGTCCAACAGGGACAGACGGGCGGCCCTGGACACTCTGCGGGAAGCCATTTCTTTAGAGTCCCAGGGCCAGAGGGAAGCCCTGAGGGTAGAAGTCCGTCACCTCAGGCAGACTCTTGTGGAGCTTGAGGCTTTCACTGTCACGAGGACAGAACAGCTTCTGGAGCGGGTCACACGTACGCTCTCAGCAGAGATGCAGGCAACTCAGGAGGAGGTCTGAATCTCTCACGATAGCGTAGCCATGCAGGCCATGAGCCCATGGAGGTGTTGGGGGTGGGTGTGCAAGGGAACATGAGTGGGGGCCTGCTGGCAGGTGCCCCGCACTGCTGGGGGGTGGGTGTGCAAGGGGACATGAGTGGGGGCCTGCTGGCATGTGCCCTGCACTGCTGGGGGGTGGGTGTGCAAGGGGACATGAGTGGGGGCCTGCTGGCAGGTGCCCTGCACTGCTGGGGGGGTGGGGGTGCAAGGGGACATGAGTGGGACATGAGTGTGGGCCTGCTGGCAGGTGCCCCGCACTGCTGGGGGGTGGGTGTGCAAGGGGACATGAGTGGGGGCCTGCTGGCAGGTGCCCAGCACTGCTGGGGGGTGGGTGTGCAAGGGGACATGAGTGGGGGCCTGTTGGCAGGTGCTCTGCACTGCTAGGGGGGTGGGGGTGCAAGGGGACATGAGTGGGACATGAGTGGGGGCCTGCTGGCAGGTGCCCTGCAATGCAGGGGGGGTGGGTGTGCAAGGGGACATGAATGGGGGCCTGCTGGCAGTTGCCCCGCACTGCTGGGGGGTGGGGGTGCAAGGGGACATGAGTGGGGGCCTGCTGGCAGGAGCCCCGCACTGCTAGGGGGTGGGTGTCCAAGGGGACATGAGTCGGGGCCTGCTGGCAGGTGCCCCGCACTGCTGGGGGATGGGTGTGCAAGGGGACATGAGTGGGGGCCTGCTGGCAGGTGCCCCGCACTGCTGGGGGATGGGTGTGCAAGGGGACATGAGTGGGACATGAGCGGAGGCCTGCTGGCAGGTGCCCTGCACTGCTGGGGGGGTGGGGGTGCAAGGGGACATGAGTGGGACATGAGTGGGGGCCTGCTGGCAGGTGCCCTGCACTGCTGGGTGGTGGGGGTGGAGGGGGTCATGCGTTGGTGATCAGTATTGCAAGCTGACATGTGGCTTGCCTGGGGGGCATGCCCATGGTGGATGGGCTGCCTGCGGGACATAAAGTCCCCTGTGGTGTGGGCTGCCTGCAGGGGCCATGGAGGGTGTAGAGGGAACACCTGGGAGGACCCACACTGCCAGTTCACGTGTAGGACTCCCCTGCACCCCAGATATACACGTACCCCACTCGCACAGGGCCTGTCGCATGTGATAATTCCCGCGCACCCCCGAAATACACGTACCCCTCTCAACCAAGGCCAATCGCGTGTGAAACTTCCCGCGCACCCCAGATTTACACGTACCCAGCCCAATCGCGTGTGAAACTTCCCGCGGACCCCAGGAATAAACGCACCCCACTCGCACCGGGCCTATCGTGTGGAAACTTCCCGTGAACCCGAGATTCACACATACCCAGGCCAATTGCGTGTGCAACTTCACACAAACCCCAGGAATACACTCACTCACTCTCACAGGGCCTATTGCGTTTGAAACTTCCCGCGAACCCCTGGAATACATGTATCCCGCTCCCCCAGGCACGATTGCATGTAGAACTTCACGCGCACCCCTGAAATACACGTACCCCGCTCCCCCAGGCCCGATCGCGTGTAAAACTTCCCGCACACACAAGAAATACACGCACAAGCTAATTTTTCACACAGCGGGTGTCGCTGTTTGTCGCGTACCCCTTTACACGTCATTTGTCCTAGGGGGCCACAGTATGGGACATTCATCAGAGCTGTATATTCGTGCTTTTTGTTAGCGCACATTTTGGCGCACACATTTTTTTCCAGCACAGGGACGCTACCGCCTGCCTTCGTGTGGCGGACGGGTTTGGGTCAGTGCACGTCTTTGCCCGTGCGCTGGTTTGCCCTATTCGATTCCATGAATACATGTTGTAGGCGAGCGTGTGGGCGTTCCGTGCACTTGCCTCCTGTACTTCCCCCGTGACGCCCACATTTTCACGAGTTGTTCCCCATTCCGAGTGTTACGCCCCGTGTTCTGCCTACTTTTGTTATGTGCGCCGCGCTATGTGCGCTTTCGCTGTGGCCTTAGCGCACGCCGTTAGATGACCTGTGCGCCGGCGTGCGCCGCTCACTTTTTCAGCGCACATCCCTGATTTTACTTGCGCATGGACTTCCATGAATAGATGTGTGCTGGTTTCCCTGCGATATTCGCACTTGCACTGCGATTTTCGCTCTTTCACTGCGAATCGCACGTTTTCGCACACGCTTGCGCCGAAATTTTCAGCGCACATTAATTCCATGAATCGGCCAGTTTTATATCTCAGGAAAAGTGAGGGAACATGCAGATGAATAATAGGATACAGATATGGACGGCCCAGACAATGACATCTACAGACAATGCACAAAAATTAAACTGGAGACAAAGATCCTAAAACAGCTATCTAAAGGATGAAAGAGCAGTGGAGATAGAGTTACGAGGCGAAAGACAGAACAGTAGTTATACCAGAGTTATAAATAGTGCAGAGAGGAGCATGTTGGTAGGCAGGGACATCAAATAATAAATCAGATTACTATTCAAAATGAGAAACGGTCTGTGCTGAAACCAAACATGTTCTATCTTGAAGAGTGAGATATGAGCAAATCTGCATAGTGAGGTGGGCGGAAAAGGAGAGAGTGGCTAGAAAATGACGCCAGGATTTCATGAAGAGTTAGAATGAGAAAATGAGGATGCAGGAAAATAAATAGTTGATAATAGGAAAGAGTGATGAAGAAGTTGCATTGAAGTTGTGATAAAATGGAGGAAATTACCAAATATACAAGATTGATATAGACAGAACACAATAGTTCAATGGAACGAGTCATCAGAGAATGTTCAGCATAGAAGTGGTAGGAAGCGGAACATAAGACGTGATAATGGCCAGTGGGAGGGTGTACAGAAAAAAAGGAGAGGACCAAGAACAGAATGCTGGCAAATTCCAGGGAGATGTGGACGAGCTAAAGAAACTTGAAAAACTCAAGTAACAGCATACGTTTGATCAGAAAGTTAAGAGGAAAACCATTTCAATTGAGAACAAGGCTACATAGTCCTAAAAAAGAAAGAATAGATAAAATAATAGGGTGATAAACAGTATCGAAATCAGCATAAGGAGGTTGATCATTGTTTTGATATGGTGTGTGTGGCGTGGATGGCTTGCTGATTCTGTGTTTTTAGCTGCCCAGTTGTTGGGTACATGAGCAAGTTGTTGGGTTAGGTGTTTGTTGTAATGAGAGGAAATGAGGAAAATAGTTGTAAATGTTGCGTTTGGTTTTCTCTCTCACTCAGTAGAAAGAGAGAGGGGCACTGGTGGAGTAAGATGTGGGAGTTTCCCTCTTACTCAGTAGAAAAGGAGAGAGGTTTTGCTGTGTGGATTTGTGGTTTTCCTGTTATGTGGTCCCTCTTTTACTTAGTATAAAAAGAGAGGGGGCAGGGTTGGGTAAATCATTGTTGGTTGTGTTGTCATGGGAGCTAATGTATGTGATTGTGAATGAATGTATGTCTGTTGCTTCTGGGGATGTCTAGTGTTGTTTAAGGGGGAGGATATGTTATGTCTTGTCTTTCCCTGCATCCTGCCCTCCTGCCCTATATGCATGGAATGCTGTGAGTGACTGACATGGAATGCTGTGTTATGTTCTGAATGGTTCTGGGAATGTCAGTTGGGAGGATGGGTTGACTGAGAGAGGATGCCAATGGATGTCTCTCCATGTAACCTACCTGAAGTAGCCTAAATGTATTCCTGTACCCTGCACCTGGAGCTGGAACTCAGTAAAGATATGTCCTGTTCCTACACTGATGTCAGTGGCATGCTTTTCCAGGAGCACAACTTAACAATAGGCCAAACATGGGGTCTTTATTAAACAATCTTTCAATTTGGCTACCGTTTCACATTGTTCCTGTCCCCATTTCCAGGGCACCGCCAGCTTTAGAAATTTAGTTAATGCTGGTGTGATTTCAGCATACTCTTCACTTAATTTGCTATTGTAACTTGTCATCCCTGACAAGCTCTTTAAGCTCTCCACATTCATGGGATCTTTTGACTTTTGGCTGGCTTAATCATTTTCCTTTTATGGGTTTAACCCTTGCTCTGTAACTTCATATCCAAGGGAAATGTACCCTTTTTCTGCACCACTGCTCCTTCTGCAATGACACTTTTGCTCTCTGGCACATGTCTAAATTCACTGAAATGGCTTTTTATATCCTCATTTTGTATCAGGACATCATCTACAAAGACCACAGTTCTCTTCTCGAATGCATCCGGAAATGCTTTGTTCAGAAAGATCCCAAACTCACTTCCACTATTGACAAAGCCAAAGGGAGTACAACACCATGCATTTTGAGTCCCCTGGAACGAGAAGGTAAATAGATTATGTATATCTTTAGCTTGAGGCACAAACCAATACCCTGCTCTTAGATCTCAGGTAGTACAAACCTTTGACCACTGCATTTATTCAAGGCCTTGGTCAATGAATGGGGGAGGCCACCTTGACACAGGCACCTTGTATCCAGTTAACTCAAGCCTGCACACAAACGCCACTGACCATTGGGTTTCAGTGCACCTAATATGGGTAAGTTTGAGGTACTGCGAATGAAATTCCTCTGGAATCCAGATTTTTTATTAGTTTTGCCATGGACTCTAAACAGGCAATGGGTGGTCTACATTGTCGCACAAATACAGGTTCCCTACCATAGCCTTTGTGTAGTGTAGCAACAAGCAGATCCGTAAGCCCACAATCATCAGCGTCTTTAGCAAATACCTCCTTGAATTCAATGAATATTTTTCTCACTTGGTCTTCCTCTTCTTCATTGGTGCAGGCATCAGCAGGCTGAATTTTCTCCTCCATCATGTTAGAACATTCTGGAAAATCCTTCAAATGGGGGATTCATGTGCCTTCTTCTAACTTCATGGCAGTATCTCTTTAGAGAGATGCCACACTGAAGTACCTTGGCATTCCAGCCTCCACCTTCTCTTGCTCATCCACCGTAAGTAGGATCCAATCATCCTAATGACAACAAATCACATCCTTTGGTTCATAAGGATACACTGACTGAATTCTGAAAATCACATTTGGTTTAGAATCTAAAAGATTAGGCAATTCACCATGTGAGATGACATAGCTTTCAGGAATATTCACGGTGACTGGGTTGTTTAAATGTGCAGTGTAGTATGATTCTTGCATTGCCATCCATAATGGTGTTCCTTCTCCCAATCAAATGTCCTGACATCCTTCATTATTCACCAGTATTTGGATGGGACCATCCTCAACTTCTACTTAAGGTGTGGATTCACATGCTAGCTCCTGCTGTCTCATGGATTCATTGAGACACACACATGCCTCTGGCTCCTTTGATTTCGGTCCCTTCCCGTACTTCAATGCCATTGTGAATTGCCTTATGAAGGCAGGAATGGTAAAATTCTTCTTGACTTGAAGCTCAACTGTGTTTAGCATTATTTGCAAACAATGGTAGGCTTGCCTTCTATCCTCAAATGTAGGTGATGCACCACCCAGTGTACACCAAACACTTTGATTCAGGAAATCTAAAACCATACTCATTCTGTGCATGAAGTCATGTCCCAAATAAAACTTGGCTTTGGGTCCACTTACAATCCATGTGTTTTGATTAGATGTCCATTCACATGCCCAGTTATCGAGGGCTGACCTTCCTTCATGTGAATTTCTACAATAGTTGAAATATACTTCTCCTGATCTGACTCTGAAACATCTCATTGTTCACATTCTTCATCACTTAGATAGAACTGCATTGTGTTATCATCTATCTGTGTTTGCAAGTTCCATTTTAGGATGCAAGTGGATTCATAGTGACTGCTTCTCTTTTTCTCGTTGTATTTCATTGTTGCACACAAGTATGACAGTGACACTAGGTGCACCACCATTTTGAAGATACACCTACCTGCACTGCCCTCTTTGACCTAGCAATGCTGTGACATTCATTTACATTGCTGCTCTTGCTTACCACCTTGTGTGGCTTCAAAGGCTGTTTGTCCAAATACCACAGTACCCCATTCACCCCATCAATTAGAGGGGACAGTCTCTTCAGGCAATTTGTTCCTAATAGAAATGGTGTCTCCTCAATGGGCCTGACCACCACTTCTTGTCTCAGTCTGTTTCCCTACCTTGATGTCAACTTCAACGGCACCTTGCACCAGTATTTCATCCCTTTGAACTTGTGCACAGGGTCTTTAATCTATCTTAATTTCAACATTTCTTGTGGGAGTCCCCCTTGATGTATGCTCTTCAACAATTTGACATCACAGTCGCCTCTGTGCCTGTACACACCATGTTTTTTTTATTTTTTTTATTAGCATTTAGTTTATTACAAACATTTAGCTACACATTAAAATGTCCATAACTTTTTTTTTCTCTCACATATGAGTCCAGATTTGTTTATTTATTATAAGCCAGATTTACTTTGGGAGTTAGATTAAAGCTTCTCATAGTTTACTCCACCATTTTCGAAGCTTTCCCCACAGATTCCTTGATTTTCATAAGTGCTGCTGTCAGAAAATGTACTATTGCATAATTGGTTCTGTGGGGGTCTGCTTGGTGTATCCTTTCTCATCACTCTTCGGCATCTAGACCAAAAGTGTGTCCAAGTGCAGGGAGGAAATGAATTGATCTTAAGGCCTTTAATTTTGGGCAAAATAACATCAAATGTTTTGGAGATTCTTATTTCTGTCCACATAGCCTGCAATCGTCTACCACTGTTTTGTTATATCTTTTTTAAGTGGTATTGTTGTGAAGTATGTTCATCCGTCGTCTTAGCAATAGAGACCGCCCTGTGTTGTTAGGGAATTTGATCATGATATTGATGATATTTGATCATGATATTGATGAATTTGATATTTTTTTTGTCATGTTCGGTAGTCCAATATTTTTTCCAGATAATGTGTGTATTTTTTAGGACGATCTCTTTTCCTCTGTCTTTTGCCAATCATCAGCCCATATTGTCTTCTTTACTAAGATTGGCTTATTACATAGGGCTTCCTTAGAGGAGCCTTTGTAAGAAAGGAAATTGATGCACTCTGTGTTCCACACCTTGACTGTCCATCCATCGTCGATGAGTTCTCTTTTTCTTTTTCTAAGTATTTCAAATTGAGGTGGATAAGCATCAATGATCAATTTCCTAAACAGGGAGAGTTTATTCCACATTATCTTTGAATACAGTGAATGTAAACCCAATTTATGACAAATTACTTGGATCGGTACAGATTTTGGTATTAATTCTTTTTGAAAAAGACTCTCACACCGGTCCCAAAATTCTTCTCTTAGCCCGCTGTTTGATGCGGCTCTGTAGATGATTACTGGAGTCCCTTTTTGCTTGAAGTATTTTAAGTATTTTAAGACCGGTATTAGTGAGAACTTGCCAAAACATTTGTTAAGGCTACTCCTTGTGTGACAGTTTGTGCAATCTTTTCCTTACGTTCTCCATCCATGGTCTTTCGCTCTTGAAGATATTTATGATGAAACCGAGATATTTCGGTTCACGCACCGGACAAAGTTTCTTTTTATCCACCATCCAGGAGATTTTTGTTTTAATATGATTATCTCCATGTACCATTATCTTAGACTTGGAGGCATTGATCTTTAAGTGGTTTTTATCCACATATCTTTGTAGGGTATTTAGCTTCCTCTGCAGACCGAACTTGGTTTGTTCTACTAAAACCAATTCGTCCGCATAGAGTAGCCACCCTACAGCTTCTCCATTGATTTTTGGCGGAAAGGTGTTTCCAATAGACAAGACATCTTTTATGTCTTCGATATAAAAGTATACACCATTGCAAACCCATTGCATTTTGCTTCAATTTTCAGAGGGGCAAAATACCTGTCTTCAAATTCTTCAAGTATACTTAGGAAATGTGAACTGTTGATAATCTCAGGGCTTATTTTCTTAAGGTCTGCCTGCCTTCTTGCTAAACAGAGAGGCATGTGAAATGACATTTTACCCGCTTTTGCCCATTTCTTTTTCAATGTCTCTGTTTATTTTTCTGTCCAGAGAATTCATTTGGAGTTTTGCTACTGACTACCTTCCTTGAATAGCATCTTTTGAGTTCTCATCCCATCCCTTCTTTGCTCTAAGTGCATAATTTTGATTTCCTTCATTTACATTCATTCTGGTGCACAACTGTTTTGTGTTTTCAATCACATGGATGTTTTCTTAATCCCAAACTACTAGTCATTTCAGTGTGTTCAGACAAATGTCTATCATGTGTGCCTTTGGTGTGGGAAGCCTGACTGGTTCATCATTAGCTGCTGCCATGTGCAATGTCACTCTTCTGTTCTGCATTCTCATTCATCTGATGTTTTTGCCCTATGCACAGCCTTCCTATCTGCTCAGCCAATAGTTTCACTTGTGTCTCTAAGCACTGGCATCTATCCAGATCCCTAAAAGCATCCTTATGAACTCTATGCCAGTACTGGTAAGATTCATATTGGACAGACCTATTTAGTTTTTTTTTCAGGAGACTGATTCCTGTTACTATTTCCTGTGAACTCCCGGGACAGATGGGGTGGGCAGCGTGGGATGGCTCTCCTGTCTCCCTTATATCCCTGTGGGGAAGCCTGAAAATAGGAGTGAGGGCAGTAGGTCATATGTTGTCTCTCATTTTATTGATACTTCACCATTTTCAATAAACCTATCTACATACTGTTGTGGCATCATGAACCAAGGACACAGACAACAGATGTAAAGTTCAAAATTAAATTAAATGTCAGGGTGGTTGAAGGCCTAACTTACCCTATGCTAAGGTGGGATGTTGCAACCTGAACGAAACTAAAGAAAGTCTGAGTCAAAGAGCTCAACTTAAAAGTCTGTCTGTGTCCAAAACCTATCCTTTCCCTCACAACTAAAGCTAAACAGTCTATAGGGATGTAAATAATAAACGAAATGGTGATAAAGACTATGTTCAGAGCTTTTTCATCTCTTAGCTTCCTGCTCAGCTCCCCTTCCCCAAGTTCAGGAAAATTCCACAAATCCTTGAGGTTCCCTTCCCCGAGTTCGAAGCAATACAGTTCCACACATTCCTCAGGGTTCCCTTCCCCAAGTCCAAAGCAACAAACTTCAAGACAGTATTGGCAGTTCCTCAAGTCTCATGGTTCCCTTCCTAAGACTTCAATGTAGCAATTTGCACTGGTTTTAGTCTCTAAATGTTTAAAACAGCTCCTGGTCAGCTTGGCCCTCCTTTTGGTTGCATCAACAGTTCACTTACTTTGCATGTATAAACAGTACACTTACTTTACTCCATCTTGTTTACAATGTCTCTGACTTTCACACTTTTAGTGCTTCCTGGTCTAGGCGCAGTTGTCAGACCACAAGGTCCACCCATCACAGGTCACACAACCAGAAACCCTAGGCTCTTTATCCTACACAGGTTCTTCTGTATTTACCCCTGTGCACAGATTCACATTCACTTTACTTCTCCTTGTTGGCCTCTTGGATTTGTGTGCAGGTTCACACTCTCCTGACCTCTTCTGGTTAGCCTCTTGGCTTTTACAAAACATGTCACACATCTCATGCTAGTCTTGGGCTTTGTCGCACTGTAGCCATTCATAAAGTTCCTTCTGGGGTGGTCTTATTTTATTCCCAACCTTTCTGTTATGCCCTTTCATACATGTGCTCTTATTTCGTAGGCTGCTTTCAAATGAAGACTCTCCCCTTTTATTTTCATTAGCTTTGCTCCCAAAGTTTAATTCCGTTCAGTATTCAATATGCCTGGTTAACCTTTGCTTCACATTTTCATTCAGTTTGGTGTTCAATATGCATTTACTATGTGTGATTTACCTTTGCTTCAATTTTTAATTGGATTTGGTATTCAATATGCTTCAGACTGCCTTTCATTCGTTACCCTAAGTCGCTAGGAGGGCCCCAGCCTTGAGTTCCATCTCCCTGCACTCACTGGTCTTCAGTGTTACTCTCTGGCGGCCTTGCTGATTCCTTTCTGCTTTGCTAGTTGACAGCCAGCAACTGCAAGCCCTGCTCACTCTCTGGTTGCTTTCCAGCACACACCGGCAGCTCTGGCCCTATTCCATTGACGCGGACAGCATCCTTTCTTCTTTCTCCCTTCTCCGCAACACCAGCTGCTTTCTCCAGACAATGGAGGCTCCCACACCTGTGGCAGTCTAATGGCCATCCTCTCACTGGGCTCCACAGGTTCTCTGGGACTTTGGGTTGCACCTTGGCTTCCTATCATGTCCCACCATAGCTGCCTCCTCACACACAGCATCCCCTGATGGTCTCTCTCACACAGGCCTCCCTGTTCATCATCCTCTTATTGTTCTATGCCTCTCCTCATATACACCTGCAACCACCTGACAGGTTACACGTGTGGTTTCTTAATTGGATGTGATTGATTGTAGGTAGAGGGACATGCCTGAATTGCACAGTACTTTGCAAGCATCTTCCTCGTCCCAGTACTAGAGTGGTAAATTGAGTTACTAGTGTTCATTACTCCTAGTTGCCTGTTACTCGTCCCAGTACTGTGATAGGTAAAGTGTGGGAAAATGAGGGGAGCTGTCTTACAATAGCCCATAAAGGCAAGTGAGGGTTAGGTTGGTTTTTAATAGGGAAAGTGGAATACCATGTATCACCAGTGGGTACCTTACCCTCAACCCCTTTCGTCCTCACCCTCTTCCTGCTACCGTTAGATTGGCAATAATTGTGTGCTATCCCTGGTCAGTGGGACAGGGATAGTAATACCCCCCTCCTCGAATGGAAAGGCAGAATACCGTGTTTCGCCTGCGGGTACCCCACTGCCAATCCCCAAGGACCCTCCACCCAGGTGATCTTACCTTGATTTTCCACCCCCCAGGGTCAGGATCCAACAGTGATGGGCTGTCCGTGGCCACCTGAGAATAGGCCCCAAGGGCAGTAGATGTGAGGACACCCTCGGTTTTCTCACAATACCTTGGCCCTGTTTGATTGCCATATATCATTGTGGCAGGGTTAAACCTATGCAGCTGACTTTGGGTGTTATTAGATCCTACCATATCATGCCGAAACCCCCCACCCTTGGCAAATTGCCAAGAAACATTGCACTAAGGTAAGTATCAATCTGGCTGCGGTCTGTGGATTGAAATACAGTTGCCTGGGGTGTTGCTTTTCCCTGCATGGCCACAGCCTTCTGGGTATGCAATGTGTCATTCTTTGTCTGAGCATTCTCTAATGGCATTTTCCCTGATCTAATTTCTAACACTGCTGGGGCAGCCTCTTTCAACTTCTGCTTCAATTCTTTGCTTTTATTCTAACTGTGTGAGATTACTTCAAAAAATGCTGTTGATTGATGTAGAATCCACTGCAAGCTCGTATCCCAATTAAATTCATGAGAGACCACCTCCCTCTGCAGACCATAAAAGAAAGTAGCGTGATCTTGAATTCTATTGAATGTATATCACAGCTGATATACACCTATATAAACCTAAACACCTCACTTTCTAACGATTGCATAGCTCTAGAAGAGTGGCTATTTTGTTTGCTTAGCGTTTGCACCTCTGACAAAGCAAGATCCCATTCTGCTCGGATACCTTTGAAAATTGATTTTAAATGGGCAATTTTCCCTACTAGACTCTCTTTTTGTGCAACCTGCACATTTAAAGGTTGACATTTGCCCTGCAATTGTGCAGTAAGTTACCAATTTTCTAGGCTCAGTTCTAACTGAAACACTTTCTCACGCATGGCTGCCAACTCTGTTTACAATCCTGCAATGACCTTGCCTTGGCTCCAAACGATCTCAACAATTGTATTGCCTCTTCCGGTCACTGCAGTGATAGAGCTTGAGTAAGCATGAATGTTTCCAAACAGCTGCTCACGGTATTCTTTATCAATTTCTCCCATTAAACATTCTTGCCGACATGCAATAGTTTCTGACGTGCAGGTAGCTAGAGGATAGAATGTAGCATCAGCATAATTACAGAGGGCTGTTACTTTCACCTCCACGATGACCGTAGCGTGCCCATGTTGTTTAATGCACAGCGCCAGTAGTGTGCCAATATTATGTAACACACAGCACCACTAAGACAACTCGCCAAGACAATTAAAAGTGTGCACAGCATAATATGACAGCTATAAGATAGCACGCCTAACACATGCACTTAGACAAAGCCAATTCCCCGGCATCTCCACCACAATATGTACAAAATATTCAGAGGCCACTTTCTGTTAATACCGGTATATTGAATTGTGGGTCCTTTGGATATGCATCCTAAGGCCTTATACTGCACTAAACATACACCAAATTGTCACACTGTATATTATAAATTGACAAAGCTGTACAATAACAGACTACCACACAGGCTTACACTTCTGTGACTTTATCTGCATACTTTAAAATACATCAACAACAATGATATACATTTACAGACATAACATATTTTCAAAATCAATCAGAAACACATGAATGTAACCGTGCACTTTGTTATAAAGAGAAAACAGAATACAACATTTCATGCGGATAGTTTTCTCTCAGTTCTAAAAGCTACATAATATTCATAAATAATGTATGTATTGTAAAAAGGGTGAAGTGGAATGATGACTGTGAAAAAGCCTTCCAGGGGGCTGAAAGTTGCAACCTGTAAATCTCCAGATTACACTCGATCTTCTTAGTCCAGACTGATGCTTCCAACACAGGGATAGGAGCAGGCTTGAGTCAATTTGATGGCAAAGGTGGGAAGCACCCCATCTGCTGTTTTAGTAGAAAACTAAAAGATAGGGAAACCAGGTGGGCCAAAATTGAACATGAATGTGTTTTTCTATTGTATGGGCCCTGAAGAAATTCAGACCATACCTGTATGGAACTACTTTCAGGATTCAAACTGACCACCAACCCTTAAGGTGGTTGATGCAGATGAATTGAGAAAACCCCAAATTGCTCAGGTGGTCCATAAACCTACAAAGCTTTGACTTCAGTATTGAGCTCCTAAGAATGCTGATGATCACTCCAGAAGGTATGACCGAATGGATCTCATGAGAATCATTCAGGAGGGGATTAGATCCTCCTGTACTTTTTCCACTCATTCATTCTTATGCGTTCTACCTTTTGGAATTCTACTCTTTGTATTATACCTGTCCTATGCAGTCTACTTTTCCCCATATCTCTTTTATGGCATCTGTATTGTACTTTAGCAGCACTCAGCTCATTATGTTCAGTGTTGCTCTGAACCCTTTGGGTTCTCCTCTGAGATTCTTTGTACTATCCGTACTTTCTACTGTTCTTTCAGATGGAGAGGTACTTAGTATCCCTCCTAAAAGTTTATATTCTGAGAATTTGGCACACACCACCCTCTGTGGAGTGCCAAGAGGATACTTAGCATCCCCCTTCCCTCTGTTCCTGTGACTTTTTTAGTCACATAGCCAACCCTCTAGTTATGGCTGGTGGTGGACCAGTCCTACCGACTATTGTGTAACTTTCTACTGCAGAGTGTATTCACAGCCCTTGTTAGGCACAATAGGGTCACCCAAATACTAACATTTTTTGCGCCATTTCTAGCATGGTTATTTTTTGTTAGCCCTTCTTCTACCACTCTTGTGGGCATTTTGCCTATGGTGGGAACCCATGAGTGTCCCATGAGTGTCCCATGAGTGTCCCCGGCCTGGATTTCAGAGTACCTGGGCAGGCAAGAAGTGGGTGAGGAGTGTCCCAACCCCCTGTCCTTTGTGTGCCTGTGTGCCTGAATGGCACCAGCTCCCACCGGTGTTCTGGCTGTCCTGATCAAAAAGCCATGCCCCTTTCTGTAAACTGCTGCGGAAGATTGCAAAGGAGTGAGTGCTGGAAATGGATATAAGATGAGGCTCTGGAGGTGCCAAACAAGTCGACCACAGGAAAGCAAAGTCATCAAAGAAGAAGCCAACCAGAGATGCAGGCAGACCCTTTGCAACACCCTGAAGCGACGACTGCTGTTCTGGCCACATGCAACAGAGGAACTCTATAGAGGATGACTCCTTCCCTTTAACTGGTGGGAATAACCAGTCCCAAGACAAACTTTTTTCAGAGCCATCTCCTGAGTTCCTGTGACTTTCCAGAACTGCACACACCCAATATCAGGAGACCTCCAACTATATTGAAGTGCAGCATTGTGGAAAGGCCAAATCTGTACAAGCATTTGCTGAATTCCAGAGGAATCGCCAGACGCACAATCCACCCCATCCAAGTCCAATCAGCAGAGTGCTGGACTGCAGGAATCAGAGAAGATTGACCGGGGGAATCATGTCCTTTGTTGGTGCTGCAGAAAAGGCACCAGAACCGCAGTAACCAGAGAAGTTGCTGAAATCCGTGCCAGAGGTCCTCCCTCAATACTGCTGCTGAGAAATCCTACTATCTCTTTGTATTCTTGGTGAAGATACTCATATTGTCTAGTGCTCTTGCTTCTACTTCGAGGTGGATATCTTCCCACAGGAGGCAGTGCAGGTCTTTTGCTAATTGACTCTGTCCTGTGCACATCTCTGCACGTTGCCATGTTCCCATCAAGCTGTGGCCTTTTGTTCTTTTGTTTCTGAAACCATGGGTAGGCACATTATTTGTTACATGCTTCATCTGTTTCATGCCTGGGAACCTGCTCCACCTCTTACTCATAACCAATCCCTGTGCAGTATTTACCTCTTCCCTCATTGGGTCCGCTCGAAAGTTGCAACATATAATTGAATCATTGCTTTCTGTTCAAGAGCCTGTGAATGAGCTATGCCTCTCTAGTCTGACCAATCACAGCGTGGTTTCACACCCTGTTCTAGGCCACTGATCACTTTTCTTTTTCTATCCAAGATGAACAGTAGATGAGTTTATTTTGCAATGTAGAATGACTCATGTATTTCTGAGGTCTAATGTTTCAGTGTGGCCTGCAAAGCTTCATAAGCCACGAGGACTAGTTTTCAGACGTCTATGCTGAATTGTTTCTGTGGATACATTTCTTGCCTTTATAATAGTATTGCATGTTATTTGCTTCACATTGCCTTATCTCTGTGAGTTTCTATATGTCTCCTAATGCCTCTCTGCTTTCTTATAATTTTTCCTATCCACTATCTCCACACTCGGTACGTTTTAAGTGTCTCCTTCTGTCCTATGTGTGTGTGCTCTATTACTGATGTTGGTTATGTGTTAATTGTTTTCATTGCTATTATGCATACCCTCCTCTCTTAGTGTTAATTACTGCCATGTCTCTGATGCATGGTTTGTCATTGATTATTCTCAGAATTGTATCAGTCTTCTGGTCAGCTGCACATGTGTCCTGGATACCGTCTGTGTTAGCTAGGTTTCTGCTCTTTTGTGTGTTTTCTGGCTCGTGTTATAGGGGCTTCCTTAGTTTATATTTTCTCTCGCATTTAGGAGGTTGGATTTACATCCCAATAGAAGGAAGTTCTTCTCTTTTTTAAAGAGCATTTTTGTCTGTTGCATATGTTGTTAGTTGTATGTACTTAGATATTATGACACCAGATAGGACATGATTTGTGTTATTTTATTGTATTTTGTAATGTTAGCACTTTTGTGAAAGCTTTATATTAAAACCAATGCACAATAAAAATGAATGGATTACAGGTAAGTCGCATGCATATTTTATTTGACCTGGAAGGTAATCAATAAATATAGGCCGGGCTAGAGGCCACTCTATCATTCTTGCGAAGCCTTGTGAGAGAATTCAAGCTGAGAAGTGGTTTGTTTTATTACCCATGTGAGGGGGTGCTGCAGCAGAGAGCAATGAGTTTGGTGAGGGGGCGGGGGAAGGTTAGGGGTGCCTAGAAGTAACACACTGATTTATGGTGCATGATCAGTTGGGTGATGAAGGCAACTTTCCTCCAATGCCTTAAAGACCCTTTAGCCTCATCTGGTTTGCACTTGTCGGTCCCCATGGTTACCGCTGCAAGAGATGTTTTTCCCTTTCTTCCTCACCTGTATTGTTACAGTGCAGCTGATTCCACCCTCAGTGGAGTGCTACAGGGACACTTTAGGTCAGCTTCTCAAATAAACATAGCAAATAATACATTAGCAGAGGAAGCACTCTTTTTGCAGTATTTAAGAAATGCACAGGTCACCTCATTCTCAATTGTGACTGGCACATTTTAGGGGGGCTGGACACAAGATGCCTCCTTGCATATATCGTTGCCAGGAGCACTCTCAAGCCCCTACCCTAATGTCTGACTGGCACCATCAATTCCCATGGGTTTAGGGAGCACATTTTACAGTAACAGGACCTTAAAGAGCCTGTTACTCTGAAATGTGAACTAAATATTCAAGAGGTGCAAATGCGCAACGAGGGTTGAAAAGGGCAGCTTGATGATTTGCATATCATATGTCCTTTGTAATGAGATACCCAAAAAGATTTGGAGAATCTTCACCTTTGAGCGCTTTTAACTTTTCTTTAAGTCAAATCTCTGTTATTTTGTGCTGTATGCTGAACACGAAGTTGGACATTGCACCGCAGCCCTTTTGTGACCGGCCATATTTGTGTAGTGCACACAAGTCCCTTTTAGGTGCAGCCGGCAGGGCGCAGAATCCAATCCACGCCGGGATTTTACAGTTTCCTTCAATATAATATAATCTAAAACAATAATAAACACAGTGCTTTAAATGGCATTATATTTAAGGAAAATACTAAACACACACTGAGTACCCTGAGATGTACTTTAACTGAACGCCCCATGCACAGATGGGGTTGATGTGCTGCGCATATGTAACCCCTAACCCCAAATCGGGCCCTTTGATGTAGAGGGATATGAATGAATAAATAAATTTAAAAAACTACCAAGGCACAAGGGGATTTCAAGTTTCTTTATTAAATGTAAATGTGATGTACTTGATTTTACTGACTTACCTGAATGTACCAAGTTCCCCATCCTAGGGGACAGGTGGAACACTGACATTGTGCACTGTAGGCAAGTCTTCCCTGCCAATATGAATAGACTCACCTGTTATAGGATACTTAAAGGGAATCAAAGGGAAGAACAAGACAGTTGAAAGTGTCCGTTGGAAGAAGTTCAGCGATAAAGACAGATAAAGAGGCATAGAGAAAGGAAAACAGAAGAAAAGCAGAGAAAAAGAATAATAGCATTTGCTAGGCTTGCTAGGCGATTGCAGCTTTGAGCGGCACTGAGGGCATCTTAAAAAGACTGTCTGGACATATATTGAAGCCCCAGGTTGTGGCTTGGGAGATGTCTGGGTGAAATGAATAGGGCTGTGAAGACCCTTCAGGACAAGGGATCTACGTGATCAAACCGTGACTGATTTGCCTGCGGCCTTAAAGTTTGCATGAGAAAGGTGCAAACCACCAAAGGTTTGCACCTTTCTCATGTGAACACACGTCCATACCCACACCCATGACACACCCCGCACCAACTCCCTCAGCACACTCCACCCACACCCCCACCATAAACAAACCCCACTTACCTTTTTCTTCACGCTGAGTCCATGCAGCGCCAGTTCCCTTTCACTTCCGTGATCGGGAACCGGCGCTGCAGTGTCCTTTTCTTTTTTTTTTTCCTTTATCTTTTACGGGGACTGCAGGGGTTTCCCCCACAACCTCCGCTCACTATACTCTGAAGTATAGTGAGTGGGGATTTAAGGGGGACACCCCCGCAGCCCCTGTTTTTTTCCCATTTTTTGCGGGTGTGCTGCAGGGGTGTCCCCCGCAACACCCCGCTCACTATTCCACTTTATACTTACCTTCAATGCTACCTCCAAAGGTTTGAACTTTTGGTGTTTGAACCATTGGTGGTAGCATTTTTAGACCTTTTTGTACGTGCGACCATTTAGACATGGTCGAAACGTACAATACCCATGACAAGCACCCCCAAGGAGGAAAGTTAACCCATGCATTGTCATGGAGTAGCAAGGGCTACATAAACCCAGAGAATGCATGCACCGTCACAGAGGAAATAGACAGGGCTGACAAAGCCCCAAAGGAACAAGGCTCCATAGCCCTTAATCATTCAATCCAGTGCCATGAAGGAAAACACACGTTTATACTTGGCATGGTCTGTACTCCCGAAAGGTACTTTGCTATCCCATGCCAGCCACCAATGGCAGAGTGGGGCAGATACAAATAACAAAACGACCAGGACAGATGGGAAGAAACATGACAAGAATGGACTGTGCTTGTGGGGACCTGTTACTATTAACCAGACTTATAAGTGGGGTGTTAACCACTAAGGGAAGACTGCAGCTGCCAAAAGTGTTGTAGGGAAGGTAATTGGCACAGCAACCCATTTGTGCATGGACTGATCCCAGTGCACTGTGCGCGAACTGGTTTTAGGCACTGTCTGGTCCAAATCCCCACTTCAGCCGGGGCAGGTCATGTTTCTGGGCCAAACGTGTAGCAAGATGTCCCTGATTGGACAGCCCACACCTGTTCAATATTGTGAAGCCCCCAGCAAACATTCTGGATGAAAGGAGGGGATATGAGGGGATCTGGAGCCATTTGAGATTATTAAACACGAGATCCATGCATCTGAAGAAGAAGCTGTACTAGAGAACTGTTGGAGTAATGCTGCTGAAATATGCATTGACCAAGCCAACCAACACCTACCACCTACCAGATTGCTTCAAATAGACTGGGAAGACCTGAACCAAGTGCCTTCCTTCTCTCAATTGGGAAAAACCAGTCTGAAGCCCTGCTCTCCATCCATTGTTTTTCCAGAGTGGTCTGACCACACGTTAAAGACGGGACCCGCTGAAGGACCTCGTAGTAGGGTAGTAAGGGATTACCGGCACTGGTGCCCTTACCGGTGCCGGTAATCCCTTCCCGCCTACCGTGTAATGAGGCCCAAGGTGCTCATTTGGCCTTAACATGCCTGGAACTTGACTGCACAGTTGTATTGGCATCTTCTTTCTTTGTGCTGGAAATGTCACTGGCATCATAATTCTACCTCCTCCATATCTAGGGCCAGGGCTTTAAGTGGGATGAGGATAGCCAGGGAAGAGAGTATGCAGTCTCTGCATCCTGGCACTGAAAGGGCTCCCTGAGTCCATGAGTAAACATCCCAGCGTGATGTTTCCAGAGCACGTGTCAAGTACCTGAAAGAAAAGTACTTTTGGGAGTTTATAATGAAAGGAATGGCATGAGCATGGAAACATGAAGTTGTATTCTGTCTCACACGACAGCCAATGCTGCATGTCCAAAGAGGCAAGCTGTCCAAAAGAGTAAATATGGTCTTCAGACATTTTCTTGTTAGGGTGTCATCTCAAATAAAATGAGTAAATGGGCCAGTGTGCATTAGGTGCTCAGAAGTGATACAGACTTGCATCACTGTCACAGACATATTTCACAATTTTAAAAAATGTATGGTCATTCTTATGTTTCCAAATGTTCTTTGATTTTATGCAAAGCAGCCACTAACTTACTTTGGTAAAGTTTGTCCACCACCACTTTCTCATCGGGGATTTCGGTGCCAGCTGTACATGTGTAGGGGCGTGCGCGTTGCCAGCTCAAAATTATGTTTGGTGGCCCCGCCCTCCCTCTATGCCATTGTGAGTTTACTACTCCATTGTATACTTACTTCTCTCACCTTTTCCTTCTCTCAATTTCTTCTGTCCTCATCCTCCTCGATCTTTTTTCTACTTTTTATATGGTCAACCATGCCATCTTGCTCAATTGCCTTTGTGGTAACCTGGGTATTACTGATCAGGACCTGGCATGGGTGACCTCCTTTCTCACTGGCTGGCCCACTTAGGGCCAACTGGGACCATTCCTTTCTTCTAGCTCTCTTTCTACTTGTGGTGTTCCCCATAGGGTTTCTCCCTAAAAAACAAATTTGCCTCTTTCCACATAATGTATTGTTCTGAAGACATAAATCAAGGTATTTTCTGCCCAGTTTTTGCTTTCAGGTGTCGTGTTTTTCTGGTCAAACAGTCAACCAGAATATCTTGTAAAATTACAAGATATTGTAAAATTACAAGATATTCTGGTTGACTGTTTGACCAGAAAAACACGACACCTGAAAGCAAAAACTGGGCAGAAAATACCTTGATTTAAGTCTTCAGAAATATATGTATCAAGTGAACAAGTGAACAATACATTATGTGGAAAGAGCCAAATTAGTTTTTTTAGGGAGAAACTTTGTATGAATGAGTGAGTTTGGAATGAGAGAAGTATATATGAAGTATATGATGATGAATTGTTATTGATGTTTTTTAAAAACATTGCATATAACATTACACTATGTGTTTATTGATTAAAATTTGTGATACTATTTTTTTAAAAAAAAACCTGCGTCATCTCCATCCATTGGTCCATTTTTGGTTTTGCAAATTCCTTATATTTTGCCTGCGGGACCAGGTATTAAAGCAGGTACACACCTTTATTTTTGAATCCTGTCGTCTGCCAGGAACCCTGCCCTACTGAGGTCCCATCTCAGCTGTGACCCGGATGCCAGCAGGAGCTTGAGTCCCCCCCACTGCAGGAGCAGTGCCCTGCCAGGCAACAGACACTCCACTGAAGATAGGCAACCTCCTATCAGGAGCCACGACCCCTACACCTCCTCCAAGCAGACCTGTAAAGACTGCATGTACTGACACAGGCACATGGATCTTGTTCCTGTCGAGCTCTGGGCCCCCATACGCCTGTCTCCACCTGGTAAGGTCGTCCTTCCACCCCTCTATCCCAGAAGCTACATAGACCACGTGCACTACATACCCCCTGCAAATCTGGAAATAGTACGGGTGTGCTACCGGATCTAATGTTCATCCAATTCGCATCACACTCTGTACGCTTCCTGAGCTCACACTATATATATTGAGTCTAGCCAGTGTGGCAAATATGAGCTATTACTGCTACACCACAAAGTCCTATAATGCCATTACTCAGTCCTGCATAATATCTCCTATAGTAGCCCCTATGCATATGCCCTAGCCCTTGCCACTAACAGCACTATGCTGACATATTGCCTTATTGATCTAGCCTATATCTGCACTTGCCACTATCTGCCACACTAGACCATAGGTGCACTGAATTTGATTGTTGAACCTAGCCTATATGTGCATTGCATTTGATTGTTGAACTTAGCCTATTTGTGCATTACATTTGGTTGTTGACCCTAGCCTATATGTGCATTGCATTTGATTGTTGAACCTAGCATATATGTGCACTGCATTTGATTGTTGAAGCTAGCCCATATGTGCACTGCATTTGATAGTTAAACCTAGCCCATCTGCGCACTGCATTTGATTGTTGAATTTAGCCCATACGTGAACTGCATTTGATTGTTGAACCTAGCCCATATGTGCACTGCATTTGATTGTTTAACCCAGCCCATATGCGCACTGCATTTGATTGTTGAACTCAGCCCATGCGTGCACTGCATTTGATTGTTGAACTTAGCCCACTTGCGCTACTGTGCCCTGCCTCTGATCGACACATCTAGCCCATACACAAGCAGCATGACCACGCCTAACCACCAACGTGCATGAGACCCGTTATGCCTGGCCCAACCCAAAGCGACCCAGCCTGCTGATCTTAACAACACCTTGGGTCATCAGTTGGGTCCCCTCCCTCTGCACCCACGCCTGTATTATCCTACGAACCCATATCAGAATCCAATGAATTCATGTTACACTAGTTGATGACTGTCGATATTTGCTAGGTCCTCACTTCTATCTTAATATCTTTATCATGTTCCTACACCTTTGTGCCTACCTGAGGCTAATGCTCCCTCTACTGAGACTATCACTCTCGCTGTGGGCATCTATCCTTGTGATCCTCTTACCATCAGCTAGCTTAGTTGCAACCTTCAATCTGCGCCTTGGAACTATGGCCCCTACCTGCAGACCTTTGGCCATCTACCAACCTAAACCGGTAGCAGCTCTTTACAATAACTTGAGACTCAGCACTGCACCTGCTCCTCACAATAGCCTGCCTCACTTGAGCACTGAGCCTCCCAACGTTTACCTTAACGCCCCTGCCTTATGGTTAGATCACTTCACTAAAAAATCTACACCTAATCAATCATGTTCTACTTACCTAAGTAACAAGAGCTCAGGAACTAGGTTTCTGAGCATGACTGGGCACTATAAGCATCCAAGCTCCTGGCTGAAACGCTTGCCGCCTAGCCCTCCCCCCCAGACTCCCTTCTCTTCTACACCTAAGCCCCCCCAGATGACCCCAGCCCCACCAGGCAAAGCCATACAGATCAAGGCCGCTTCGGTCAACGCAAGGTCCCTCGCAACTCATGCACTCGACATCGCTGACCTTATCGACACACAGGAGCTTGACCTGGCTGCATGCCGCTTCAGGCCCTGCACTCTCACTGGCAATTCCCCCTGAGTACTCCATCTCTAGATGCGACCGCAGCTCCAGAGGAGGTGGAGTTGCCTTCAACCATAAAAACTCACTAGGACTTAGAGCCCTACCTAGTACAAACATGGAATCCGCCAAGCTACTCTCTGTCAAACTTCCACTATCTGCCAATCAAACGGCCACTATACACCTACTGGTCCTCCCACAACATTTGTGGACGACATTACCTCCTTAGTATTGGACAAAGCTAAAACCAGCTCACAAAATATCCTTCTTGGAGACCTCAATCTAGGTTACCAAGACCCCAATGACCCCACGGCCATTGACTTCGGCAACACCCTAACTGATTCAGGATTCTCCCATCATATACAAGAACCTATCCACAACAACCTTAGATTGGCTAAGTGACACTAACTGTAACATCAGTCTACTCTCGAATTCAACTTGTGCATGGTTGGATCACCATATCATTACCTTCAACACTGAAGCAGTTCACCTACCCGCGCCTTCCGTCGCACCTGCCATCCCTACCAGAAACAAAAAGGACATAACGTCCGAGAAGCTACTCCCCCTCATCCTTCCTACCCTCAACAACGTCATTGATTCTTGCTCGGATCCCACCACCTTAGCTGACACTTACAACCAGGTGGTGCTTTCAGCTATAAATTCCATTGCCCCTTTCAAACTCAGGAAACCCAAACAGCATGCGCACCTCAATTTGTGGTTCACACCACAGCTAAAAGTGCTTCTAAAAGAAAAACGCAGTGTGGGAACACGCTGGAAAAGTCACCCTTCTGATGCCCACAAGGACGGACTCTTCCTAGGAACTCTTAACTACAAAGAAGCCATATTCCAGGCCAAAAAAGAGTCCTACAATAACCACATCTTGTCAGCACAATCCAATACTAAAGAATTATTCAAAATTCTTAAGGAACTTGAGTCTTCTGCAGTACCTCCAGACTCTTGCACCAAGGACAGCTATTGGTGCACTCCAGGACAAAATTGCATCCCTCCAAACTAAAAGAGGTAAACAAAACTCACTACAGTTGGACAATCCCTGACCATTCCTATGACTGGTACTGTCCAGGCCAATTTGAATTGTAAACCGTTCGCCTTCTCCCCTCTCATTATTTCTGAAGTAGAAGGAATTATAACAATCTTAAACCTTCCAACTGTCAAGGTGACCCATGCCCGGCTCCTATCATCATGGAAGCCTCCCACGATAGCCCCCTTCATCACGGCCTTCATAAACGCCTCTTTCAAAACGGGCATAGTCCCTGACAACCTCAAGGACGCCTGGGTGATCCCACTACTCAAAAAACCATCCCTTTACCCCAATATACCGACTTATTTTAGACCTATCACCACGGTCCCTTTCCTGCTCAAGATTCTAGATCGTGCAGCCTATCTGCAGATCCAAGAACATCTTGAATCTAATAATCTCCTTGGGTTAAGACAATCCAGCTTCCACCCTAAACGTGCACCTGAAACAGCCCTGATCGATTTGAAAACTCAAATGGAAATTCTAAAAGATAATTGGAAATTAGCATTACTTTTACTTTTTGATCTCTCAGCGGCATTCAATCTGGTCAATCACCAAAGGCTTTGCCAACATCTTAAATCTGCGGCCCATTTTTCAGACTCTGTCAATGCGTGGATCCACTCTATCCTAAGTAACAGATCCATGCAGGTTTTCTCTCCTAAAGCATCTGCGGACCCTTCTCCTATACAGTGCGGTGTACCACAAGGCTCGTGTGTGTCGCCAACACTTTACAACGCATTCACCAAACCTCTCTTCGATGTGCTTCATTATCTGGGTGTCTCCTACACTATGCAGATGACACCCAGATACTCATTCCCATTACTGGTGATCAGACAGCCGATACCAAATCTGTTAATAACGTCTACCTGGTTATTCAGGCCTGGATGGCACTACACATCTCTGACTCAATGACGACAAGACTGAGCTCCTATTACTAGGCTCAACTCAACGTCTTAATAAACTAGACCAGGCCTTCATGTTTTTCAACATTGATGGCAATGACATTAAGGTCTCCAAGGACACTAAAACTATAGGCGTCTATCTGGACTCTGTTCTTTCTCTGAACAGACAAACTAATGCAGTAAGGTCGGCCTTGGTCTATACCTGAAAACCCATCAGTGCCTGCAGACCCTTCTTGAACTCCCACAACTGCATTACCTTGGCAAGAACACTCATTATGTCTAACATCGACTACTGCAGTGACCTTTACTTGGGGACCAGTCAGTCCAACCTCAACAAACTGCAAACAACCCAGAATAATGTCATCAGGGCGGCTCTGAATATCCCCAGGCACTCCCATATTTCTAATGTCAGATCAGATCTACGCTGGCTCCCAGTAAAACAAGGAATCGCCTTGAAAACCCTAGCCTTGACACACAAATGCTTGGACAACAAGGCCCCACCCTACCCCTCCACCCGTCTCACTCTCCATACCTCCACACAACCCACTAGAACTCCACAAATTCATAGCCTCATTTTGCACAGATTCAAACTAAAAAAAAAACGGAGGAGTGAGCTTCTCTTTCTTAGACTCAAAGCTCTGGAACTCCCTTCCTGTCCCCATCAGAACTGAGCCTTCTTTTCAAACCTTCAAGAATAAAACCATATCTTGGCTCTTCACGCAGAATACGTGATGCACCACATATAAGGTCTGCCCTTAATCACCAGGGTCGTTCTGCTTTCTTGTATATTCTGTTTATTTGTCCGATAATTTTTATTGCTTAAGGCTGTATATTTTGTATATTTATGTATACAAACTGGGCAACTGGGGTAAGAGCCTACCAACACCCCGTATGCCCGCAGCCCCTCCCCGGACCTTTTCTCACCTTGTTATGGGTTTTGGCATGCTCTCCGTCCTGCCTTCTTGGCAGGGGCGCGTTGTCCTTTGTGGGCGAGTGCGATCTAGTTACTTCACTGATGCTGCCGTTTAGAGTCTTTCAGGTAGGTCTTATTACTGTTATACTGTAAGCCTTTCTTGGATTCAATAATGTCTTTTCTCTCTCCTTAGGTGCGCAGAAGTTCGCTGTGGAACAGTGGCTGAATTTGGACTCACCGGCAGGTGATGGTGTTTCGAGAGCACCTTGATGCAGTAAGTAGGCGCTATGCACAGCGCTATGATGCCTTGCCTTTGCTAACATGTTGTCTTTTGTTTCCGTAGGTTGCGGTGCTCACCTGGAGCAAGAAGTCCCAAGGAGGTGCTGGTCGATGGGCGACTTGAGAGGTAAGCTGCCGGCATAATTGTAAATATCTAATGTCTTGTTTCTCTCCTTTTGCAGATTCGACGCTCCGGGAGGCTCGCTGTTCCTTGGATGCTGTTTGCAGGAGCAGAGGCTAGCTAGCGGTGGAATCACAGGTAAACTGCTGATAATAACGATGTCCCTTTTGTTTTTCAGGTGCTGTTCTTCCGAGGTTCACAGATGCTGCTGAACACGAAGAGCGTCACGTTGCAGGATTGCAAAGTAACGCAAAGCTTGTTCTCCAAGTCGGGTGTGGTTTAAATAGCATCAAGAAAGTAGTCCAGGTAAAATAGTCCCTAGGCTACCACACCCAAAACACTATAGCGCATAGATTGGTTCCAAGGAGACACAAGTCTTCATTAAGTATGAGCCTGGCACCAAAGGCGCCAGGACTGGCCCCAAGAGGGCATAGGCAAAGGATGCCTAAGCTTGTTGGGGGCCCGAGCTGAGACCCCTCCTGGCCCATGGGCCTGTCGGGGGTGTTTCAGGAAGTGGGTCGTGACATCAGACCCCTCTGTGCTGGCTGAGCTCTACAACACCACTCTCAAGACAGCAGTTAACGCCATTGCCCCGCTAGAGAACAAGAAAGCAAAAAAAAAAACATGCTACCTCCAGGTTCTCCACCAAGCTCAAAGAACTATGTGCCCTTAGGTGCAAAGCGCTGAACAAATGACAAGGGACACCAAAGGATTCCACGCTAACTGCCTACAAAGCCCTGGCCACACAATACAAAAAAGCTATTGTTCTAGCTAAATCTACAGCTTATAACAAAAGGTTCTCTAATGCTATCTCGCAATCAAAAGAGTTGTTTGCCAACTTTAAAGAACTGGCCACGCAGGTCACCAAGACACAGGACGTCATGAAAGACGAAACCTGGAGCACCAGTGTACAAAAAGCCATGAATAATAAAATTGAACTCCAACAGAAGAAGAAAAACAACCACCACAAGGACCTTTCCAAAGGTTGTATACGTATTGTTTGAGTTACAATTGCTCGAATTACAATTGACCTTTTCACAATTGACCGAATTCAATTGTAACATATATGGGGGGGGACCCCCACAAACCCCTCCAAAACCAGTGGTCCAAGTGGGCGGGAGCGGTCGGGAGCAGTGCTCCTATACTTCTTTTAATTATGTTTTACTGCACAGGACGTTCCCTTAAAAAGCAGGCACACATGTTTTGGCGTTTTTATTGTGCATGGGAGCGGGCGCAGCGATGAGGTCTGTGAGGAGCAATGCAGGCCACTACTTCTTTTCGTACACTTCGATCACTGCCCAAAACCCCTTACATATTACCAAACTGATTATATATATATACGGTAGTGGCCATGTAGTTATGGTTAAGTTGGTGTTTCCATAGGAAGAGCACTTTTTGGGCGGCTTATAACTTCGCTCTCCCTGGACGGATCCTCACCAAACTTTGCAAGTATATGGGTCACTCTGAATTTTTCTGCAAAGTTTGGTGAAGATTTGTCCAGGGGGGGCAAATTTATATGGGGGGTCCCAAAACTTTTTTTTTCCCTTAGACTGAATGGGAATTTTTTTTTGCTCGCGTCTACAGCCCAAACCGCTTGACGGATTTTTACCAAATTTGGACCAGGAGCAGCGGCTTGGTCCCAAAAGCGTGCTTTTGCAAATTTGGTGAAAATCCGTCCAGTAGTTTTTTTTAAAATGACCAAAAAGAAGGTAAAAAAAATTAGTGATATCTGTGTTCGGTCCGCGGACGGACTTCCCTGTTCGCTCCGCGGACAGTGTCCTGATTGGCCAATCGGATTGCGTGATGTTTGCGGACATGCAACGTGTTCGCTGATTGGACGCCGTGGAGTGTGAAGCGCGTCAGATTTTCGGTAGCACCCGCCATCTTGGATTCGCGGTCGTCCGCGGACAGCGCGGTGAAACTTTGTTCAAAATTTGTATTTAGTAGAGTGTGTTGGTGTGTAGGAGTGTTTGGGGAGGGTGGGAGTGTATGAGATGGGATGAAAGTTGTGTTTTTATGTGTTAGACGTTCTTTTTGTGTTCGATTTGTCTGCGGACATCACAGGTGTTCTGAAATGTTCTTAATAAACTGAATGGGGGGTGTTCTGAGGACATTTCTAAGAACACTCGCGGTGTCCTGGAATGTTCGTAGGGGGTGTCCTGAAGGCATAGTCTGTATTGTTCGCTGGCAAGTTGAATGTGTTCTAAGAACACTCGCAGTGTCCTGAAATGTTTGCAAATAAACAAAATGGGGGTGTCCTGAGGACACTGTCCGTATTGTTCGTTGTCAAGTTGAAAGTGTTCTAAGAACTATCGCGTTGTTCTGAAATGTTCGTAGGGGGTGTCCTGAAAACGCTGTCCGTATTGTTCGCTGGCAAGTTGAAAGTGTTCTAAGAACACTCATAATGTCCGCGGACATTAAAAGTTTCCATAGACCATAGTTGAAATGTTTCACTCTATGGATGTGATATGCTGCGATGGTTGTTGCCAGGGCATAGAGTCTTGGGTGCATGGCCATTTGGCCATGCACCCAAGACTCTATGCCCTGGCAACAACCACTGCAGCATATCAAATTCATATTTGCTTATAACTTTGGGTGAAAAACAAATGGATAAGGAACAAAGGTATTAGATACTATGGATGTGATATGCTGCTATGATTCTCCTTACTATTGTATACTTACTGTTTGGTCTAGTAACGGGAGTCCATGTTTTTCTTGTTAATTTCTGTGATAAAAGAAAATAGCATGTTAGTATTAGTATTTTGTAATGACGTATTACACTGTATAATCAATATACTTTTTTCTTTTTTTTGGACCCTCATATTTAGTAGATTACAAATCAGAGTACTGTGCAATTTGCTCAGTTTCTGTATTTGTTGCTAAAATCATTGGGTCTGTGGGAGAAAAAAAAATCCATGTTGGATTAAAAAAAACCTTTTTCTGTTATGCTACAGTTTATTTGTTTGTTTGGTTTCAGTGTTCACTTGTTGTTTCTGGCTAATGCTTAATACTTTGGCTTGTTGTATTTTTTTGGAGCAGTAACATATTATTTATTTGTTTTGATATTATAAAATTTTGGAGCAGTTAGATACCAATTGGCGTATTCTAACTGTCTATTTTTTTGATATATTTTAGTGGTATTGATTTATCTATTTGGATATTGTTAAATTTTGGGACAGTTAGATACCAATTGGCGTATTCTAACTGTATATTTTTTGGCCTAATTTAGTGGTATTCATTTATCTGATTAGTTGTTGTAGAATCTTTGAGCAGTTAGATAGCTTTTGGAGTATTCTAACAGTTTATATTTTTTTAACACAAGTTTACCTAGGGTTTAAATACAGTTTAGTTATCAAATTTTGGTTTTAAGAACATCAAATAAGCGTTTGTAAGATTTCCTGGTAATCTCTGCTTCAGAGTAATGGTACTATCATTACATTCAAACCATCCACATTTCTTTTTCATATATGCAGTGTAGTGCCCTGAATTGGTTGTGGCTCCTGCGTGGTAGATTATACCTATTGTTGTGAAGGTTTTCTTACCAAGTGATATTTGACCATGTGTGAATCCAGTCAGCTTGCAATTGTTTTTGGTACCATCTGCATTGTAACGTAGAAGCATTCGTGTTATGTATATACTATGTGTTTGTATTACTAACGTGGAGCGATTATCTGAATTGCAAGTAGAGCATAATCTACCATGGTTTGCATTTTGTACAAGTTGCTGAAATGGAATGGATTAAAAATTTGGTATTGATATATATATGAAGCGTTCATTGGGGATTTCTTCTTGTGTCACATTGTTGCAGAGAGTGCATGTATGTTTCCAAATGTATGAAATCTGAAAGATTTCATTTATAGGTATGTTTTTGTTTTCCAATACTTGTAGTAAGTACATTAGAAATTCTTGTGGATCTTCCTGTGAATTTATAGTGAATTTCACCATTCCAGCACAGTAGTCCAATTGTTGTCTTATTCCAAAAACACTATACGTGTTGTCAGGATTGTTTGCTGCATTTCTGTGAAGTACTAACATTTGCAAACACAATGGGTCTGTACTTTGTAAGTAAATATTGTCAACAATTGGTGGTAATTCAAATAGAATATTCATTGCTACATTTGCGTAGCAACTTACACCAACTATATTTGAGAATTTAAATGGTCCAGGTAGTTCTGTATCTAACTGCTTTGTTTGGAGTTTGTCTTCCTTCTTTAAAGAAGTACTTGGTTTACTTTCCCTAATTGATTCTTTTTTGCTTGTGGTACTTGATGAAGTATTAGTTTCTTTTACTCTCTTTGGAGGATTTGCAGTGACATCCTGTTGCATTTCTGTTTGATTTATTTTTCTTTTATAATGTTTTACTTTTTGTGGAACAGAATATGTGTTTAGGTGGGGGGTGTATAGTGAGCAAAGTCTATTGTATTCTAAAAGGCAAGGAATATCAGCTTTTATTTTACTTGCATCAAAGTTGATTAGAAATAGACCGTCAAGTGTACGTAAGCGTGATAGTGCTACATAGCTCATGCCTTCTTTAAAGACTGTGTTACCAATATCTATCATTGCTTTGTCTAGGGTAAGACCTTGTGATTTATGAATCGTGACTGCGTATGCAAGAGTTAGAGAAAATTGTTCTCTGCGTACATACATATCTTTGAAGAGAAGGAATCTAGCTGTTGAGCGTCCTATCCTTTTTACTTCTGAAAGTTTGTCAAAGAGTATATTGACAAAATGAATTTTGTTGTCGCGTGGGTATTTTTGAAAGCCAACAACTGTACCCATTGCTCCATTAACTAGTCCTTGGTCCACGTCAAGGTTTCGTTTAAGCATTACTCTGCAATTTAAGGATAATTTTAATATCTTTTCTAAGCCTGCTGTGTTTGAGATTGATTTTTCTAAACTATTTAGTCTTGTTGTGGCTTGGTCACACATGGGTAGTGTCATACCATGTACATCTAGTTTGTCTGTGGCGCTAATTTCCATGATTGGTTGCATTTCTTTACTTAGCATGATTTCATTGAATTTGAAACAGCTTGCAAGAGTTGGCATTAAGGCCATACAATTGACATTTTTGTGGGCTAATTGTTCCATAACATCTGTAGCACATGCATTATCGCCATGCATTAATGCATTATCGCAATGCATTAAGTGCATTAATGTGCCGGGTTTTCAATATTCCTTCTGCTTCTTTAGAAAGTATACCAATTCTGATACTTTTTAAAATGTTGGCATAAGTGAGATCTGCAGATTGCCGCATGTTTTCTGTTAATTCTCTTTATTGGAAATGTTGCCAAAGGTTGACATTTCCAATGCTGCCAACAGTTTTATGGCAGAGTTGTGTCCTAATGTTTTAAAAATAGGCTCACCTTTTACTGGTGTTAATTGAAGCAGATCTCCAAAAACAATAATGTGTTTTCCTGCAAAGAGCTCTTCATAGTCTGTTTTGAGTACTTCTTGTAATCTGAGGTGAATCAAAGCTAACATCAGGTTGGAGACCATGCTCACTTCATCTATTAGTAGCATTTTCATTTGTTTCAACACTCTGCGTAATTCCATTGCAGCTTCTGCTGAAAGTTTGTAATAGTCTAATTTGTTCTGGTGTTCTACTGGTAATAGTAGTAATCGATGTAATTAACACCACCTAAGTTGTAGGCAGCTAAACCGTTGGGGGCAGTGACAACAGCTGACAGTTTGTTGTTTGTCAATTGTTGAAGGAACTTACTAATGATTTTGATTAAGAATGTTTTGCCAGAACCAGCTTCACCACTGACGTACAGTAGTATAGGTTTATACTTATGGCAGGAACATTCTTTATTTTCATGTTTTACACCATGTGCAATTTGTTTTGTTACTTCTTGAAAAATGCTACTTTGCTCATTGTTTAGTTTTGATTGTAGTATAGTTAAGTCTTCCTTATCTTCATACTGACACATTGTGTTTTCTACTTCTATCTTAGCTAATTCTGCCTCATTTATTATTAGTGGTTCTCCCAGTGGTTCTTGGCTTCCTGTTACAGAAAGTTGACTACTGTCAGGAGTGTCCTTATCTAGTTGGGCTTGGAGTTCTTCTTCGTGTTGCTGTTCATTGTGCAAAATTGTTTTGTACTGTGTAAAGTTTACATCAGTTATCGTGCTTTCATTGGCTTTGAAAGCATCTTCATATGAGTCATAGGTATCTAGTATTTCTTCTTCTTTTCTCCATGGTTTGAAGAGTTGTAGCAGGGACATGTAATATACTTCTTTATGTTGAGGAGTCTTTAATGACAATTTGATATGATTAATTAAATTTGGTTTAGTGAGTTTAACTAAGCTGCCTTCACAGTTTGTAACTCTATATTTACCTTTTTCTTCATCAGGTTTCATATTATTTTTGTATGTGTAGTTTTGGGCTATGTGGTATATACACATGTTTTCCAAAGTATTACTTCTGTTTGGGTGGTATGTGTCCAATAAATTGTTTTTAAAATGTCTTGGCTGTTGGGATCATGTTTGGCTATTGTTTCTATATCTTCATATGATTTTAGAACTCTTTTTCTAGATTTAGCTGGACCAAGACTTAGCTATGATATATTTTCAGATTCACCATACAATGCAGTACCAGTTAAACGATCAGCTGCTTCATATGATCCACATTCTCTATGGGTGAGCATTTTTATGCCCAAGCTATATAATTTCTGAGATACTGTTTTATCTGATGAGAGGTCATTCCAGAGGTCTTGGAGCTCTGTCTTTTCTGCTTTGGTTAAGTATGCTGTGACATATCATGCAACTGCAGTAGAATTGTCTGCAATGTACTGTACATCTATGTTTGCATTCCATAAGTGGGCAATGATTGCATTATAATCATTGATATATTTTTCTTCTTTTCTTTTTATGTAATATGTATTTTTAGGTGACTTACCTTTAACACTATGTCTAACTGAAGACATGAGGTTGTTCACTTGACCTGCATTTGTATTCTGCACAATTTAATGTAACAAACCAAGTGGGTGGGCCAAGGTTTCTGATCATACAACGTACATCTCCATGACGTTGAAACCAGTACACTTTAGTACCACGCATATTAGCAAATAGATTTGTAATATTTGATTGTAAAACCTCATCCTTTTGTTGCACTTTTTCTAATAATTGTGTAGCTGTTATATTTTGAAAGTGTGATCCTGATTTTAATATGTGTGCAACTCCGTAACATAAAGTTGCTAGTTCACTTTCAAAGAGTAGGTGGAATATGTATTCCACATTTTGTCTAAATCTGGGATCTTCAGAATACATCCGTAATGAGCGGTATTCTGAAGCTGATATTTGAATAGGTCTATCATCATACCTTCCTCCTTTGCCAGTAGGAAAGAGTAGAGGAAAAGCACGTGCTTCTATACTTGTTTCCAATATGCTGATTGGCGATCCTGTTGTTTGACGCATTTGGTAAGTTTCCAGTGCATGTTCTACGGTGTCATTACAGTGCAAAGGATGAATTGTATAATGGTCTAAAGTATTTGATATTGTAGCAGGATCTAGTAGCTCAAATTGACCAGCTTCTTGTGTTTCTTGAATTATTTCAGTTGTATCTTTCAAGTTTTTTTCAGTATTAATTTCTTTGTAATATTCATTATTCTCTTTAAGATATTGGAATGCTTGTCTAACTTTATATAAATCTACCAGCTGTTGCCATATTTTTTTGTCTTTTGTAGCTACTCCATTTACTAAGATAATTAAAGATTGCTGCATTGGACGTTGCACTCCTAGAGTATGCACATTTTCTTTTAGATCTAATGGTAAATAAACAACTTTTCCACTAATGCCTTTTACCAATTCAGGAGGAGGTAATTTTGCTGTTTTTGGTTGAAGGCGTATTATTGCTTGAAATGGGTGTACTGTTTGAATTATGATGCGCTCATATAAATTAAGTTGTTGTAGGGGTTTTGGTACTGGGTATAATTCCAAATTATTTGTGATAGCACGTGAAGGAGTTTGGTTGTTGTCAAGTTTTGTAGTGCAGTAACTGCAAAGTATTAAGGGCTCAGTTATTTCGTATTTGTTTTCTGCTACAAGGTAGAGAGCTAATTCAAACCATTTAGAATCTTCATTGTCTTCTATTTCGTATGATAGGTCTACAGTTTTTGTGTTACTTTTATAAAAAGTTCTACGGCAACATACACATATTTGGTTTGGTAATTCAGCTGATGTACATTTAAAATTTAGTATTTCTTTTTTGTAATTGTTTAGCAAAAAGTTGCCATGTGTAGAATTGTTGCTTAATTGGTTTAAAGCTATTTCATTCTGTAAATGGCTTTCACTTCCAAAATATTTTTTCTGGATATAGTGAATTTCTTAAAGTAGGTCTTTTGCTGTACCATGTAGAAGGATGTTATTTAACTTTGCTAGTTCTAAAGCAGGACTTTTAGCATACTACAGTTTATAGACTAGATTTCTTATAGTTGAATGATGTGTAATGCAGGCCAATTAATGTCCTTGTAGTTCCGTGTACTTGCGCACTGGACAGGTATCCAAATTTTGTAGCAGTTTAATTTTGATTTTGTCTTTGCTTTTTACATATTTATTGAGGAATTGGCGTAAAGATTTGAAACATTGTTTGGGAATGTTACACATTGACGTGCATGGCCATTTGTACATTAGACGTTCTGATTCAGTTGAATGGAGGGGTAACTCTAAGTTTTCAGGGCATATTTTTGTAAGGAGTACTTCTTGTTCCATTATGGTATTATTCACTTTTTCATAACCTCGACCACTGCTATGTATGGCAATTGTATTTGTTTGCTTTTGTTTGTACGCTTCTTCATTAAAATATGGTTCTGTGCTCGTAGTGTGATTCCATTCACCTCCGCAGATACTTAAGAAGTTCTTTCTGTTGACATTTCGCTTATTGAGAAGTCTTTTTTGTAATTTAGTTATTAGTTTTGTTAGTGGTTTCATTTTGTTTAACAGTAAAATAAATAACTTTCTTGTCAGAAGAATTGCACTGTCCATCAACGCTTCTAAGATTAATTTCCTACGATAGGTTTTAAGCATTGAACCTGATTTCTCTCCTGATTTTATAAGATTTTGAAGGACTTTGTGATGGTACATTTTGGCTAAAATACTTTTCTTGGTATGCTTACTTTGCACTATATTAAAATTTGAAGAAGTAGTTTTATCTGTTGTGATAGCTGATTTTCTGTTAATTGTTTTTGGTTTGTTTTACATTTTGATAGAGGAGGCAAAGTTTTTGTACTTGAAAGTTCTTGTGTTTCACTAAATGACTGTATTAGCTGTTTTGTTTCAACTTTTTTTTACAAATTCTGCTAGAGATGGATCCTTATGTTGGACACTTTTATTTCCATTTGCTCTACTTTTGCGTTGCTTTCTACAGACTTGACTTTTGGTAGGCATTCTTTAGGGTCTGTTGAAAAAAATAAAGAAGATATGGGTTGGGGTGTTCTGGAATGTATGTGTGCTGTGTGCATGAGTGTTTGAGTATGATGATAAAGATGTGTGTAATGGTGTGTGATTGTGCATTGGGAACTACAACTAGTAGGGATAGGTATTCTTGAATTTATGTGTTACTAAACTGGGGTTCAGATGACAAAAAAAAAGTAAACTACTGGTGTGGAAAAGTACACATAGTAAATCTAATGTATACAATTAAAACAGTTGTTTGTTCTATAATATGAAAATTGTAGCGGTTCAGTTGGGTAATTTGTGTGTCCAAAAATAGGAATTTGTGGGCCATTCTGGCTGTAAATCGCTGTTTAAGACATGGAGATTTTTGGACAAAATGGTACACAATCTCTATTTTTAGGCACCAAAATAGCTTGTATTAATGTTATAGTATGTTTGATTAATAATACAAATATTATGGTGATATTCTACTTACTTTTTTTCTTAAATTAACAGGTAACTTCTTAGTTTTTCTTTGTTTTTTCAAATTCGGCTGCTTCTTTTCAGTAGACTGGTCTTCACTGCAATTGTAAAAGCTTCAAATTAGTAACTTTGTTTGTATATAGCGCTGTTTTTAATTTAGATATTGATTTTTGTAATTGAAATCCTCAGTGCCTTCTTTAAAACCATTAAACTAATTTATTTACATAAGATACATTGCATCAGTTCAGTACATATGATATGTTCTTAATGAACAAATTGTATTGAATGACTAACTGTAGCAAAAAAAATATCTTTACTATGTCTTGTGAAATTTATAATATACCAGTGAATACTACTATTTCTGTAAGTAAGCTGTTCTAGGTAATAGCGCCTCAATGTCATGTCTAAATTAAAGTAATTAAGTAAATAAATAATTAAAAACAAAAAAATATGAAATTGTATAAGTATTTTTTTAAAGATTTAAACATAGATTGTGCTTGCATGCAATTTTGTTTGAATATATGTAGTCAATATATTTCATTTAAAAAATGTTAGTTTTACATGATTTGAGTGTGTGTGTATAAAGAAAGTAAATAGTATAAAGGTTTATAAGTGTTAGTTGATTTTAGGATATTGAAAAAAATACAGTAAATTAATTTTACAGATTACACAAGCTAAAAGTCTGTTTGAAAATGTGTTCATCTACTGTACAGAAAATATGCATACCTGAAGTTTGTGTTCATGCATATGGATATGCATGGAGCTGCAAGTAGAAATCTTGGAGACTTGTACAGTATTTCTGGTAGATGGTGCTTGCCAATGATATGACACTTGTACTCAGAGAGATTCACAGTACATTTGCAGTGCTGATCTATGATGATGCTGTTAGATCTAGAGGTCTTGAATGTGATTGGTGCATGGTCATGTGATTTTTTAGCTACATCCAATGAGGGAATGGCAGAGAGAGTGAAGTGGAAATGGTATAAGGGCTGTTCATGTTACGATATGTCCGCGGACATGGCGGTAGTTCGCGGACATCGGGAGTTACATCCAGGGATTTTTGGGTTCAGAAGTCATGCAAATGAGAATAAGCACTGAAAGGGATTGGTCAGGAAAGTTTAGTGGGTGTGTTGTGCCAGGAGAGAGTTTCTCAGATACTCTTTTTGCTGAGAGAACAAAAGATAGCTATGGCTGTGTGTTTCAGAAAACAGATTGTTTGGATTTTGGGAGATTTGTGGATACATTGATTGAAGGTGCATGCAGAAAGCTGTGGAGTAGCTGTAGATCTTGGATTCCCACATGTGGAAGTACACTGGCATGGAGTACGTGGAATGAAGTGGTTGGACTTGCTACCTCTCTGTGCTACTTTGGAGACAGAGCAACATCCAGACATAATTGTAATTCATTGTGGAGGGAACAGTTTAGGACATGTGACTGGAATGTTTTGCAATTTGCTATAAAAGAAGGACTTGGGAAGGTTATGGACATGTTTCCTAATTCTCAAGTGATATTTTCACGGATTGCGCAGAGACAAATGTGGCTTCGTTCTTCTTCATTTGGTCCACAATGGAAAAAGCAAGGCACAATGTTAATAAGGCTGTTTGTGCCTTTCTAAGATATTTTGGCATGTCCTCTTTTCACAATGAAAATATTATGTTTCGTAGTACATACATTTTTCGCAGAGATGGAGTCCATCTTACTTATGCTGGCAATCAGATTTTTTTGAGAAATGTACAAAATGCATTGCGACCTCTTTTGGAATTACAACAACCATTTTGAAGTAGGTGTTAAGCACTTATAATTTTTGACTTACAAACACCACCCAAAGGCTCTTTTCAGAGCCACCACTTCTTCCCAGAGAAAATTGCAATGTTTTTGATGGGGTAGCAACCCAATGTTTTAAATGTTCATGAACTGTCCACGGACTTCTAAAAAACACAAAGGGCCCTGCTTCATTTATTTTCACTTCTATTTTTTAACTGTGAAAGGCGGCTCTGAAAAGAGCCTTATTTTTTTGTTTTTTTTTTATATTTTGTATTTCTTTTGTTTTTTTATACACGACACACTAGGAGAGGAAGGGAAAGGAAAGTAAAGGGGGGAACACCAACCACAGGGATAAGAAAGGGCGAGCTGAGAGAGGAAGATGTAGAGTGGGTTTTATTTGGGAAGTGAGCAGATCTTCTCGTGCTCTGAGACTATAGTCTCAAAAGCACTACAAAGTTGCTCCCCCTGCAGAGTACTGTGTCACAGTACATACATACAACTGTGACCATCGAAAGGTAAGGGTCATCAGCATTCTGTATGGCCTGTGAGGCAGCTTGAGGAAGACGCTGTCCCACAGAGGTGGTCCTTGTGGTGACAGGATCATAAACAGAGGATGAAGTAGAGGAAATCAACCTGCTACGTTCTTCGCAAGGTACAACCATGTGAATAGCCCCAGAGTGAAATGACCTCAGGTTTCGCTTCATAGTAGTGGTCCCAAAGCTGTACTTACCGTGCTTCCCACGACTGAGTATCATTTTGCACTCATTGCAGGTAACAGGGTTCACACGCGCCTTAGGAACATTACCATGAATGGTAAATAACCGCCACACCCAAGACTCAGGCCTAGTGCGGGTAGTAGGGTTTTCTTCTACCTCATTCTCATCATCCTCTTCTTCCTCCTCTGCATCCTCACTCCTGTTCCCCTCTTCAGGCCCTTGGGGAGGTGGTGGTGGTGGAGGTTGTGGGGGTGGTGCTGAAGCATTTGCAGCACCAGGTGGCAGTTCAGCAGCCAGGGATGCCATCAAAGATGCAATGGAAATCTGCAGTTGGCAGCAAAAATCGCTGTGTTTCGAAGAATGCCCAGAAACACAATGAGAATAAGCTCTAGGGTGTGGTCTTTTATAGGGGTGCTTGTGCGCGGTCCGCGGACATGCGCGCTGTCCGCGGACAGATCGAACACAAAAAAAAAGTTTGAAAAGTTTCAAAAGGTATGTAGAAACTCAGGATTACTATGTGGGACTTGTGCCATGGTGAGATTTTATTGAAAAATATTATGGATTAATTGAAAATGTATTTTTAATTTGTTCGGGGACCCGAACAGTGTCCGCATTCAGAACACGCGATCAGCGTGGGCGCGGTCATATGATCCGTTTGCGAACAAGTCCGCGAAGGAAGCGCATGTCCGCAGGACACCAAATGCACGGAGATTGGCTAGCGCATGCGCGTTGATGTTCTACGGACACTGTTCGGGTCCTGAACTAATTAAAATTGCGTCACACGAACATTTCAGGACACTGCGTGTGTTCTTAGAACAGTTTAAATTTGCTAGCGAACAGTAAGGACAGATATACTGTTCTTCAGGACACGTTCAATTTCGTTTATGCACGAACATTTCAGGACACCAATTGTGTTCTTAGAACATTTTCAAGTTGCTAGTGAACAGTACGGACAGGTATAGTGTTCTTTAAGACACCTCCATTTTCGTTTAATTATGAACAATTCAGGACACCGCGTGTGTTCTTAGAACAGTTTGAACTTCCTAGCGAACACTACGGACGGATATAGTGTTCTTTAGGACACTTTAATATATTTTTTTTATGAACATTTCAGGACACCGTGTGTGTTCTTAGAATAGTTTCATCTTGCTAGCGAACAGTACAAACAGGTATAGTGTTCTTCAGGACACTTCCATTTTCGTTTATTTACAAACATTTTAGAATACCTGCACTGTCCGTGGACACCTACATTGTTTTTTAAAGAAAAAAAGAAACTATTTACAACACAATATACAAATTAAACTTTATTTAACATATATTAATAATTTATGACAGAGAAGGTGAGGCAGAAACAGAAACAAAAACAGGAGAATTAGGGGTTTCATCATGATTGTTATTAGGTGAAGAAGGGATGGAAGTCTCATCAAAACGTTTTGGGTTATGGAGAGGGTTTAGGGATAATTGACTGGGATATGGTGAGGGGGACAAGTACATGTGGGGCAATGGTATGACGTTTTTGTTTTAAAATGATCTACAACAAAAGTTTTCAAATTATTAAAATTGCTCAACAATAAATCAATTTTTTCTTTTAAGCTGTCAAGCGTGTTTTCCATAACAGCTTCTTCAGAGGTAGTTTCTATTTTGTTATGCTCTGTACAAGAAAATATATATATGTTAAATGTATACAAAATAATAATATTTAAATGGTTTATATTATAAAGTGTTTACCATTAGTTT
Source organism: Ambystoma mexicanum (assembly GCF_040938575.1). Lineage (NCBI taxonomy): Eukaryota > Metazoa > Chordata > Amphibia > Caudata > Ambystomatidae > Ambystoma > Ambystoma mexicanum. The sequence goes on along the minus strand of NC_090925.1, from coordinate 60,969,211 downwards.
CACTATCTTGTGACATTTCTTCATGTGGGAAATGTTCCTCTAGCCATTCCAGAGTACTAGACATTTCTGTGAGAGAAAAAAAAAAGATAATATATTTTTTTTATCTAATACAGAAAGTTTATAAATATATGAATAAAATTAAGTACACTTACTATTTCAGGTAAGATATGTCCTATGTACTCAGTGGGTCTGCCCTTGTTTTCAGTTCTGTTGTGTTTGTGAGGTAATTATGTTGGAAGCCAATTTCTTTTCTTGTGGTATATTCCATTTTAGAACATAGTGCATTTAAATGAATGGTTAGTGTGTTGTATATATGGGTTACATTTATTATGTATTAGTAAATGTAATGTGTGTGTGCTTTTTTTGAATTTGTTAAATGTTCCTATGTTATGATATAACAATCAAACATACCCCCCCATAGTTTTTTAGGTAGTGGTACTGTTCTTCGAACATGTCCGCGAACATTAAATGAGTTTGCGGACATCAAGTACAGTAGAAGAGATTCAGTCAGTTCCATATGAGATGCATATAAAGTGAAAGTCATTATTGTTAAATTGCACTACTAAAAACCTACGAAATTCAATGAAAAAACTTTGTTAAAGGGACGTTATGGTTAAGTTGCGCTACTAAAAACCTATGAAATTCAGTGAAAAAACTTTGTTAAAGGGACGTTATGGTTAGGTTGCGCTACTAAAAACCTATGAAATTCAGTGAAAAAACTTTGTCAAAGGGACATTATGGTTCCAAGTAAAACCGGAAAACCCTTGAAATTCGCCAGTTATTTTAAGCTAAGCAACCATAACTCGTGCCACCACCGTGCACTGCTAAGACTAACACCCAGGACATCAAAGATGACATCACAAATGTCATTGATGACATCACTGATGACATCACATGTGTATGTACTTTTCATGAAATATGTGTACAAGGGATTCTTATTATAATGTTGCAAAACAAGTTTCAAGGATAATTGCAATAAATACCATACCCTAATTAGTGCATTGAACGATGCATTGATATAAATAGCATTTTATTATGGGGTTCTATCTAGTATACTAAGCTACTCATACAGTAACATAACATTGTGTGCAGCGTACAAGATGAAGGTATAATATTCGTAATGTTAATATGTTGAATAATGAAATGATAATTGTTCTTTTAATAGATTTTTGTGTACTGTGAAATATGTAATAAGTAGCTAATAAAACACATGTATTACATAATTGCATTACTATAGACAAAACACAAAGACACAAGAACACATACCAATTTGGGAATATACAGGGAAAGTGAAGTTAGCAAAAAGCACAAGTAGTAGCAGAAACAATTCATAACTTAACTGATTATTTTCATGCAAATACATTATTGCTCTGTTTCAAAGCTGCTATTTACCCTATGTATATGTATCACTTGATGTGATTTTACCCTAAGGAAAGTAGTGTGAGTACAATGTATACAAATATGATCATATACAGGGAAATTAAAGCCATAAAAAAAAAACAGAACTATCAGAAAGTGCTCATTAGTCTATTGATTATCTTTATGCAGAAAAAGGATTGCTGTCTTTCAAGCTTGTGTCTTCCCGTATGTATATGTTTCATATGATGTGACTGGACTCTAAGGGAATTACGGTAAGAACCTACTTGAAGGATACGTCTACAAATAAAATAATATTTATAGTTTCTGACTGTTACTGAAGAAAACCATGTGGCCTAGACATGTCAGCAAAAGAAAAAAGAGTGATGTCATCAATGACATTTGTGATGTCATCTTTGATGTCCTGGGTGTTAGTCTTAGCAGTGCACGGTGGTGGCACGAGTTATGGTTGCTTATCTTACCATAACTGGCGAATTTCAAGGGTTTTTCGGTTTTACTTGGAACCATAACGTCCCTTTGACAACGTTTTTTCACTGAATTTCATAGGTTTTTAGTAACGCAACTTAACCATAACGTCCCTTTAACAAAGTTTTTTCACTGAATATATATATATATGTATATATATATATATATATATATATATATATATATATATATATATATATATATATATATATATGGAGAAAACAAGGAAAGAAGCGCACTCCAGTTCCCTGCATAACCTTACAGGCCACTGGTATTCTCCTCCGACCGGTTTCTGTGCCAATACACATCATCAGGGAGGCTGTGTTAACGTGCAGCTCACCACAGGTGCAGGTGATGATAATCTGCTGCAAGGGCTTCAGGTGGATGTATTCATCAGGTTAGCAAGGAAAACGCTCACGCCCAATCCACAGTGGAGAAAGGGGGGGAGTGTAGCCTCCAGTGAGACACTCCAAAGCCGGGCATATATCACCCTGGTGCAGCACCCTGTCAGGTCTTGAAGAGTCCACCCTTCAAGATCCTGCAAAAATGGAAACAACAAGGGGATTGGGCGTGAGCGTTTTCCTTGCTAACCTGATGACTACATCCACCAGAAGCCCTTGCAGCAGATTATCATCACCTGCACCTGCGGTGAGCTGCAAGTTAACACAGCCTCTTTGATGACGTGTATTGGCACAGAAACCGGTCGGAGGAGAATACCAGTGGCCTGGAAGGTTATGCAGGGAACTGGAGTGCGCACCTTTTCTTGTTTTTTCCATATATATATATATATATTTTTGGTCAATTGTGAAAAGGTCAATTGTGACCCTTTAAAATCGGTCAATTGTTCATTCGAACAATTGTAAACGAACAATTCGGGTAATACCGTTCCAAAGACTACGTGCCTATCTCCTATACGAACAGCACAGATACGAAAGATAAAACACTTTTCTCTTTTAGGGACGTAACTGAGACAGAGGTACTGGATATCATCCGGAAATCAAACCGTTCAAAGGCAAAGGTGATGTTTGCCCAGCCAATCTTGTCAAAGAGAGTACGGACACCTTAGCCACTTAGCATGCCTTAAAAATTACCCTAGTCCTGGAGATACCCAACAATTACAGACTTATCAACACGGTCCCATTCCTTCTGAAAATTTGGGACAAAGTTCGCTTATACTCAAATCCAGCAGATCTTGGAATCAAATCGCATTTTGGGGCAAGAGGCAATTGGGCTTCTGCCCACACCATGGGACTATGTCTGCCCTACGTGATCTCAAAATCTGAATAGGTGACATAATGGACAAAGACAAGCTGGCACTTCCTCTACTAGATCTGTCAGCTTCCTTTGATCTCGTTGACCATGTAAACAACTCAAAAATGCTGCCCACTTCTCCCCTGAAGCCACAGCATGGATCTCCTCCTTCCTTAAGGGGAGAATTATGAGGGTCTTCTTGGACCATGCATGCGTATCACCCACCACCATACACTGTGGTGTTCCACAAGGATCTTGCACTGCACCCACTCTATGCAACATATTTACCCTAACTCTCTTCCATGACTTGGATGACTTGGATGATCGTGGCATAGCGTGTACAAACTATGCCGATGACACCCAAGTCCTACTCCCTCTCGCAGGCTCCTATGAACAGGACGCAGCGGCCCTAGCCATCATATACGCAGCCATTCAGACATGGAAGGCAGCACATGGGCTCTGTCTCAACGGAGATAAAACAGAGATCCTCTTGGTGGCACCAAAGACATGCTCAACAAACTCAACCTCAATACAGGACTTTCAACATTGACAATACGCCTATCACTGTGTCACCTAGGGGTTTTCATTGACTCCATGGTGCGCCAAGTCAGTGCCATTGTGCCCTCTGAAGCACTCACCACTAAAATCATCAATGCTGTCAAACCCTACTTGTCAACTTAAAACTGCCTCGCAATAGCCAGGGCTACTGTTGGGGCCAAACCTGACTACTGTAATGCCCTTATCCTGGGAACTTTCTCTAAAAACCTCAACAGGTTACAAGTCACACAAAACAATGCCCTCAGAGCTGCACTGAGCATCCCCAAAAGGAAAAATCTCTCACAGGCGAGAAGAGATGTGCACTGGCTGCCAGTCAAAGAGCACATTCTATTCAAAAGCACATTCTATTCACATTCTATTCACAAGTGCCTCGCCCGCACAGACCCCCCTACTTATCTGAAAAGATTATTCCTGTCACATCTTCAAGACCCATTTGAGCGCACGCCCCCCAACAAGATCTATGTCCCCACTTTCAAAAGAGCCAAAGCAGGAGGCTCCAGCTTCCAACATCTAGCACCCAAACATTGGAATGCCTTGCCTACAGCACTCAAAAATGAAGCCTCATACACAATCTTCCGTTAAGCGCTCAAAACCAAACTCTTCAACTAATACATGTGCGTTAGACCCCCTGTGACTATTTAGCTTATCTCTAAGAACTGCCAGTGTGGCGGATTTGGTTCCCCTGTAACCACAGACCCATCATGCCCTACACATCCCACTGTCGCTGTTAGTCTAATATCTCCATTTGTCACCCACTGCATGATAGTCTTCTTGTTCCACTGTAACCAAGGAACACCTGGCTAACCCTTCCATGTAACTTCCAACTGTCTTGAAGTTATTGGAAATTCTTGTCTTCACTCTCATTACTCTGTACCCATCTCACAACTAAGTAAGCCTACTGTAACAGCGCCACGATGCCCAAGTGCTGCTTTTGTACGCTTTATAAATGCAAATAAATAACATAAATACATCATAGTTGATAATGCAAAGCCCAATGGTGATTTCCCTGGGGTTTCCATTGAGGGTGCATTGCATGAGCCACACCTTGAACCTCATTATTACCCAAGCATACTACCTGCCCCAAACCAGAGAGCTGAAAGCAAGGTAAACATATCATAGAGATCTGACTTTGGACAGTAAATGCAGGCCTAAAGTGAAACAGCCTTCAGTTTATGAAGACTGGCACTTCTTTAGGGAATATGTGCATAGCATCAGCCCTAACCTGGGACATCATTCTGGGGCTAAATTGTAAATAAAAGAAAGGTGGGAGGGGGTGGGTGACTGCCCATAACCAAATGACAAATATGTTTCCTATGTATGGCAGAACAAAGAAAGAAGAATGAAGAAGAGATATTAGCTAGCCCTGATGCTAGGTCAGGGACATTTATTTACAGAATGAGGGTGATTGACTCACTGATTGAATTCTTTAGATAGTCAGTACAATCTGGGCCCAAGAGGGATTCACTTACACTATGGAGACCGAATGCAAACCGGAGTACCTGAGACAATTCTGAATGACCAGAAATGCAGGCCTTGACAGTCTCATGATTTTTTATTTGGCTTAGGCATCCATGGGCTTTACTACCTGGCCCTTATTTAGGCCAGTCCCAGTGCTTTTGAAGCCATGCCTTTCACTTTGCTCACACCCTCTTGCTAGGCATCACCCCATACCCCCAATTTCACATCCCACTTAAAACAGTGACTGGAACTTTTGAGGGTTCTTTTTTTTATTTTTTTTTTACAAAAGTTTTCTAGATAAAAATCCTTTGCCTATAACATCCTGCCCTCTGACCAGGGGTGGGATGGACTTCTAAAGCATTGTTCTTGGGTGACAAACTCTTCAGGCCATTTTAAGACTTGTGAAAATACTCCTAATGTCTTCTCCCCCACGTCAGCTTATTTTACAGTGTACATACCTGGAACTACATGGGTTTACATTTTCAGCATTAGGTAGCCCATTTTGGTGTTACCAAACTGTCAATGTGCATATGTTTAATAGTGATCATATGTACCAGTAGTTTGTAGAACATAACAATTTCTTGTAATGTAATGTAATGAATTCCAAGTGGTGCTACAACACAAGGGCAGCTAAGCACTCAACTGGGAGTGCCACAAGAAGGCAGCATTGAAAGGCTAAACTAAGGAGGCTTACACTCTCTTTCTGAAGACCAATAGACCGCTAGTAAACAAGACTTTTCCTTGGACTCAAGCCCTGGGATCGTATCTCTCCAGCTCTGAAATCTATCCATTGGCTCTTAGTGGATGCAAGGATTACATTCACAACGCTCTGCATTGTCCACAAGGCTTTCTGGAGCCTGGGTTCAAAATACTTTAGCTATCCCTCCGCAAATACCTCTCCTCTCGAGCTCTTTGCTCCTCTACCTCTAACTCACTCTGGGTCAGTCATTTTTCAAAGAAACAAGATGGGGGTAGATCTCTGTCTTCGACTGGCGCTCCCTCTAGAACAGCCTCCCTCCCACTCTAAAACTTGAGGAGAACCATCTTTGGTTCCGAAAGCACCTAAAAACCTTCCTCTTTGCTTCTGCCTTTGCTCCCCCTCTTCCCTGATGATCTGTTTTCTCTTGGCACTGTGCATCCGGCCACCCTCTGTCTTCCGGACCCAGGTACCTGCTCACCCTGCCACCCTCCCGCACTGCCTCCGGGCCACCCCTTGCACTGGGGTACGTATCTGTACCCATACAGTCATCCCCCTTTTTTCATCTTGCACTTATCATACCACCCCTGTCTGCTGCCTTAAACCCAGCACCTGCCAATTGCTGGCTGACCTACCACTGTTTGCTGCCTTTACTTTTTATTTATTTATTATTATTTATCTGTATCTCCTTTGCTCTGAAACTTTCCACTTCTCCCCCCTCCATGCACTTGTCTCCTCCTCCTTTCCCATGCACTTGCGCGTTCTCAATGTCACTGAGCCTAGTAAAATGATTTTTTTGTTCTCCCCTGTTCCTCTCCCTTTCCTTGTCGCGCTCTCAAACACATGTGTACGAGTGTGATAGAAATAAAATATCAATATCAATTGAGAGAATATCTTTATGTTCCAGAGATTTCCTTGTGTTTTATGAATGCTATATGTTTGAAATTACCTGTGTGGATCCTGGTTCCTTAAAAGCCTTTACTTTTGTTAACTCTACTCGACTAAGCCTAGCTCCTCCACATAGCCATTCATTCAATGTTTGAGAGCTTGGTCAAAACGTTACGTTAAACTGGCTGCACCTATAATTGTGCTTCTCAGAGCCCTCCCCACAATAGGCTCTGAAAACCCCCCTTAGCAAGTTGGTCAACAGAAAGTGTATTGTTCAATGCTGCATTGATTTGAATGCTACTTCTATAATTTGGGAACATATGCACAGAAATAGAAGTGGCATCACAGGCTACTAATACTGTAATAATTGTTTGTTTTATGGTTTCTTTTTTTCCAGGAAACATTTTAAATTCATCCACAGAACTGCTGCTGATACATGGAAGGAGAAAACCAGACAAACCTGTCAGAGTTTATTTTTGTGGGATTTTCAGATCTTCCCGAGCTCCAGGTCCCCCTTTTTTGTGGATTTTTGCTAATTTATCTGGCAACTTTTGCAGGCAACCTGCTCACTGTGGCCGTGATCTGCTCCGACTCACACCTGCACACTCCCATGTATTTCTTCCTTGCCAATTTGTCGTTCTTAGATTTGACTTACACTTCAATAACTTTTCCCAAATTGCTTGCCAATTTCATTTTGGAACACCCACACATCTCCCGCACTGGGTGCTTGGTGCAGTTCTATTTTGTGCTGTGCATGTTGTGCACAGAATTTGTTCTCCTCACCATCATGGCATATGACCGCTATGTTGCTATCTGCAATCCTTTGCGCTACACTGTAATTATGAGTAAAATGGTGTGCATAAAACTTTCTGCTGCAATCTGGTTTTTTGGTATGATGGAGCCAATACCCTACACCGTACTATTTTCAGAGCTGTCTTTCTGCAAATCCAATCGCATCAACCACTTCTTCTGTGACATCACTGCTCTTCTCGACCTGTCATGCACCAGCACCCGCGTCATTGAGAACGTGACCTACTTCCTTGGTGCTGTTCTTGTAATGACCACACTTATGCTAATCCTGATTTCATATGTAAACATCATATCTGCCATCCTGAGAATCCAATCCACAGAGGGGAGAGAAAAGGCGTTCTCTACGTGTGCCTCCCACGTAACTATGGTCATTTTATTCTACGGTGCAATCCTCATCATGTACATGCGACCGGCCTCAACATACTCAATGGATCAGAACAAAATATTCTCATTGTTGTACACTGCGCTTACCCCACTGTTAAACCCTGTTATATACAGCCTGAAAAACAGAGACTTTAAAAGGGCCCTGACAAAGGGCAGGTGCTAAAACAAATACAACAAATGGACTGATCCAATAAATGAATGTGCGAAAACATCTACAGGCCGATTCATGGAATAAATGTGCGCTGAAAATTCCCGCGCAAGCGTGCGAAAACGTGCGAATCGCAGTGCAAGTGCGAAAATCGCAGTGCAAGTGCGAAAATCGCAGCGAAACCCGCGCACATCGATTCACGGAAGTCTGTGCGCAAGTAAAATCTGGGATGTGCGCTGAAAATATGCGTGGCGCACGCCGGCGCACAGGTCATCTAACGGCGTGTGCTACGGCCACAGCGAAAGCGCACGTAGCGCGGCGCACATAACAAAAGTAGGCGTAACACGGGGCGTGACACGCGGAATGGGGAACAACGCGTGAAAATGTGGGCATCACGGGAAAGTACAGGAGGCAAGTGCGCATAACGCCCACACGCTCGCCTACAACACTTATTCATGGAATCGAATAGGGCAAACCAGCGCACTGGCAAAGACGCGCACAGGCCTAAACACGTCCGCCACACGAAGGCAGGCGGTAGCGTCCCTGCACATGAAAAAAATGTGCGCCAAAATGTGCGCTAACAAAAAGCACATATATACAGCTCTGATGAATGTCCCATACTGTGGCACTCTAGCACAAATGACGGGCAAAGGGGTATGCGACAAACATGGACACCCGCTGTGTCAAAAATAGCGTGTGCGTGTATTTCAGGGGTGCGCGGGAAGTTTCACATGCAATAGGTCCTGTGTGAGTGGGGTGCATGTATTTCTGGGGTCCGCATGAAGTTTCATACGCGATTGGCCTTGGGCGAGTGGGGTACGTGTAAATCTGGGGTTCGCGGGAAGTTTCACACGCGATAGGTCCTGTGCGAGTGGGGTGCGTGTATTTCTGGGGTTCGCATGAAGTTTCATATGCGATTGGCCTGGGTACGTGTAAATCTCGGGTTCGCGGGAAGTTTCACACGCGATAGGCCCTGTGCGAGTGGGGTGCATGTATTCCTGGGGTTCGCGTGAAGTTTCACATGCGATTGACCTGGGTACGTGTAAATCTGGGGTTCGCGGGAAGTCTCACACGCAATTTCAGCAGGGTACGTGTATTTCGGGGGTGCCGTGGAGTCCTACACATCAATTGGCAGTGTAGCTCCTCCCAGGTGTTCGCTCTACACCCTCCACGGCCCCTGCAGGCAGCCCACACCACAGGGGACTACCCTGCACCCCTGGTCATGTCCCGCAGGCAGCCCATCCACCATGGGCATGCCCCCAGGCAAGCCACATGTCAGCTTGCACTACTGATCACCAACGCATGACACCCTCCACCCCCAGCACTGAGGGGCACCTGCCAGCAGGCCCCCACTCATGTCCCCCAGCACCCCAACCCCCAGCTCTGAGGGGCACCTGCCAGCAGGCCCCCACTCATGTTCCCCAGCACCCCCACCCCCAGCAGTGCAGGGCACCTGCCAGCAGGCCCCCACTCATGTCCCCCAGCACCCCCACCCCCCAGCAGTGAGGGGCACCTGCCAGCATGCCCCCACTCATGTTCCCCAGCACCCGCACCCCCCAGCAGTGCAGGGCACCTGCCAGCAGGCCTCCACTCATGTCCCCTTGGACCCGCACCCCCCAGCACTGAGGGGCACCTGCCAGCAGGCCCCCACTCATGTCCCCCATCACCCCCACCCCCCAGCACTGAGGGGCACCTGCCAGCAGGCCCCCACTCATGTCCCCCATCACCCCCACCCCCCAGCAGTGCAGGGCACCTGCCAGCAGGCCCCCACTCATGTCCCCTTGCACCCCCAGCAGTGCAGGGCACATGCCAGCAGGCCCCCACTCATGTCCCCCAGCACCCCCACCCCCAGCAGCAGGCCCCCACTCATGTCCCCCAGCACCCCCAACCCCCAGGAGTGCAGGGCACCTGCCAACGGGCCCCCACTCATGTCCCACTCATGTCCCCTTGCACCCCCACCCCCAGCTCTGAGGGGCACCTGCCAGCAGGCCCCCACTCATGTCTCCCAGCACCCCCACCCCCCAGTAGCGCAGGGCACCTGTCAGCAGGCCCCCACTCATGTCCCCCAGCACCCCCACCCCCCAACAGTGAGGGGCACCTGCCAGCAGGCCCCCACTCATGTTCCCCAGCACCCCCACCCCCCCAGCAGTGCAGGGCACCTTCCAGCAGGCCCCCACTCATGTCCCCTTGCACCCCCACCCCCCAGCAGTGCAGGGCACCTGCCAGCAGGCCCCCACTCATGTCCCCCAGCACCCCCACCCCCAGGCAATGTGGGGCACCTGCCAGCAGGCCCTCACTCATGTCCCCCAGCACCCCCACCCCCCAGTAGTGCAGGGCACCTGCCAGCAGGCCCCCACTCATGTCCCACTCATGTCCCCTTGCACCCCCAACCCCAGCAGTGCAGGCCACCTGCCAGCAGACCCCCACTCATGTCCCCCAGAACCCCCACCCCCAGCACTGAGGGGCACCTGCCAGCAGGCCCCCACTCATGTCCCCCAGCACCCCCACCCCCCAGCAGTGCAGGGCACCTGCCAGCAAGCCCCCACTCATGTCCCCCAGCACCCCCACCCCCCAGCACTGAGGGGCACCTGCCAGCAGGCCCCCACTCATGTCCCCACACCCCCACCCCCCAGCAGTGCAGGGCACCTGCCAGCAGGCCCCCACTCATGTACCCCAGCACCCCCACCCCCAGCACTGAGGGGCACCTGCCAAAAGGCCCCCACTCATGTCCCCCAGCACCCCCACCCCCAAGCAGTGCAGGGCACCTGCCAGCAGGCCCCCACTCATGTCCCACTCATGTCCCCTTGCACCCCCACCCCCCAGCAGTGCAGGGCACCTGCCAGCAGGCCCCTACTCATGTCCCCCAGCACCCCCACCCCCAGCAATGTTGGGCACCTGCCAGCAGGCCCCCACTCATGTCCCCCAGCACCCCCACCCCCCAGTAGTGCAGGGCACCTGCCAGCAGGCCCCCACTCATGTCCCACTCATGTCCCCTTGCACCCCCAACCCCAGCAGTGCAGGCCACCTGCCAGCAGGCCCCCACTCATGTCCCCCAGCACCCCCACCCCCCAACACTGAGGGGTACCTGCCAGCAGGCCCCCACTCATGTCCCCCAGCACCCCCACCCCCAGCAGTGCAGGGCACCTGCCAGCAGGCCCCCACTCATGTCCCCCAGCACCCCCACCCCCCAACACTGAGGGGCACATGCCAGCAGGCCCCCACTCATGTCCCCCAGCACCCGCACCATCCAGCAGTGAAATGGCGATCTCGTGACACAAACCAAAAGTCAACTATGTACATCAACACACATCTGCCACACGAAGGCAGGCGGTAGCGTCCCTGCGCATTAAAAAAATGCGCGCTAACAATTAGCACGTATATACAGCTCTGATGAATGTCCCATACTGTGGCCCTCTAGGACAAATGACGTGCAAAGGGATACGCGACAAACACGGACACCCGCTGTGTCAAAAATAGCATGTGCGTGTATTTCAGGGGTGCGCGGGAAGTTTCACACGCGATTGGGCCTGGGCGAGCGGGGTACGTGTATTTCAGGGGCTCGCGGGAAGTTTTACACGCGATTGGGCATGGGCGAGTGGGGTACGTGTATTACTGGGGTGGGCGGGGAAGTACAGGAGGCAAGTGCGCAGAACGGCCACACGCTCGCCTACAACACGTATTAATGGAATTGAACGGGACTAAGGCATGCGCCAAAAAAGACGCGCCAATCCGGAAAGACGTACGCCAGCAGGAAGCTGGCGTAATTTGACCCGCGCAGCATAAAAGTGCGCGCAAACAACAAACAAGCTCAGACGCCAGGATGAATATACCGTTCCTAGCAGCAGTGGCCGTGGGATACCGCAGGAGGAGGATAGTCAGGGCCAGAATTTTTACACCCAGAACAAGCCTTTTTGGGATGCCTGATGACCAGGTGTATGGGAGGTACAGGTTTCAACCTCACATAATACTCGACCTGGTCAGGGAGTGGGAGGATGACCTCACATCACAGACTCTGTGCTCCCAAGCACTCAGCCCCCTGGAGAAGGTCCTTAATGTACTGCACTTCTTGGCCACTGGATCATTTCAGCGGACAAGTGCCATAGTGGGGGGGGTGTCACAGGCCACGCAGTCACGCTGTCTACAACAGGTCTTGGCCATCATCACTGCACGCCCCTCAGTGCGCAGGCACATATACCTACCCAGAACACCTGCAGAAAGGCAGGCTGCCATCCAGGATTTCTACGGGGTGGCACAATTTCCCAAAGTACTAGGTGCCATTGATTGCACCCATGTGGCTCTACGTCCCCCCAGGGCATCTGAGCACATATATAGAAACCGCAAGCACTGGCATTCCATCAACGTCCAGGTATTATGTGATGCCAAGGGAATCACCTCAGCATATGCCAACTATCCAGGATCCACCCACGACAGTTTCATCTACAGAATGTCAACCCTAAACCGGGACCTAGAAACTGGGCGGCATGGCGACACATGGCTGCTTGGTGAGTATAAATGCCACAGCACATGCATGCATGTCAGATACTGACCAATGTCACAACCCCACTAATGATACCCATCACTACCTCCCCAGGGGACAGTGCCTAACCTCTGAGCACCCACATGATGACACCAATTCGGAACCCCACCACGCCACCCGAGGTAAGATACAACACAGCCCACATTGCAACCCGGGGCATAGTGGAGCGCACAATCGGAGTGCTCAAGTCACGCTTTCGCTCCCTTGACCGTTCTGGCGGGCAGATGTTATACGCTCCCCCAGTGGTGTGCAGGATCATAGTGGCAGCATGTGTCCTGCACAACGTTGCAACACGCCGGGGCCTGCCCTTGAACATGGTGGTGCCCCCATATCCCCAACCACAAGCACGCACGCTGCGCATGGGAGGGGAAAGGGCACGGGGTGAGGCAGCCCGTACACAGCTGGTGGATAATTACTTCACCTAAAATCACACCCCTGTGGAGTGCACACAGCCCTGGCACAGGCCAGCTGACAATCAATGATGATGACATAAGGGACAGTCAACTGTCACAACCATACCGGCCTGAGATTGGTCACCTGGAAGTGTTATATTGTGTGCCCTACCTACACAAACACCACCAATGCTGTGTCATCAAAAGACACACTTCTATGCTGCAAAAATCATTACCCTCTTGCAAAATACAACATGACAACAGTGCCATGTCACCCAACTCCTCCCCAGCACCGCCACCCAACACACCATGGCATGTCATGCTATGTGAGAGCAAACAAAGCAATCCCCAAAACATCACACAAGTGTCAAAGTACAGTGAGTGTCCTCAATGGAATCTGCCCACACACAATATGCTCCCAGTAATGTAGAACTAATAACACACATGACCAAATATTTACCAACAATACAATGCAGCTAACAACCTCAAACATAGCATAAACATGACAGTACTAAGTTAAAGTAGTGGTAGTCTTACAACCTGATCATGCCAGCACATCGGCCACTTCCAACTGTACAGTGCTGCTGCCACGCAAATGTCCAAGTGCACGGCTTACAACATGAACTCCATCTCGAAAGTAGACGGCCTTGTGAAGACATGAGGAATTAACCTGCAAATTAGGTGAAAAACATGGATGCACAGCAGGGACGTCATTTCACCAAAATGCCAGGGGTAGCGGAAGTGACATCACATTACCCTTGGCCCCTGATGACAACACAGGAAGTTATGGCATTTGACCCCACCCGAAGTGATATCACGGGAAGTGATGGAACACAACCTTTCATCCGTTGACAAAACAGGAAGTGACATCACATAGCATTGTACACTACGAAAAATATGGTTACGATATCACTATAATGTGATGTAGATTTCATGCAAGAATGGATCACCATATACAGCGTTAAGATCAGTGTGTATAGGCCCATATTACCAAATTACTATGAATGCAAGCAGAGGTCTATGACCAAATCATAATGTGTTATTTGTGCGCTTTATATAGAAAAAATATACACCCAATATCACCCAACCTGTGTTGGTACTCATTTATCGACCTCAGAAGGATGAAAGGCTGAGTTGAGGCGTTTAAGAAAAGACTAAATCAGTGACTCACCCCCTGAAGTGTACCTTTATGAGTCTAGCAATTATTGTATAGAATTCCAGAAAGACACATTTTTTGGTTTCCTATTCTTTCTTATTTAGGGTCAGTGCTGAAAGTGTTTTTTAAAGGGCCTGAACAAGAAAGGCAGCCATTCCAGCAGCTTGCATTACAAAAAACGAAAGAAAAAAAAATATATATATTTTTTTTTTTTCCAGAGGTCGCAAGGGAGACCACAGAGATCGCAGTTGCGACCTCTGGCGACCCCTAAATGACGTCCCTGATGCACAAGCACATAGCAATACACCATGCAGTGTACAATTCAACAACAATATCCACTAATAATGTATACACAGTATTGACTACAGACTGCCCACACAGCTCATGGGAGTCCTACGTCACTGTGTAAGTAAATGTCACTTGGGCACACCCTTTGCAAGCCCATGGAAACGGGAAGCAGGAGGGGTGTGTGCCTCACGAACCCATGCATCTAACCCAAACTCAGAACAAGCCTGCATGTGCCCAGCCGGAATACAGTGGATGCCCACGGGAGCCACACAAGGCAACACACTGCAAAAAAAAAAAATAATAATTCAAAAATCAAAAATCAAAAATGGCCATGTGGGGGCAGGGGGTGGGGGGTGCACCCAGGACGTCCGAGGACAGTGTGCGCACCAATACCCACCTGTGTGGAAGTTGGGGAAAAAAAACACCTCCATGGGCTCATGGCCTGCACGGCTATGCCAATGTGGGAGAACTGCTGCTGTCGCTATCATCACCCTCTGCTGCTGCCACAGGAGGTGGTGCTTTCACAGGAGGTGGTGGTGCAATGGGAGGCAGACCACGCAAAGTTCCTCCATGGCAGCAAGCATGCGGGTGTGGAAGGTCTCGTTTTGGAGGATTATAGTGCGGAGATCCCCATGCAGCACCTGACGTGATGCACAGATCTCCTCCCAAGTTGCCTGCATCTCAGCTGAGAGCGAACTTGTGAGCCGCTCCAGCTGCTGTTCTGTCCTCAAGATAGTGGAAGCCTCAAGGTCAACAAGAGTCTCCCTGAGGTGATGGAGTTCTACCCTCAGGGCTTCCCTGTGGCCCTGGGACTCTATTGATATCGATTGGCGTAGAGTCTCCAGTGCCACCCGTCTGTCCCTGTTGGACGCAACATGTCCTCCCTGTGTGATTGGTAAATGGAGTCTGTTGCCTGCTGTAGTAGCTCCATCTGCCTTTCAGGGGGGACAATGGAAGTGGCCACCCTCTCCATTGCTTGAGCCATCATGTCAACTGATGCTGCCTGTTGGGTTGCCATACCATAAATGGATTGTTCCCATGCGGTATTGCCTGGTGGCGTACGGCCGCCGCGTCGGCGCGCACCACACCTGTTTGGGGCAAGGCGATCTGCGCCTTGCTGTGCCGGCACTGCCTGAGGCTGCAGGACTGCATTCCCCCTCTGATCTGCTGGCCCAGGAACAGGATCAGATGTTGTGGAGTGTGACCCTGCATCCGTAACCGCCAAAGGCGGACTTACCAACACTGACATCCCCATAGAGGGTTCTACCCCTGGTACAGGTGGGTTGGACAGAACAGAATCCCTGCCAAAAACACTTACCTGCGACGCCACATGGGTCTCATCATCCGAATCAGCACCTGAATAGAGGTCTGGGGAGGTGCACCCAGAGGCACCCCTCGACAGAATGTTCTGCAGCAAGATTGGGTTCTCACCCACCACCACACCACGTCCCCCACTGGTGCCCGGTCGTGCCTGAGATTCCTCCTGGGTCTGCACCATCTCCTCAACCTCAACAGCATCAAGTGCGTCATCACCTGCAAAAACATGAAAAACAAAAAATGGAAACAGGCATTAGCACCATAGCACACAAATAGGCCTGACAAGCTACATAACCAGTACATGATTTACACGATTTACACATGTCCCACATGACTATAACCCTCCCATGCATGCACTGTGACTGAGTTTGAAGGGGACCCAAAAGGCAGACACTGATGACACATACATGGAAGAGCAACACATTTGCTGCATGCTGGGTAGCACTGCCATCACACATTGGCCTGTGAGTGGCATGTCCAATACACATACATGACACATGCCATCACACAGATGGCATGTACCATAGCCATGGCAAATTCCACATGTCAGTGAATGAACACTGTCAGCCATCCATGTGAGATGGACATGATGAGATGAAAAATGCTACATAGTGTGACAAAATAGCCATGTGCCACACACTGCAACACATCCAGTGTACAAAAATACAGTGATTGCAGGCCGATGTACACATCAATGGTTTGTCACTTCAACATGACAGGAAACAACTATCATGTTCCACATTCAAACAGGCCCCATAAATTCCTGTGATCAGGCCAATACTTAATTAACCTGAATGGTCAAATCATTCATCTAACAAGGTAACACGTGTGGTCCAATGTGGGGTTCATCAATGACAGAAGCATGTGACAAATGTGACAATAGGGCTGAGGAATGCATAGCCAAAGTGGGAGAATTGAAACAATCAGCCTGAATGAACACTGAAAAATACAAACAATGTTGTTGCAAGATGCCACTTCAAGGGTAACTGCCGTAATGTTGATCCAAATTACTAATGTGGGCAGAAGGGATATTGTCACACCCAAATCCAAGGCCGCTGAATGTTTTGGATGAAGCAAATGGGTGACCGATACCACTCAGGCACACACACCCTCACCTGGCACTCAATCAGAACCCGTCACCCAAACAACATACACATGCATTACACACACATGCATGGGCACTCACCGGACAATGCTTTATCATGAGGTAGTCCTCCCACACCTTGGATCTGTTCCTCTGTGACGAAGGCCCCAGCAACAGACTCATGTTCAGTGAGTTTGTTGTCCTCTTGTGGAGACCCACCGCCAGTCACTAGAGTAGCGGCATAATTTGAGGCCAGCTTGTTCTTTGCTCTGCATTTCAGGTCATTCCACCGCTTGTAGCAATCATCGCTGAGCGCCTCACAAATCCAAGGGCACTTATGTGGTCAGCGATGGTCTGCCAGTGTGCCTTATGTTGACCAGGTGTGGTCTTGCACCCTGCAGTCACCACCATTTTGCGCACCACCATTTTGTGTCTATGTGCCGACACATAGCGCACAAGTGCATCAAGTTCTGGATCATTGAAGCAAGGCTTCCTTGAGGTACCGGAGTGAGTAGCCATGTCTGGGGTCTCAGCCTGTCATGCCAGAGCACCCTTCTTCCTCTTCTTTAAAGGTGGAGCGGAGCCAGAGTGGCTTACGCCACTCTGGTCAGTAGGGGCAGAATCACTGTTGGACTGGGTAGTAGGAGTTTGGGAATGCACAATGACCATCGTTCTTGATGCAGGCATTGGTTGCAGGGTAATGTTGGCAGGGGGAATGTCAGTTTGATGGACTGGGACTGTCCTGGCTGGGAGAGTCATAGCTGGGGCGAATGGAGCTGCAGCTGCCCCTGCAGCTTCCCCACCCTGCATACTTGGGGCAGCAGATGACATAGCTGCCCCAGATCCAAGTGGATTGGTGACAACAACTTGCACCGCCACACGTGGCCTAGATTTGCTGACCTGGAAGTCAGCCAGGGAGTCATCCTGTGCCAGGTCAGGTGCCACAATGGGCTGGTCCAACAGGGGCTGAGCTTAGATGGTGTCAGCCATGTTTCCCTCAACCATGGGGGGGGCATGGGTGTTCCTGATTGTTCCTCCACACATGGGGGCATAGGGGCACCCTGCAACTACCGGCCACGTCCCCTACCGCGCCCACCACGCCCACCTTTTGAGGGTCGGCCACCTTTGCATTCCTTACCGCTTGGTCGTCTCCCAGCCATGGCACTGATGTTGTTGTGCGTATGGGAGTTGCAGTAAACTATTGTCCTGGGCAATTGGGGGTAGAAGGGGTAGGATACCAGATGGAATTAGTACCCTAGTGCTCTAACAAGGCTGTCTGTGACCCCTGGGGGAAGTTGACAGGTCACGTACCGCACAGGCAACCCCTCGTAGACCACGTGCGTAAAAAAATAAACTCCCACTACGCTGTGGCACCCAGAAACACAAAAATAAGCGTACGCGTAATACACACAGGCCCTCATTACGACCCTTGCGGAAATCAACCGACCGGACCGTCATAGCGTAAATAGCGTTTCCGCCATTGCACGATGGAGCAAAGTGCGGCTCATTCCGACCCATCGGGCACGAGCACCACGCCATGGCGGAAGTGCAAAGTCCGCGATGGCAGAAATGACCCTAAAACGGCCCACACCGCCGCCGTACGGCGCCCTAGGTGCAATACCGCCACCCATCTCAGCGGACACCGCAGTGAGCGCCAACCGGAAAGTACGGTGACCGTAAATATACGGAAACAGAAGTAAAAGCATGATCCCGGAACGGGAAACATCCCGCCGTACACCTATAAAACCACAAATTCCACACAACCATTAAAAATACTACCCTGAGACACATCCCAACCCATCATCCACCCTAGTGAAACCAAGAAAAATGGGAAAAGTAGCGAAGAAAGCGTGCGACCGCAAGCGGCAGGTCCACTTCTCCCGTGAGGAACTCACCGTGCTCACAGAGACCCTCCAGGAGAATGCTGCCGCCGTCTTCTCCACGCAAATGACCAGGACGGCACTTGCGAACAAGAAGGCCATATGGGCCCTGGTGGCACAGCGGGTAAATGCAGTGGGGACCGCACCCCGCAACCCACAGCAATGCAGAAAGCGATGGGACGACCTGCGGATACGCGTCCGTAGCATACTTTCTGCCAACCGCAACATTGCCACAGCTACCGGGGGAGGATCGGAATCACCCATCAAGTTGACCCCCTGGGAAGAAATCTGTGCCTCCACCATTGGAATGGAGAGCATAGAGGGAGTCGGAGGGATGGAGAAAGGAGTGCAGACATCCGAAGATTCAGGTAGGTGTCCCAAATAAAACAATGCCAAAACCACAATGTCCAATCATGTGAAGTACCACATGCCCACATAGTGCAACAGGAACACATGTCCAGGAGAACGTCCACATACATAGGCCTGATAGCACACTTTAAAACACACATCAAATACATAAATAATTAAAAATCCTAAAAACACCCTCTACACGTGCAGCAGGCACACCCTAACTGCAGGCTGCCAAACAACTGCACCCTCACTCCACACACAAATGAAACCACCTCCAAGGCCCCGACCCAAATCACCCTCAGGTACCACCCCAATGCATGTGATACATTGCCATTCCAATTCCCACAGACCCATTAATAACGCTCGCCCTCCTTTACTCCACCACAGGGTCCGATCCAAACGACGAGCTCCAGGACACCCCTACCAGCTCACCTGCAAAGAGGGCCAAGACCAACGGCCAAAGACCCTCCACCTCAGCTGCACGCATCAAGACACGGCAGCAGCACAAATCAAGTGGCAGCACAGAGGAGGGAACTCCAACAGGCACCCCAGCAGCCAGCATGCCCACAACAACACCACCACAGGTCCCCCCAATGGATGCCACAGTAGGCACTGCTTCTGGTGGCAGCAGCACCATAGGTGACACAGCATTAATGGCAGCATGCTCCGACACAGAAAACGGGGATGTCGAAGTTACATCCATCCATGACCTGTCTCAATCCCCCTGTCTGTTCCATCCCGTACACCATGAGGATACCACGCAGGGGCACCCACAAGACGACGACTGGCCATCCCCCACAAGCCTTGTGGCAAGGCAACATGAGGTGATCAGTGTTAGGCAGAAACCTGTGCAGTTCCCTTGGGGAACACTGCAAAAGATTTAAGACCACAGGTATAGCAGTAAACCCACTTGGTAGCAGTCTGCACCACCCAGATTTACCTGGTAGCTGTGGCTGAGCAGTCAGACTTCCCTCAAGAAGAGTTAGGCAGTATGCAAAGTATACACAATATGTACTCAGACACAATAGCACAAGCAAACACTGACCAGAGCTTGGTTTCAAAAGTATATAGTTATTTATTTTCAAGAACACATAAGTTGAAAACACTCTAGCAAAATATAGTAAAACACTCTAAACACAGTTATATGTAAAGCAGTCCCAATCCTTTTTCCTATCTAGACAACTCTAGGTTAACACCACATAATTTGAACAGAGGTGAGTGCTTAACGTTAGATGACACTCTAGTAGATTCAAGAAAGGGATAAAAAGAAACAGAAATAGGTTAAACACACCACTCTAAGGTCCAGAACACTTGCAATAGGCTCAAAGAAGTACAAAGTCACAGGTGAGCAAAAGTCACTAGGCAGGGCCCACTCTTAGAGTAGCCGGAGCGAAAATGTGCCCAAGATCACACTGTTATTAGGGATTCAAAGTTTTGCAAAGAGTTAGAAAGAGTTTAGAGTGGCTTAGAAAGTTTAGCCAGGGTGTCCCAGGCACTCCCAGGTTCGAAAGCCGGGGGCTAAATCTACCCCGTACAGTCGGTGGCAAGGGAAGCCAGGCGGAACACGGTACCTTAAGCGGAAAGGATCCTCCAGCGGTGGCAGTTGTTCCAGGCAGTGGCAGCAAGGCTCGACGTCGGTCAGGGGAGAAGAAGTTCTCGCTGAAGAGCAGAAGAAGAGGGTCGTTGCACTGCCCGGGAAGAAACCAGCCGCGGAGTCCTCCGGTTAAAGGGTTGTACCGACTTTCGTGGTTGGGGTAAAAGTGGTGGGGTTCCGGTTGCCGGGGTGCTTGGCACTGGCAAGGCGGCCACGAGATACCTCGAGAAGCGAAAAGAAGGTGAAAACTGGTTGTCCCCACCAGTCAAGGGAAGGAGCCACTCAGTTAAGAGTTCTCCTCGGTCGTCGGGAAAAGTGGTGAGACGGTTCAGCAGGGCTCCACCGGGTGGTGTCGTCGAAGCAGGTCAGCTCAGCTCTTCCCTCGTCGGATTCTTGGTCCTGTGGCGACTTCTGAAGTTCCAGTCCCCAAAGCCCTGCTTTTATGCAGCAAACCCCCATTCACCCAGCCTAGCTGTCACTCAAACATGCTAAGTGGTGAGCCGGCCGGCTCACCACTTGGGCCAATCAGGACGGAGTGCGACTTGAGTTACCAAGGTAACTCAGTCCAGGGTGCCTAAATCCCCCTCCACCCCTCCTAAGTACCCCAGACAGAGTGGCACCACTTTGGAGGGCTTCTGTGGAGAAGCCCGCCAAAAGTGGAACAAAGGGCTCCACTTTGGGTCAGAGTTACAGAGGCGAACGCCAACGCCATTTTAGAATCAAGTTTTGGCAAAAAGTCCCAACCGGAGTTATAATAATAACTATATAAACCGGCGGTATGTTTAAGGCTACCGTAAATAAATAATTAAATGTGTTAGCCTAAAACAATGGGAAATCCCATAGGAAAATATTCGCGGTCGAATATAAAACGTAGTTTCCACTGCCACCAGCCAAAACTTGATCAGGGGGGACGGAGACGTGCCCCCTCGACTAACAGACCCTGGGGCAATCGAATTGCCCCAGCCAGTACGTCCACAATATGATGGTTTGTACTGGTTCTGTTCAGGATTTAAGACTAGTAAAGTCTTTGGTGACTTTACATGCCCTGGGAGACAGTAGTCAGTCCCAGGGTATGGAGTCTATGTTGGGGAGTCCCTAGGACACCCCTGGGTTACGGCACAGAGGGTGCTGTGTAACCCACATCACAAAAATATATGAGGCCCTATGGAGTAAAAGACCCCATATCCCATTCAACACAAGGTTTAACCAAGAAAACACACTTCAACATGCCCAAGAGTGAGGGTAAAAGAGTCTCACTCTTGGCAGGAGAGAAAAAATAAACCCAGAAATCCAGCAAAGCTGCTGAGGGACTCACTAGGTAGGGAAATTCAGCCTAAACAGAGAATTCTCCCTAACAATCAGCCACTCTGTGACACCACCGCAAATGGCCATGGCCCAGCAGAGGCAACAGTCCCTCGACCAGGTAATCGTGCAACAGCAGCAACTGGCCACGCTCCTCAAGGACCATGCCGATGAATGTGGGGGCACTAAGGCAGACATAGAAACATCAACTGAGACACTTAGGGCAGAAATGGAGAGAAGTACAGAGACACTAAGGGCACAAATGGAGAGTAGCACCGAGAGCCTGAGAGTAGAAATGGAGAGAAGCACCGAGAGCCTGAGAGTACAAATGGAGAGAAGCACCGAGAGCCTGAGGGGGGAACTGCATGCGACGTCCAAAGACGTATGTGCCGAACTTGCCGCAGTGCGCCGTGTGCTCACTGAGCTCTCACAAACCCTTAGGGACATGCATGGACGTGAGCAGGCAGAGACATCATCCGTTGCAAGTTCCGTCCAGGGCAGCCCCCAACGTAGATCTGGGAGGAACCTGCGCTCCACAGGCAGGGGTGCCCCTGATACCCGGAGAGGGGGCTTGCAATAGCGACTGCCCACTGACAATGAGCATCTTTGGACACTGGTGTTCGGGGGGGAGGTAGGAGGGTGGAGGGGGTGTGTTGGGCTCACTTGGGTGGCGCGTCGATAGGGTGTTTAACATGATATCACATATGCCATAAACAATGCACGATCATCCTGAAGTGGGAGAATGGAAGACCAGGCTCCCGTCCTTCACCTCTCGAGCTTGGCCTAGAGGGTCACGGCCCAGACACCCGCCGCGAGAAGAGTTCGTCCAGTTACCAGACGACCAGGTACCATGGTACAGGAACATACGGATGTGTCCACCTGCCTGCCCAGCAGCCCGCACTGACCGTGCCGACACCTGCGGCTCGGATCAGCTAGACTAAAAACCACACGTCGTTAGAGATGCCATGACGACCTAGACAACGGGAAGCACATCTGTATAAATATACACACTTAACATTCCCACACCAATCTACACGAAGAATATACTCAGTGCTCTGACGTAGGCGACAGGCATATTCACGGACGTGCATCTTTATTATTTTTACATAGGCTTTCAGAGTACAGAAACGCAAGACGCATCATGAACTCATCTATAACGCTTGCTCATGCTTCCCTTGAAACCCGTTACCACCGTGAGAGGTATAATGGAAACACGATATTGGTCATGGAAATATATGCCACTATAATCTAAAGCACCCATGCACGAAATGGATCACTTATGCACCAGGCCCAAGTAGGCCTCAAGCAAGAGTTCCGTGGACATTAACAAAGCAAAAGTCAGGTTGCTGATCCTGCAGAATGAGCCTGGTGGAGCACCCAGCCAAGGTCGCAATGTTGCAAACCCACATCCAAGAACAAATCATCAAAGGCACGATGTTGCAACCTTGCACTCCGCGTACCAACGTTAGAATCATATCTACAAATTAAACCAGACACACAGTGGAAAAACAATATTAATTGTGCAGAATTCTGCCTCAAACACGGTCCCGCCTCACGTGACCAAGCCGAACCTGACGAGATGCCAAAACCCAGGAGAGACAGGGCGTCTGGGTCCCGCACTACGAGACACAGGCCGGGACACTTGAAAGGCTCCATGGACACCTGCTACAGTGGGAACGGTCAGCTCCCACCTATAAATAAATCCTCACATTGTCTGCATGTACCCATATTGAAACATTGTTGCAAACACGGGTACACCGAGAGCTGGGAACAACGGTGGTCCCAGGCTGGGGAGCTCACGGATGCACCAATCAGAACATGGGGCTCTTATCTCACACGTCATTAACATTAGCCAATCCTCAGGGGTCTTCATGTAACAATTCTTATGTATCTAATTGAAGGGACAACCCAGATATACCACCTGACTACACCTTGACCACTAATATCATTCTCTATATGTGTACTATACTAACCCTACCACTCTAGCAACCAATTATGAGTGGCGGTAGGTTTTTGTTAACTTTTTGAAGTGACGCAAGTAGCGCGTCATATTACAGTAAAAAGGGCCTGCGAGCCCCACGATTGTGTGTGTGTCAGGGCGAACGCGTACGCTCCTTGACCCATCCCTGCCGTTTGCATAATAAACAGCAGAAGTTGCCTTGCTCCTTGTGTGTGCCTCATACTCTGTCTCGATCCGAGATATACACGGGAGGAGTTGGGGCCTCCCTGCCCGGAGGTCCGCGGGCGGCCCGGCCGACCCCGGCAGAATTTCCCCCCGACAAGTTGGAGGCACTGCTGAGATCTGTTTAAGATCGACTTTTATTTTTAATTTTTCCAGGCACTCCCGTTGCGAGGAGGCCCGGCGGCGCGGCCCCCTCTGCCGTTGCCCCCTTCTGAGGACTACAGGACCATCGCGGAGCTGCGAGAGGACCGGACAGCGCAATCCGGATATTGGCCCTCGGGAGCCGGTTGAGAAGTATCCCGCCCGCGGTCGGCGAGTGTCCAGACGTGGTCCAGACGAGGGGAGGTGGCGAGCCGCTTGGAGGGGTGCACGCAGTCGAGCGGCCCTGCATCGAGAGAACTTGGTGAGCATGACACGCACAACAAGCAATGCGAAATTGTGAGGGAGGGGGAGGAAGTAAATAAGGGAGGAGGGAGGAATTGTAAAGTGGCGAGGGTTTAGTTGAGTGTTGCTAATGGAATGAATGGTAGCGAAACGAGTGCGAAAGCAGGCGGCTAACGTTACGCGAAAGAGGGGGGCGGGGCACGAAAACATCACGTGAAGCCGCTCGTAACAGTGAGCTAACGTTACGCGAAAGAGGGGGGCGGGGCACGAAAACATCACGTGAAGCCGCTCGTAACAGTGAGCTAACGTTACGCGAAAGAGGAGGGCGGGGCACGAAAACATCACGTGCAGCAGCTCGTAAGACACTGATTGGCCTAAATCGCGACTACGTGTGAGGATGGGTGTGTGGTTTCCTACGATTTGATATTTATTATTGAATGAGTAGATGAGGTTCCCTATTGTTCGAGCAAGAAACTCGATAGGTAGATGACGTTTCCCTGTGGGCGGTGGCTAGTTACGTAGTTGCCCAAAACGGAAGATAATTGGCTGGTTAAGCCCTCCTGTTGAGGGGCGTATCACACGCGAGGCGACGCAGCGTGCGCAGTCCGGTTATAGTATTGATGAGATTACCTTGTTCCAGGAGAGACAGGAAGACAGCTGTAGGGTTAGCGGGGTAGATTACAAGTGTATTTTGAATTTAAAGAACATAACACGAATATACCAGTAGCTCGAAGAAATCGGTGACGTCACCAGTAGGGATTTAATAGGATATCGTGAGCACCAGGAACCTTGGGTTCGAGAGTGGTGGGGAGGAGAAGTATGATAAAGGAACTGATACGGAGATAAACTATAAACCAGTGGATCGGAAGAAGAAGGGGAAAGGGGCGTGGCTGCGCACGGAGAACGCCGGCCACGGCAAGTGTAAAAGGGGGAGGAGAACGGAGAAACAGGACAACTGTATAAGATCGTCGTAAGGGGTACGCAGCCGCAGGGGGCTGCGTGCGCTTCGGCCGCAGGGGGCCGTAGGGGAAGGAATATAATATAACATCACATTTATTACTATTGCATAATTGTCAAAGGATTGTCGTAAGTCCCCACACTTGCGGGGCGAGGTAAGCAATACAAGGTTGTATATTGTAAATTGGTAGTAAGGGGAAGGGTAACAAGGGGAGTACAACCATGTCATCCGGGAGAGGGTTATCGGGGAGAGGGTCGGGAGGGTGGGGGAACACCCTCACTACCCCACTACAGCACATATGCACCACACTGCCACCACACAGGGAGAAGTTAATTAAGTACAGCATAGAGTGGACCCAGGGGACAGACAACAAAATGTTAACACCATGGCCGCCTAATGGTAGTTTCGATCCATATGCCCAACACTCACTACTGAACCATCTGCACAATACATACAAGGGGAAGAAGTTGGCAAACCACGTGGAGGTGTTTAACTTATGGAGGATGTTCCAGGGGTCTCGACCAGGACCAAATGGAATGTTCACTATGGGGGAAACACCGGAAGAAAAGGAGATTAAGAAAGAAGGAACGGGTGGGGAAAAGGAGTGCGAAAGCACAAAGAATACGGGGAACGAAAGACAGGGAGGAGAAAAGATTGATAAATTAGACGACATAAAAAAGGAACCGAGCAATGAGATACCCATAACACCGGGAGTGAAAACAGAGGGAGGAGGGTTGTACCCTTTAAGAGAATTAGGAGAAATAGAAGGACGGTTAAGGGCGGCTGAAGGATACTCAAACCCGGCATACAGCCCTCCACCATATGTAGCTCATGGGAAGATACCAATGGGGGAAGGGAGGATTAGAGAAGAGCAGACTGAAGAGATAGGAGAGGATGAGTGGGTAGCTGCACAGATATTGTTGAAATTACGAGGCTCACTAACTGGAGAAGAAAGGGAGGCGGTGAGGAGAACAAACGAGGATAGTGCCAGAGAGAGTGAAATGAGGGGAGAGGAGCTACTACGGCAGAAGGAAGAGATTTTGGAGGAAAGATTAGCAAAACTAAGGGAAGAGCAGAATGAACTGATCAAACAACTTGAGAGGGAGGAAAGAGAGAGAGTGAGGAAAAGGAAAGAAGGTAAGGACGAATTGGAAAGATTAAGGGAACGAAGCGAGGAACAAAAGAGAGAAGCTGAAAGGGTAAAAGCAGCAGCAGATAGGGTATCAAGAGTAGTGCTGAGAGAGAAGAAGAAGGAAGAAGAAGAAAAGGAAAAAGAAATGGAAATATGGAGGAGGAGGATAATATCTGAGACAGCTAAAAAATATGAAGAGGGGAAGGTAATAGAGAGTATAGTAGAAAGAGAAAGGGTGAAATGGGAAAGAAAGAGGGAGGATGAAAGGATATTGGAACAGATGAGCAACGAAGTAATGGAGGAATTAAAAAGGAAAAGAGAGGAAAATAGTAGGGAAATGGAGGAAAGAAGTGAAGAAGGAAGAGAAGGGAGGGGTAAAGAGAGTGAAAGATGGGGAGATGTATATAAAAGTAGGGAGGTAGCAACGACATCAGCACTAGGGGGGACAGTTGGTAAAAACGAAAGGGGAGAAAGAGACCTAATAGATTTAAAAACAGTAACAATAAAAGGAAAAAAGGCAGAGTGGGGGGTGGAATTTATAAATGATTTTTGCAGTGAGGAGGAAGAAGGAGTGGAGAAGGATGGAAGAAGGAGTGAAAGGGAAAGCTTAGATAAACTGTACCTCACTAGAACAAACATAGATTCGCCCTGGATAAGTAGAAGAGGGGAGGAGCTGGAGAGAAGTAAGGAGGAAACGAAAAGAATAGAGGAAACACAAACCAATGAAACCACGCCACCAACATCTCCATCACGCCGCCCTCCCACGTCACTACCTACGTGTTCAACCACCGCACGCTCTCTGCACAGAATAAAGCTCGCGCCCTTCATGAACGAACTTACACCGTATGCATGTCGGCTTAGGGACCTCCCTAGTCGCAGGCAAGACAGACAAATAAACATACCCTTATTGAACACAGGAAATGATGAAAGAAGGGGAAAGGAAGAAGAGGGAGGTAGGGGCAGAGGTAGTAAGGAAGAATTTGAAGCAGTAAAAGAAATGGGGGAAGAGGAGGGGTGTGAAGACTCAATATCATGGAGCGTAAAGGGTGACACAAGACAGAATTTAATGCCACTGCTGGAGAGAGGAGGGGTTAGACCACAATATGTACCTTGGAAACATACGGATAAGGAAAATATAAAATGTAGGCTCCCCTCACTAAGTGGAGGTGCGGGTAAGTGGATATATGAAATGGAAAAACACACCGCAGGACAGAAACTAGCAGTAGGAGATGTGAAGGGCCTGTTAATATCAATATTAGGGGATAGAGCGGATGACATTTGGAAAAGAGCGGGATTCCATGGGGTAACAATAACAAACACATCGCATGATGGGGCACCATTTGCAAACTGCAGACATGCGCTGTGGCAGGCACTGAGAGTGCAGTACCCAGACACCTCAGACATAGGAGCCATTACTTCCCGTAAGATGGGTGAAAATGAGGATCCTGTTGATTATATCCAGGACATTCAAGAGAAGTGGCGCATGGAGAC
This sequence comes from Ambystoma mexicanum, assembly GCF_040938575.1. Taxonomy (NCBI): domain Eukaryota; kingdom Metazoa; phylum Chordata; class Amphibia; order Caudata; family Ambystomatidae; genus Ambystoma; species Ambystoma mexicanum. The sequence continues at coordinate 60,941,127 of NC_090925.1, read as the reverse complement.
TAGAGAACAATGGGACAAGACACCAGCCATATTTTATCATATACTAGTACAAGGGCTCCCAGAAGGAGTTCAGAAACAGCTAAAGAAAGTAGTAGGAATGGAAGCAAAACCATGGCCAGAAATACAACTGACTATAGTACATCACTGCAGGACATGGCAAGGAAAGATGAAACAAAAGGAGGAGGACAGGAAAACCGAAGAGGCCAAATTAGTACAGAAAAAACTTACTAAATACACAATGGAAGGGGCACTAATAACTACGCCCACACCAATGACCCAAAGCCCAACGCAAGTAGTGGCTGCACAAGATCCAGCTCAAATAGCGCCCCCACAAGGTGTAATACAGCAAGTGCCGCCTCTGCAATTACACACACCGAGCATGGGAGGAGGGTACCCAATGCAAGGAACTGGGTATTATAGTTATAACAGAGGGAGAGGAGGGTTTATGAGAGGGAGAGGATATGGATATAATACCCAACAACAGGCTGGGGGACTCAGGAATAACTACTCCACAGGGCAACCCGTATACCAAGACAACGCAGGGAGCTTCCCATGGCAAAACAGGGAACCACCCGTGTGTTGGAGCTGCGGAATATTAGGACACATGTCACGTACATGTAGGGTCAGGCCAGGAACACCAGCATGGAATGAGCAAGCACAACCTAGGGCATCACACGAACAGCAGGGCATACAACAGCAGCAGATGTCACAACAAGGGAGTGGCCAACCACAACAACCACAACAGCAACAAACCTATTCACCGCCACAACAACAAGTAGCGTTAATACAACCACCACCACAAAATGAACGAACACAATTGGGTGGGGTGACGGTGTTGGGACACAACCCTTACACAGGGAATGGCCAATCATTGTACCCCCAATAGGACAGCCCACAGACGGCCTTGGTGTGTCCCATCCTGTCAGTAACACCTAATAGTGCGGAGGAGCCACGCATAGAGGTAACGATAGGTGACAAAAAATTATCATTTCTTGTTGACACCGGGGCGACCCGGTCTTGCATAAGGGAAGGTAAATTTAAGATGTCAGGCGAAGCCATGAACACCCAAGGATTTTCTGGGGCTAAAGGGTTGGTTCCATTTACTGATAACGTTCCGTTATCTATTGGAGATTATGATCTGTCAG